>NC_090931.1:445580618-445891059 GCF_040938575.1 Ambystoma mexicanum | reverse complement strand
CCCCCACCACCCCACCCCACCATGGGGCAGCCTCCGCCAGGCCCGCACTCATGTCTCCCACCACCCCCACCCCCCAGCAGTGTGGGGCACCCTCCACCAGGCCCCCACTCATGTCTCCCACCCACCCCCACCCCCAGCAGTGCAGGGGCACCCTCCACCAGGCTCCCACCCGTGTCTACCAGCCCCCCACCCCCAGCCACCATGGGCAGCCCCCGCCAGGCCCCCACTCATGTCTCCCACCACCCCCACCCCTCAGCATCCAGGGGCACCCTCCGCCAGGCCCCCACTCATGTCTCCCACCACCGCCACCCCCCCAGCATCCCGGGGCACCCTCCACCAGGCCCCCACTCATGTCTCCCACCCACCCCCACCCCCCAGCAGTGCAGGGGCAGCCTCCGCCAGGCCCCACTCATGTCTCCCACCACCCCCACCCCCAGCAGTGTGGGGCACCCTCCACCAGGCCCCCACTCATGTCTCCCACCCACCCCCACCCCCCAGCAGTGCAGGGGCACCCTCCACCAGGCTCCCACCCGTGTCTACCAGCCCCCCACCCCCCAGCCACCATGGGCAGCCCCCGCCAGGCCCCCACTCATGTCTCCCACCACCCCCACCCCCCCAGCAGTGCAGGGGCACCCTCCACCAGGCCCCCACCCATGTCTCCTACCACCCCCATCCCCCACCCACCATGGGCAGCCTCTGCCAGGCCCCCACTCATGTCTCCCACCACCCCCACCCCCCAGCAGTGTGGGGCACCCTCCACCAGGCCCCCACCCATGTCTCCCACCACCCCCACCCCCCAGCCACCATGGGCAGCCCCCACCAGGCCCCCACTCATGTCTCCCACCCACCCCCACCCCCCAGCAGTGCAGGGGCAGCCCCCACCAGGCTCCCACCCATGTCAACCACCCCCCCCACCCCCCACCCCACCATGGGCAGCCCCCGCCCGGCCCCCACTCATGTCTCCCACCACCCCCACCCCCCAGCAGTGCAGGGGCACCCTCACCAGGCCCCCACCCATGTCTCCCACCACCCCCACCCCCCACCCACCATGGGCAGCCTCCGGCAGGCCCACACTCATGTCTCCCACCACCCCCACCTCCCCAGCAGTGTGGGGCACCCTCCACCAGGCCCCCACACATGTCTCCCACCACCCCCACGCCCCACCCACCATGGGCAGCCTCCGCCAGGCCCCCACTCATGTCTCCCACCACCCCCACCCCCCCAGCAGTGTGGGGCACCCTCCACCAGGCCCCCACTCATGTCTCCCACCCACCCCCCACCCCAAGCAGTGCAGGGGCACCCTCCACCAGGCTCCCACCTGTGTCTACCACCCCCCCACCACCCAGCCACCATGGGCAGCCCCCGCCAGGCCCCCACCCATGTCTCCCACCACCCCACCCCCCAGCATCCAGGAGCACCCTCCCGCCAGGCCCCCACTCATGTCTCCCACCACCCCCACCCCCCAGCATCCAGGGGCACCCTCCACCAGGCCCCCACTCATGTCTCCCACCCACCCCCACCCCCCAGCAGTGCAGGGGCACCCTCCGCCAGGCCCCCACTCATGTCTCCCACCACCCGCACCCCCCCAGCAGTGTGGGGCACCCTCCACCAGGCCCCCACTCATGTCTCCCACCCACCCCCACCCCCCAGCAGTGCAGGGGCACCCTCCACCAGGCTCCCACCCGTGTCTACCACCCCCCCACCCCCCAGCCACCATGGGCAGCCCCCGCCAGGCCCCCACTCATGTCTCCCACCACCCCACCCCCCCAGCAGTGCAGGGGCACCCTCCACCAGGCCCCCACCCATGTCTCCCACCACCCCCACCTCCCACCCACCATGGGCAGCCTCCGGCAGGCCCCCACTCATGTCTCCCACCACCCCCACCCTCCCAGCAGTGCGGGGCACCCTCTATCAGGCCCCCACCCATGTCTCCCACCACCCCCACCCCCCAGCCACCATGGGCAGCCTCCGGCAGGCCCCCACTCATGTCTCCCACCACCCCCACCCCCCCCAGCAGTGTGGGGCACCCCCCACCAGGCCCCCACTCATGTCTCCCACCCACCCCCACCCCCCAGCAGTGCAGGGGCACCCTCTGCCAGGCCCCCACTCATGTCTCCAATCCCCACCCCCACCCCCCAGCAGTGCAGGGGCACCCTTTGCCAGGCCCCCACTCATGTCTCACACCACCCCCACCCCCCAGCAGTGTGGGGCACCCTCCACCAGGCCCCCACTCATGTCTCCCACCCACCCCCACCCCCCAGCAGTGCAGGGGCACCCTCCACCAGGCTCCCACCCGTGTCTACCAGCCCCCCCACCCCCCAGCCACCATGGGCAGCCCCCGCCAGGCCCCCACTCATGTCTCCCACCACCCCCACCCCCCCAGCAGTGCAGGGGCACCCTCCACCAGGCCCCCACCCATGTCTCCTACCACCCCCATCCCCCCACCCACCATGGGCAGCCTCTGCCAGGCCCCCACTCATGTCTCCCACCACCCCCACCCCCCCAGCAGTGTGGGGCACCCTCCACCAGGCCCCCACCCATGTCTCCCACCACCCCCACCCCCCAGCCACCATGGGCAGCCCCCACCAGGCCCCCACTCATGTCTCCCACCCACCCCCACCCCCCAGCAGTGCAGGGGCAGCCCCCACCAGGCTCCCACCCATGTCTACCACCCCCCCACCCCCCACCCACCATGGGCAGCCCCCGCCCGGCCCCCACTCATGTCTCCCACCACCCCCACCCCCCAGCAGTGCAGGGGCACCCTCCACCAGGCCCCCACCCATGTCTCCCACCACCACCACCCCCACCCACCATGGGCAGCCTCCGGCAGGCCCACACTCATGTCTCCCACCACCCCCACCTCCCCAGCAGTGTGGGGCACCCTCCACCAGGCCCCCACACATGTCTCCCACCACCCCCACGCCCCACCCACCATGGGCAGCCTCCGCCAGGCCCCCACTCATGTCTCCCACCACCCCCACCCCCCCAGCAGTGTGGGGCACCCTCCACCAGGCCCCCACTCATGTCTCCCACCCACCCCCACCCCAAGCAGTGCAGGGGCACCCTCCACCAGGCTCCCACCCGTGTCTACCACCCCCCCACCCCCCCAGCCACCATGGGCAGTCCCCGCCAGGCCAAACCCATGTCTCCCACACCCCCACCCCCCAGCATCCAGGGGCACCCTCCGCCAGGCCCCCACTCATGTCTCCCACCACCCCCACCCCCCAGCATCCAGGGGCACCCTCCACCAGGCCCCACTCATGTCTCCCACCCACCCCCACCCCCAGCAGTGCAAGGGCACCCTCCGCCAGGCCCCCACTCATGTCTCCCACCACCCGCACCCCCCCAGCAGTGTGGGGCACCCTCCACCAGGCCCCCACTCATGTCTCCCACCCACCCCCACCCCCCAGCAGTGCAGGGGCACCCTCCACCAGGCTCCCACCCGTGTCTACCACCCCCCCACCCCCAGCCACCATGGGCAGCCCCCGCCAGGCCCCCACTCATGTCTCCCACCACCCCACCCCCCCAGCAGTGCAGGGGCACCCTCCACCAGGCCCCCACCCATGTCTCCCACCACCCCCACCTCCCACCCCACCATGGGCAGCCTCCGGCAGGCCCCCACTCATGTCTCCCACCACCCCCACTCTCCCAGCAGTGCGGGGCACCCTCCATCAGGCCCCCACCCATGTCTCCCACCACCCCCACCCCCAGCCACATGGGCAGCCTCCGGCAGGCCCCCACTCCTGTCTCCCACCACCCCCACCCCCCCAGCAGTGTGGGGCACCCCCCCACCAGGCCCCCACTCATGTCTCCCACCCACCCCCACCCCCCAGCAGTGCAGGGGCACCCTCCGCCAGGCCCCCACTCATGTCTCCCACCCACCCCCACCCCCCAGCAGTGCAGGGGCACCCTTCGCCAGGCCCCCACTCATGTCTCCCACCACCCCCACCCCCCCAGCAGTTTGGGGCACCCTCCACCAGGCCCCCACTCATGTCTCCCACCCACCCCCACCCCCCAGCAGTGCAGGGGCACCCTCCACCAGTCCCCCACTCATGTCCAACTCATGTCCCCCTGAACCCCCACCCCCCACCAGTCAGGGGCACCCTCCACCAAGCCCCCACTCCTGTCTCCCTGCACCCCCACCCCCACAAGTCAGGGGCACCCTCCACCAGGCTCCCACCCGTGTCTACCACCCCCCCACCCCCTAGCCACCATGGGCAGCCCCCGCCAGGCCCCCACTCATGTCTCCCACCACCCCCACCCCCCCCAGCAGTGCAGGGGCACCCTCCACCAGGCCCCCACCCATGTCTCCCACCACCCCCACCCCCACCCACCATGGGCAGCCTCCGGCAGGCCCCCACTCATGTCTCCCACCACCCCCCACCCCCCCCAGCAGTGTGGGGCACCCCCCACCAGGCCCCCACCCATGTCTCCCACCACCCCCACCCACCATGGGCAGCCTCCGGCAGGCCCCCACTCATGTCTCCCACCACCCCACCCCCCCAGCAGTGTGGGGCACCCTCCACCAGGCCCCCACCCATGTCTCCCACCAACCCCACCCCCCACCCACCATGGGCAGTCTCCGCCAGGCCCCCACTCATGTCTCCCATCACCCCCACCCCCCCAGCAGTGCAGGGGCACCCTCCACCAGGCCCCCACCCATGTCTCCCACCACCCCCACCTCCCACCCACCATGGGCAGCCTTCGGCAGGCCCCCACTCATGTCTCCCACCACCCCCACCCTCCCAGCAGTGCGGGGCACCCTCCATCAGGCCCCCACCCCATGTCTCCCACCACCACCCCAGCCACCATGGGCAGCCTCCGGCAGGCCCCCACTCATGTCTCCCACCACCCCCACTCCCCCAGCAGTGTGGGGCACCCCCCACCAGGCCCCCACTCATGTCTCCCACCCACCCCCACCCCCCAGCAGTGCAGGGGCACCCTCCGCCAGGCCCCCACTCATGTCTCCCCCCACCCCCACCCCCCAGCAGTGCAGGGGCACCCTTCGCCAGGCCCCCCACTCATGTCTCCCACCACCCCCACCCCCCAGCAGTGTGGGGCACCCTCCACCAGGCCCCCACATCATGTCTCCCACCCACCCCCACCCCCAGCAGTGCAGGGGCACCCTCCACCAGTCCCCCACTCATGTCCAACTCATGTCCCCCTGAACCCCCCACCCCCCACCAGTCAGGGGCACCCTCCACCAAGCCCCCACTCCTGTCTCCCTGCACCCCCACCCCCACAAGTCAGGGGCACCCTCCACCAGGCTCCCACCCGTGTCTACCACCCCCCACCCCTAGCCACCATGGGCAGCCCCCGCCAGGCCCCCACTCATGTCTCCCACCACCCCCACCCCCCCCAGCAGTGCAGGGGGCACCCTCCAACAGGCTCCCCACCCGTGTCTACCACCCCCCCACCCCCCAGCCACCATGGGCAGCCCCCGCCAGGCCCCCACTCATGTCTCCCACCACCCCCCAGCCACCATGGGCACCCTCCGCCAGGCCCCCACTCATGTCTCCCACCACCCCCACCCCCCCAGCAGTGCAGGGGCACCCTCCACCAGGCCCCCACTCATGTCTCCCACCACCCCCACCCCCCCAGCAGTGCAGGGGCACCCTCCACCCGGCCCCCACTCATGTCTCCCACCACCCCCACCCCCCAGCAGTGCAGGGGCACCCTCCACCAGGCCCCCACCCGTGTCTCCCACCACCCCCACCCCCCAGCCACCATGGGCAGCCTCCGCCAGGCCCCCACTCATGTCTCCCACCACCCCCCCCCCCCAAGCAGTGTGGGACACCCTCCACCTGGCCCCCACTCATGTCTCCCACCCACCCCCCACCCCCCAGCAGTGCAGGGGCACCCTCCACCAGGCCCCCACCCCTGTCTCCCACCACCCCCACCCCCCAGCCACCATGGGCAGCCTCCGCCAGGCCCCCACTCATGTCTCCCACCCACCCCCACCCCCCAGCAGTGCAGGGGCACCCTCCGCCAGGCCCCCACTCATGTCTCCCACCACCCCCACCCCCCCAGCAGTGTGGGGCACCCTCCACCAGGCCCCCACTCATGTCTCCCACCCACCCCCACCCCCCAGCAATGCAGGGGCACCCGCCCACCAGGCTCCCACCCATGTCTATCACCCCCACCCCCCCACACCCTAGCCACCATGGGCAGCCCCCGCCAGGCCCCCACTCATGTCTCCACCACCCCACCCCCCCCAGCAGTGCAGGGGCACCCTCCACCAGGCCCCCACCCATGTCTCCCACCACCCCCACCCCCCACCCACCATGGGCAGCCTCCGCAGGCCCCCACTCATGTCTCCCACCACCCCCACCCCCCCAGCAGTGTGGGGCACCCTCCACCAGGCCCCCACCCATGTCTCCCACCAACCCCACCCCCCACCCACCATGGGCAGCCTCCGCCAGGCCCCCACTCATGTCTCCCACCACCCCCACCCCCCCAGCAGTGTGGGGCACCCTCCACCAGGCCCCCACTCATGTCTCCCACCCACCCCCACCCCCAGCAGTGCAGGGGCACCCTCCACCAGGCTCCCACCCGTGTCTACCACCCCCCACCCCCAGCCACCATGGGCAGCCCCCGCCAGGCCCCCACTCATGTCTCCCACCACCCCCACCCCCCAGCATCCAGGGGCACCCTCCGCCAGGCCCCCACTCATGTCTCCCACCACCCCCCACCCCCCAGCATCCAGGGGCACCCTCCACCAGGCCCCCACTCATGTCTCCCACCCACCCCCCACCCCCAGCAGTGCAGGGGCACCCTCCACCAGGCCCCCACCCCTCTCTCCCACCACCCCCACCCCCCCAGCCACCATGGGCAGCCTCCGCCAGGCCCCCACTCATGTCTCCCCACCACCCCCACCCCCCAGCAGTGCAGGGGCACCCTCCGCCAGGCCCCCACTCATGTCTCCCACCACCCCCACCCCCCCAGCAGTGTGGGGCACCCTCCACCAGGCCCCCACTCATGTCTCCCACCCACCCCCACCCCCCAGCAATGCAGGGGCACCCGCCACCAGGCTCCCACCCATGTCTACCACCCCCCACCACCCTAGCCACCATGGGCAGCCCCCGCCAGGCCCCCACTCATGTCTCCCACCACCCCACCACCCCAGCAGTGCAGGGGCACCCTCCACCAGGCCCCCACCCAGTCTCCCACCACCCCCACCCCCCACCCACCATGGGCAGCCTCCGGCAGGCCCCCACTCATGTCTCCCACCACCCCCACCCCCCCAGCAGTGTGGGGCACCCTCCACCAGGCCCCCACCCATGTCTCCACCAACCCCACCCCCCACCCACCATGGGCAGCCTCCGCCAGGCCCCCACTCATGTCTCCCACCACCCCCACCCCCCCAGCAGTGTGGGGCACCCTCCACCAGGCCCCCACTCATGTCTCCCACCCACCCCCACCCCCCAGCAGTGCAGGGGCACCCTCCACCAGGCTCCCACCCGTGTCTACCACCCCCCACCCCCCAGCCACCATGGGCAGCCCCCGCCAGGCCCCCCACTCATGTCTCCCACCACCCCCACCCCCCAGCATCCAGGGGCACCCTCCGCCAGGCCCCCACTCATGTCTCCCACCACCCCCCCCCCCAGCATCCAGGGGCACCCTCCACCAGGCCCCCACTCATGTCTCCCACCCACCCCCACCCCCAGCAGTGCAGGGGCACCCTCCGCCAGGCCCTCACTCATGTCTCCCACCCCCCCCCACCCCCCCAGCAGTGTGGGGCACCCTCCACCAGCCCCCACTCATGTCTCCCACCCACCCCCACCCCCCAGCAGTGCAGGGGCACCCTCCACCAGGCTCCCACCTGTGTCTACCACCCCCCACCTCCCAGCCACGATGGGCAGCCCCCGCCAGGCCCCCACTCATGTCTCCCCACCCCCCAGCAGTGCAGGGGCACCCTCCACCAGGCCCCCACCCATGTCTCCCACCACCCCAACCCCCCACCCACCATGGGCAGCCTCCGGCAGGCCCCCACTCATGTCTCCCACCACCCTCACCCCCCCCAGCAGTGTGGGGCACCCTCCACCAGGCCCCCACCCATGTCTCCCGCCACCCCCCCACCCACCCTGGGCAGCCTCCGCCAGGCCCCCACACATGTCTCCCACCACCCCCACCCCCCCAGCAGTGTGGGGCACCCTCCACCAGGCCCCCACCCATGTCTCCCACCACCCCCACCCCCCGGCCACCATGTGCAGCCCCCACCAGGCCCCCACTCATGTCTCCCACTCACCCCCACCCCCCAGCAGTGCAGGGGCGGCCCCCACCAGGCTCCCACCCACATCTACCACCCCCCCACCCCCCACCCACCATGGGCAGCCTCCGCCAGGCCCCCACTCATGTCTCCCACCACCCCCACCCCACCAGCAGTGTGGGGCACCCTCCCACCAGGCCCCCACCCATGTCTCCCACCACCACCACCACCCCCACCCACCATGGGCAGCCTCCGCCAGGCCCCCACTCATGTCTCCCACCACCCCCACCCCCCCAGCAGTGTGGGGCACCCTCCACCAGGCCCCCACCCATGTCTCCCACCACCCCCACCTCCCACCCACCATGGGCAGCCTCCGGCAGGCCCCCACTCATGTCTCCCACCACCCCCACTCTCCCAGCAGTGCGGGGCACCCTCCATCAGGCCCCCACCCATGTCTCCCACCACCCCCACCCCCCAGCCACCATGGGCAGCCTCCGGCAGGCCCCCACTCATGTCTCCCACCACCCCCACCCCCCCAGCAGTGTGGGGCACCCCCACCAGGCCCCCACTCATGTCTCCCACCCACCCCCACCCCCCAGCAGTGCAGGGGCACCCTCCGCCAGGCCCCCACTCATGTCTCCCACCCACCCCCACCCCCAGCAGTGCAGGGGCACCCTCCGCCAGGCCCCCACTCATGTCTCCCACCACCCCCACCCCCCCCAGCAGTGTGGGGCACCCTCCACCAGGCCCCCACTCATGTCTCCCACCCACCCCCACCCCCCAGCAGTGCAGGGGCACCCTCCACCAGTCCCCCACTCATGTCCAACTCATGTCCCCTGAACCCCCACCCCCCACCAGTCAGGGCACCCTCCACCAAGCCCCCACTCCTGTCTCCCTGCACCCCCACAAGTCAGGGGCACCCTCCACCAGGCTCCCACCCGTGTCTACCACCCCCCCACCCCCTAGCCACCATGGGCAGCCCCCGCCAGGCCCCCACTCATGTCTCCCACCACCCCCACCCCCCCCAGCAGTGCAGGGGCACCCTCCACCAGGCCCCCACCCATGTCTCCCACCACCCCCACCCCCCACCCACCATGGGGCAGCCTCCGGCAGGCCCCCACTCATGTCTCCCACCACCCCCACCCCCCCAGCAGTGTGGGGCACCCTCCACCAGGCCCCCACCCATGTCTCCCACCACCCCCACCCACCATGGGCAGCCTCCGGCAGGCCCCCACTCATGTCTCCCACCACCCCCACCCCCCCAGCAGTGTGGGGGCACCCTCCACCAGGCCCCACCCATGTCTCCCACCAACCCCACCCCCCACCCACCATGGGCAGTCTCCGCCAGGCCCCCACTCATGTCTCCCATCACCCCCCCACCCCAGCAGTGCAGGGGCACCCTCCACCAGGCCCCCACCCATGTCTCCCACCACCCCCACCTCCCACCCACCATGGGCAGCCTCTGGCAGGCCCCCACTCATGTCTCCCACCACCCCCACCCTCCCAGCAGTGCGGGGCACCCTCCATCAGGCCCCCACCCATGTCTCCCACCACCCCCAGCCACCATGGGCAGCCTCCGGCAGGCCCCCACTCATGTCTCCCACCACCCCCACTCCCCCAGCAGTGTGGGGCACCCCCCACCAGGCCCCCACTCATGTCTCCCACCCACCCCCACCCCCCAGCAGTGCAGGGGCACCCTCCGCCAGGCCCCCACTCATGTCTCCCACCCACCCCCACCCCCCAGCAGTGCAGGGGCACCCTTCGCCAGGCCCCCACTCATGTCTCCCACCACCCCCACCCCCCAGCAGTGTGGGGCACCCTCCACCAGGCCCCCACTCATGTCTCCCACCCACCCCCACCCCCAGCAGTGCAGGGGCACCCTCCACCAGTCCCCCACTCATGTCCAACTCATGTCCCCCTGAACCCCACCCCCCACCAGTCAGGGGCACCCTCCACCAAGCCCCCACTCCTGTCTCCCTGCACCCCCACCCCCACAAGTCAGGGGCACCCTCCACCAGGCTCCCACCCGTGTCTACCACCCCCCCACCCCCTAGCCACCCATGGGCAGCCCCCGCCAGGCCCCCACTCATGTCTCCCACCACCCCCACCCCCCCCAGCAGTGCAGGGGCACCCTCCACCAGGCTCCCACCCGTGTCTACCACCCCCCCACCCACCAGCCACCATGGGCAGCCCCCGCCAGGCCCCCACTCATGTCTCCCACCACCCCCCAGCCACCATGGGCACCCTCCGCCAGGCCCCCACTCATGTCTCCCACCACCCCCACCCCCCCAGCAGTGCAGGGGCACCCTCCACCAGGCCCCCACTCATGTCTCCCACCACCCCCACCCCCCAGCAGTGCAGGGGCACCCTCCACCCGGCCCCCACTCATGTCTCCCACCACCCCCACCCCCCAGCAGTGCAGGGGCACCCTCCACCAGGCCCCCACCTGTGTCTCCCACCACCCCCACCCCCCAGCCACCATGGGCAGCCTCCGCCAGGCCCCCACTCATGTCTCCCACCACCCCCACCCCCCAGCAGTGTGGGACACCCTCCACCTGGCCCCCACTCATGTCTCCCACCCACCCCCACCCCCCAGCAGTGCAGGGGCACCCTCCACCAGGCCCCCACCCCTGTCTCCCACCACCCCCACCCCCAGCCACCATGGGCAGCCTCCGCCAGGCCCCCACTCATGTCTCCCACCCACCCCCACCCCCCAGCAGTGCAGGGGCACCCTCCGCCAGGCCCCCACTCATGTCTCCCACCACCCCCACCCCCCCAGCAGTGTGGGGCACCCTCCACCAGGCCCCCACTCATGTCTCCCACCCACCCCCACCCCCCAGCAATGCAGGGGCACCCGCCACCAGGCTCCCACCCATGTCTACCACCCCCCCCCACACCCTAGCCACCATGGGCAGCCCCCGCCAGGCCCCCACTCATGTCTCCCACCACCCCACCCCCCCAGCAGTGCAGGGGCACCCTCCACCAGGCCCCCACCCATGTCTCCCACCACCCCCACCCCCCACCCACCATGGGCAGCCTCCGGCAGGCCCCCACTCATGTCTCCCACCACCCCCACCCCCCAGCAGTGTGGGGCACCCTCCACCAGGCCCCCACCCATGTCTCCCACCAACCCCACCCCCCACCCACCATGGGCAGCCTCCGCCAGGCCCCCACTCATGTCTCCCACCACCCCCACCCCCCCAGCAGTGTGGGGCACCCTCCACCAGGCCCCCACTCATGTCTCCCACCCACCCCCACCCCCCAGCAGTGCAGGGGCACCCTCCACCAGGCTCCCACCCGTGTCTACCACCCCCCACCCCCCAGCCACCATGGGCAGCCCCCGCCAGGCCCCCACTCATGTCTCCCACCACCCCCACCCCCCAGCATCCAGGGGCACCCTCCGCCAGGCCCCCACTCATGTCTCCCACCACCCCCACCCCCCAGCATCCAGGGGCACCCTCCACCAGGCCCCCACTCATGTCTCCCACCCACCCCCACCCCCCAGCAGTGCAGGGGCACCCTCCGCCAGGCCCTCACTCATGTCTCCCACCACCCCCACCCCCCCAGCAGTGTGGGGCACCCTCCACCAGGCCCCCACTCATGTCTCCCACCCACCCCCACCCCCCAGCAGTGCAGGGGCACCCTCCACCAGGCTCCCACCTGTGTCTACCACCCCCCCACCTCCCAGCCACGATGGGCAGCCCCCGCCAGGCCCCCACTCATGTCTCCCACCACCCCCACCCCCCCAGCAGTGCAGGGGCACCCTCCACCAGGCCCCCACCCATGTCTCCCACCACCCCAACCCCCCACCCACCATGGGCAGCCTCCGGCAGGCCCCCACTCATGTCTCCCACCACCCTCACCCCCCCCCAGCAGTGTGGGGCACCCTCCACCAGGTCCCCACCCATGTCTCCCGCCACCCCCCCACCCACCCTGGGCAGCCTCCGCCAGGCCCCCACACATGTCTCCCACCACCCCCACCCCCCCAGCAGTGTGGGGCACCCTCCACCAGGCCCCCACCCATGTCTCCCACCACCCCCACCCCCCGGCCACCATGTGCAGCCCCCACCAGGCCCCCACTCATGTCTCCCACTCACCCCCACCCCCCAGCAGTGCAGGGGCGGCCCCCACCAGGCTCCCACCCACATCTACCACCCCCCCACCCCCCACCCACCATGGGCAGCCTCCGCCAGGCCCCCACTCATGTCTCCCACCACCCCCACCCCACCAGCAGTGTGGGGCACCCTCCACCAGGCCCCCACCCATGTCTCCCACCACCACCACCACCCCCACCCACCATGGGCAGCCTCCGCCAGGCCCCCACTCATGTCTCCCACCACCCCCACCCCCCCAGCAGTGTGGGGCACCCTCCACCAGGCCCCCACTCATGTCTCCCACCCACCCCCACCCCCGAGCAGTGCAGGGGCACCCTCCCCAGGCCCCCACTCATGTCTCCCACCAACCCCACCCCCCAGCCACCATGGGCAGCCCCCGCCAGGCCCCCACTCATGTCTCCCACCACCCCCACCCCCAGCATCCAGGGGCACCCTCCGCCAGGCCCCCACTCATGTCTCCCACCACCCCACCCCCCCAGCAGTGCAGGGGCACTCTCCACCAGGCCCCCACTCATGTCTCCCACCACCCCCACCCCCCCAGCAGTGCAGGGGCACCCTCCACCCGGCCCCCACTCATGTCTCCCACCACCCCCACCCCCCAGCAGTGCAGGGGCACCCTCCACCAGGCCCCCACCCGTGTCTCCCACCACCCCCACCCCCCAGCCACCATGGGCAGCCTCCGCCAGGCCCCCACTCATGTCTCCCACCACCCCCACCCCACCAGCAGTGTGGGACACCCCCCACCAGACCCCCACTCATGTCTCCCACCCACCCCCACCCCCCAGCAGTGCAGGGGCACCCTCCACCAGGCCCCCACCCGTGTCTACCACCACCCCCACCCCCCAGCCACCATGGGCAGCCTCCGCCAGGCCCCCACTCATGTCTCCCACCCACCCCCACCCCCCAGCAGTGCAGGGGCACCCTCCGCCAGGCCCCCACTCATGTCTCCCACCACCCCCACCCCCCCAGCAGTGTGGGGCACCCTCCACCAGGCCCCCACTCATGTCTCCCACCCACCCCACCCCCCAGCAATGCAGGGGCACCCTCCACCAGGCTCCCACCCGTGTCTACCACCCCCCCACCCCCTAGCCACCATGGGCAGCCTCCGCCAGGCCCCCACTCATGTCCCCCTGCACACAGGCCCTGACAATCCTCAAGCATGTGTCTCATGGCCAGCCACCACAGCCCAAAGACACAACCAAGTATTACATGTGCCCATGATACTACTCCAATGGAAACAATGTAAATCAACACATGTGTCTCACACACACACAATGGTTGCAAGTGAACCTGAAAACCCATATCATGACATGCATGAAAACAATGAGATGAAACCACACATTGAAGAATGAAAAAATCCAAATAATGTATTAAAAACAACAGCAATGGCAATCAAAATTAACCAAAATACACAACTAAAAAAATAACAAAATTAAGCTGGCTGTCCCTTTTCAAATTAAAATCAATAAATGATAATCTTCCAAAGTTCAAGTTCATGAAAAGGAAATGAAGGGAAAAAAGAAATAGAAAACCATTGCTCCATGGGAAAAAGTATTCATAGTAAAAAAAATATCCAAATCCAAAGTCCAACTATGTACAAAGTATTCAGGGTCCATCATCCCAAGAGAAGAAATGAAACCTACCAAAAACCCTATCTAAAATGGAACTATATACAAAAGGTGGAGCAGTGTCCGTCGACTCCAACTAAAAATAAACTATAAAGGAAACCTATCACTAAATAACTATATACAATGGCGGCGGGCCAGTCCAGCGGCTCACTTAGTGGTGTTCCGGGCCAGGGCATCATCGAACTCCTCGTCTATGTCCCGGAGGCGGTCCTGTTCCATGGGCCCGAGGGTCCGCAGGGACGCCGACATGTTCACCTCCAACTCCCTGCGGATTGCCTCGAGGCACTCGGCCCGCCTCAGGGCCCTGCGCATGGAGTTCTCCGCCCTGACCATCGTGAGCTGCGCCCCTTCTGCCCGCCGCCGCTCCGCATCTATGGCGTGGCCCAACCGCTGCCACACGGAAGACACTTCCCGTCCAGGGTCCTCCTGCCCTCCGGCCGATGCCTGCCCCTCCGATGTTGAAGGCCCCAAGCTATCGTGGCTCCCAACTACAGCCTCCTGCTGCTGCAGCTGCTGCTGTCCATGTGCCCTGTCCGATGGTGCCTGCACATCCTCCTCCAGCTGGGGTGCAGTCGTTGATGTGGCCACCCCTGCTGGACGTCCGACTCCCGTCTGTGGCAGGGATCTGTTGTCCACCAGCCTGGCCGCACGGTCGGAGGCAGCTCCACAGGGCACCCAGGTGACACATGGGTGGGATGATGGCATGGAGGACGACTGGGGCATAGGGGGTTCTGTGGAGAAGGGGGTCGGAACAAGGGCCAGGAAACGGAGGAATCCAGCCCTGGTGAGCTGTCCCAGTGGGTCAACACGGTCAACGAGCCATGCGAGAAGACGTGCAGACTCATCATGAAAAGACTGCAGGTCAGCTCGCATGGCCCATTGACGCAACGCCACCCCACCCTGGACAGGCTCAACATGGTGCAGGATAGCCACATCTGCAGGGAGAGGAAGGCCAGGTGTTGTAAGCCAATCCTCTCCCTGAGAACGGGTCTGGAGGTAGGCATCCCTGCTGGTGCAAGATGATGCTGTGACAGGAGCAGGGACAGGATTGCACACAGGCACCTCCGCGGCAGCCTGTGCTGCCTCCTGTCCCTGATCCTGCACTGCACCACTAGCAGCAGTGGAATCCCCACCTCCAGACCCCGCCACTGTCGCTTGCATGGCCTCCTCCTCCACCAAACCCCCCACCAACCTGGATGACTCCGTGCCATCTTCCTCCGTTGGGCCCTGTGGGGTCCCAGCTGCCCCTTCTGCTGCCGAGGAGTCCAACTCCAACCTCCGCCTCTTGGACCTCCCCTCGGCAGCTGCGGCCTGGGACGCGGCACCGGACTCCTCACTCCCCGATGAGATCACAACCTGGGAGGGGATCCGGGCCTTGCGTCTCCGGCTGGTGGTGCGACCCCTGCCGCTGTGCTCCACAGCACCTTCTCCGCCCTCTTCATCAGTTGACGCTGCAGACAGGGAGAAAGAAAACACAGGCATCAGGGCACTGTAAAATGGACTCATACACACATGACAGTTATACATGAGTGGCATTGGTAAACCTCAGACATGGCATCACAATCCCCAACACACATGTCATTTCAACTTGCACACATGAGCCATACCACAGCCATATTGCAACAGCCAGCAACATCCATTCACATACAACAGCATGAGCAGCCAAAGGTCATCCACACATCACATGCAACATAGGGAGTACACTACACATGCACACACAACACCAAACTTGCATGCATGTGTACACCTCCGCTAACTGTCGCAGTGTTTTGATCGACATCCATGTCACACCTGACAATCATTCCTCCACATCCTGTGCCATGCAAGCCCACACACACAAGCACCATCCATGTGTCACACATGAGACCCCTCGCATGTGTCACCCTCACGGCCCTGTACACCTCCCCTACTTGGCCACATAAAAATACATGTTCAACCTGCACACTCCGGGCACACCAACACACGGACAGCTTACAATCAGTATGCATGTACACTTACCGCTCGACTCCAGACGGGTCTGCTTCTCAAGGACCTGGATGTGGAGCGCTGGGGATATGCGTTCCAGGACCCTCATCTGATCTTCCGACAAGTGGCCCCGGTGCCCCTTAGCATCCGCTGCCTTCAGGAGGCGCCGGGCCTTGTTGAGGGTCCTGGACCTGAAGTCCTCCCAGCGCTTCCTGACACGTTCGTAGTCACGGACTGCCACCTCCTCCGCGTTGATGGCAGTCACGATGTCCATCCAGATCCGAGTCCGTCCTTCCTTGTCGGCGCGCAACCTTCCGAAGAGGGCATCATACTGCCCCAGGACATGCTCCACCAGGACACCAACTTCGGTGGCAGTGAAGCTGGTGCCCCTCTGCCTCCTTGGCCGGGGGTTGCCACTGGTGCCAGATGTTGCAGTGCCCGACATGGCAACCCCAGAGGCAGGAGTGGGTGGGCAACTGGGTCCTGGGGCTGGGCTGTGGGGCGATGGAAAAGCAGTCAGGAGTCTTCGGTTCCAGCAGGGGTGGTCACAGCAACAGCACCCCTGGCTGATGTGCAGGCAGCAAATGGCAGGGCACGTGGGCAGCAGGCAGTCAGGCAGCAGCAGATGGCAGGTGGGAGCGTGCTCAGGGCTCTGGGGGGCAGTAATTCGGCCTTCTGGGCAGGAGCGTGGTCTTCCGTGTGTGAACGCGTGGCCAGCTTGATACGGAGTGATTTTGCACGTGAAAATCCAACACGTCTGCGTGTAATTCGAGGAAAGGCCCTTAGCGCGTAAACGCGTCAGCACACTGTACATTCATTGGCCCAAAGGCCACCAGCGTATGCGCGTCTATGAAGTCACATGCACGTTGAATAGGGCACACGTTGGAAATGTTGCGTGTTAAAAAAATGAAAGACACGTCTGAGTGTCAAAGCGTGTAATTGGTGGAAATGGCCTTAGCACGTACACGCGGAAGTGACAAAGCGTGTAATTGGTGGAAATGGCCCTACACGCAGAAGTGACAAAGCGTGTAATTGGTGGAAATGGCCTTAGCGCGTACACACTGTAAGAGGATTCAATTCGGCACTACAGCTAAGTTAACGCCTAGTCTAGAATACTGAATGAAAACCCTTATTGATATATCTTTATGTCCAGTTCATGCGTTCTGGATGACTACCCCTATATAACACCCCTCTCTTGGAATCCCCCTGACCCCACTGAGCCAAGAAGTAGTTCTGTTTTGCAAGTTTAAAAGGTTTATTTGATAATTTAAAATATATATATATCACACTTTATAATAAATTAATAATTGAATAGCACACTTAATCTGATATGATAAAGATCAACAACGGAGAATCTGGCACTAGCACACTTCTTATGATCACTAATGAGTTGACATGAAATGGATAAGGTAGCACACTGGTAAATAGGAACAAAAGTATAATGTGGTAGAGGATGCTTTATGTAAGCTCAGGTGGATGCAATATTCAATGAATGCAGTACAGAAAATACTCAATATGATTTCAACCAAACAATGTAATCACTTTTCTCTGGCAATCCCCTCCCCCCCTTGATGCAAGGCAAGGAAATGGAAGGAAAACACACAGTTCTCAGAAATGCAATCAATGTAAATCAGTTCACCCCAGCAAGCTTACACTACAGAAAACAGATAGGAGTTTTGAAAACACAGGAAAAATGCTTTGATATGTGCTAGCAATGGATGAGAAATATGCTGGAAATGCTTTTAATTCCCTTTCAGAGGTTCAGGGTGAGTGGTATCTAGTTAATATTAGTCCAGGCTCACACTAGCAATGATGCAGGGATAGTTAGCAGGTTAAACGAATTTCTGGCAAATGGAAGGCAAGCAGCAGCAGTTTTTACATGTGAAGAAATTTGCAAATCGCGGCAAAATTCGCATTGCGTGTTCCACGATTGCGGTAAAACTATAAGGGCTAGGAATGTGGTTCTTGGTGCGATTCAAAGCTAAGATTCTAAGCTTTCAAATGAAAGTTACTGCAAGTCTCTAGCACAAACGGTTGCGGAGATATGAGCGATTAAATAAAGGTCGTTTTTCAGATTTGAAATTTTAAAGTTCAAAAAGACAAGTGCAGCTTGCAACTAGAAAATGACAAGTGACAGCTTTACAAATGACAGGTGACAGTTAGGAGACAGTTCTACTTAGATTAAAATAGGATTGAATTATATTATTTTAACTAGGAGATTGGTTCTGCACAGTTTTCTAGGTACTCACACTATATTCTTGAGTGAAATGGGCCTCGCCATGGATCTGGTCAGGTTTTAAACTCGCCTCTGGTCTCTGCACTTCACAGTGATCTGGGTCAGCTCTCTCTGGTTCTCTGGTCTGGGTCTCTAGTTCTGGATAGATTGAAGTCTCTAGTTTGGCTCTCTGGAGGTTTGATGAATTTGAAGTCTGGATCTCTGGATGTTGTATGGTCCGGCAGAGTGCGTTGCAGCAAATGGAATTGAAGCTCTCTACCTAAGTTTCAGTGGTCCATTTATATGTTCTGCAAGTGGGTGTGTGTGTTTGGTCATAACTAAACTCGCCCCTCTCACTTGTCATTGGTCAAATTTCCATTCCCCACTTGATTGGGGAATGAACTGTGAGTCAGAGGGATGTCATTTTATGGCTTGCAGATAGGACACTCCTCTGTCAGATTGCACACATTCTATATTTGATAATAAAAGACATATTTCACAGTTACACAGTTGCTTGAAATTACATATCCATGTCACCTATCACGTGAGGTATACTCTGTCCCAAATCTGCTGTTTCTAGGAGCTTGCATTCAGAAATGGCACATATTTCACTTTTTAACTGATTTTTCAATTTCTGACATTGACCCAACTTTACATACATGTGCGCAGGGAGTATGGACATTAACTGATGAAGTTTCAGATTTTTAACATGCACACATTTTGAGTAATATCCTCTTTTCCGCTAAAACCCCCCTGAACATGCCACCGGGTCGAAAAACCTCTTAAAATGTGGGCAGAAAAATCACAAGAATTATGGTGTCATTTATAAAATTTTCACATGTCCGTACTATGAGTGATCCATCTTTTTAAAGTTATGTTCTGGCTCCAAAGGGGTGTGGTTTACCCTCAGCACAAGGTTGAATTTCTGGTTTTTCCAGTTCTGCCAAGCCAGCTTGCTCTCACAGGCAGTGCTCCTCCCCTTTCCTTCAGGAGGAAGCCACTTTTTACGACCATTTACGACTCCTGCCAATAAAACATTTGCCTGAGTCAGGACAGGCTTTGTTCAGAGCTCCTCTAGAGCACAGGTAATTCAATCATCAGATAGATGGCATATCCTTAGTGTTGCCAGCAAAAGGGCAGCTAGGCCTGGGAACACAGCTGTGACTCAAGTTTCACTCCTGATGGGGGTAGTTGCCAGGCAAATTGGAATCTCTTTAAGCTGTCATTTCTGTTCCCCAGTTTCTGCATTCAAATAAAACTAAACATTTTCACATATGCAGCTAGAAGGCTGATTCTAAGTTTAAAACTATGACATTTAAACAATTGCAACCTATGTGACACTCAAAAGTAGGTCACTCAGTCAATTTGAACATTTAGATTTGTAGTGTCTTTCAGTCCAAATTTACTTAAACTGCTGAAATCCACAGGTCAGCCAGTCTTGTTATACACCTTCAAGTCACTTCAGAATATAACTTTACATTGGATCCACCTCTCAGTAAGTCTTTCTTTGGCTTGCTTTGGGTTCATTTATTCAGTTTTCTACAAAATCTGGTGGTTTTAAAACGCCGGCTTTTGGATAGTGGTGAGTACTGGTACTGCACCCCTTTTTGGGATTTAAGAAAATGAATTCCCAACAGTTATGGGTTTGCTTTTGGCAATCAGCATTGCCATTTCCAATGGTTTCAGACTACTGTGCGGGTAGTCCAATGGTGGTTTTAAAGCGCTTTGAAGCTAACCGGCGCTACTGTTTTTCCTTTGGCAACCCATTTCCCTCATGGCAACCCGGCCTTTCATTCTCGCACTGGTGGGTGGCAAGTGAGGCAACCATTTTGGTGGGCGCACAAACTGCGCAGCTTTCCTGGATTTCGGCGCACATGTGGGTTTTCCGCCATCTTGAATTTTCTAAGCCCACAGCACCAAATGTTGTAGCATGATAGCTTAAACGTGGGTCAGGACACCCAACAAGCCCCCCCCCACGCGACTGCACTTTGAATTTGAGTCGATGGGGAGTCGCGTGCCCCAGGGTTTTGACCCACACACCGGTCTGTCCGCATAATCTTCTTCCTACTCTGTAGATGGCACAGTTCAGCATCTTCTTCTCCATCCGGTACTGATCGATCGGTTCTCCTCGCCAGTCCTGATGGGAGTATTGGGCGGTCCACTGGGCCCATTGGATCTTCGTTCCCGGTCTCCGGATCGCCCTCCTTGGCCCGTCTTCAGGTTTTCTTTCTCCTAGGACGACAAAGGAAGAGCGGCAATACCTACTCACAGACGTTTTTCCACCACTGTTGAGATAGTGGGGCAGCATATGCATTTAATCATAACGAAATATTACATTCTTATTTTGAAAAAAAACAGTATAACTAAGAGACAGTTTCATGCAAATCACAATATTTTAGAGACTAGATGTGGTATGTTTTATGATTGGAACTGAATTAGTCTGAGAAAGTACCCGCTAGGATTCCAGAGGATTCCTCCAGTTGTTGCAGAGTGTGCCTGGGATGGCAACATTTCAACTGGTTTATGTGGACCCACTTGTCTTCTCCCTCTGCCAAAGGACCTTTGGGGATGTGGATTTTGTAGGCCACAGGGGAGATTTTGTCTATGATCTCGAATGGTCCCTTCCATGTAGGCAAAAATTTGCGCTGCTTGGCCTGGTTCCTTTGGAAGTTGTATAGATAGCAAAACAAAAGAGTTGATGGCTGGAAGGTTTAGAATAAATCTTGACCTCTGGCATTGCTCTGGGCAACCCTCCAGACCATCGTTCTTCGCCTGCCAAGCCATTACAAAAGGGGAAAAACCATATGCAAATCAGGCTTGGTCCCACCCCCAAAGGGGTAGTCCAGCCCGAACTGCTAGGTCACATCCCTTTTGCACAATACCACAAGCATCCCCAGACATGTTTCAGCCTTGTTGGGCATCATCAGTGAGGAGTAGCTTGGGTCTCTAGGCCCAGCAGGCAAGGGACCCACGTCTGGGCATACCCTTCCCACTCGGGGTGACAATAGCAAAACAAAAGAGTTGATGGCTGGAAGGTTTAGAATAAATCTTGACCTCTGGCATTGCTCTGGGCAACCCTCCAGACCATCGTTCTTCGCCTGCCAAGCCATTACAAAAGGGGAAAAACCATATGCAAATCAGGCTTGGTCCCACCCCCAAAGGGGTAGTCCAGCCCGAACTGCTAGGTCACATCCCTTTTGCACAATACCACAAGCATCCCCAGACATGTTTCAGCCTTGTTGGGCGTCATCAGTGAGGAGTAGCTTGGGTCTCTAGGCCCAGCAGGCAAGGGACCCACGTCTGGGCATACCCTTCCCACTCGGGGTGACAATAGCAAAACAAAAGAGTTGATGGCTGGAAGGTTTAGAATAAATCTTGACCTCTGGCATTGCTCTGGGCAACCCTCCAGACCATCGTTCTTCGCCTGCCAAGCCATTACAAAAGGGGAAAAACTATATGCAAATCAGGCTTGGTCCCACCCCCAAAGGGGTAGTCCAGCCCGAACTGCTAGGTCACATCCCTTTTGCACAATACCACAAGCATCCCCAGACATGTTTCAGCCTTGTTGGGCATCATCAGTGAGGAGTAGCTTGGGTCTCTAGGCCCAGCAGGCAAGGGACCCACGTCTGGGCATACCCTTCCCACTCGGGGTGACAATAGCAAAACAAAAGAGTTGATGGCTGGAAGGTTTAGAATAAATCTTGACCTCTGGCATTGCTCTGGGCAACCCTCCAGACCATCGTTCTTCGCCTGCCAAGCCATTACAAAAGGGGAAAAACCATATGCAAATCAGGCTTGGTCCCACCCCCAAAGGGGTAGTCCAGCCCGAACTGCTAGGTCACATCCCTTTTGCACAATACCACAAGCATCCCCAGACATGTTTCAGCCTTGTTGGGCGTCATCAGTGAGGAGTAGCTTGGGTCTCTAGGCCCAGCAGGCAAGGGACCCACGTCTGGGCATACCCTTCCCACTCGGGGTGACAATAGCAAAACAAAAGAGTTGATGGCTGGAAGGTTTAGAATAAATCTTGACCTCTGGCATTGCTCTGGGCAACCCTCCAGACCATCGTTCTTCGCCTGCCAAGCCATTACAAAAGGGGAAAAACCATATGCAAATCAGGCTTGGTCCCACCCCCAAAGGGGTAGTCCAGCCCGAACTGCTAGGTCACATCCCTTTTGCACAATACCACAAGCATCCCCAGACATGTTTCAGCCTTGTTGGGCGTCATCAGTGAGGAGTAGCTTGGGTCTCTAGGCCCAGCAGGCAAGGGACCCACGTCTGGGCATACCCTTCCCACTCGGGGTGACAATAGCAAAACAAAAGAGTTGATGGCTGGAAGGTTTAGAATAAATCTTGACCTCTGGCATTGCTCTGGGCAACCCTCCAGACCATCGTTCTTCGCCTGCCAAGCCATTACAAAAGGGGAAAAACCATATGCAAATCAGGCTTGGTCCCACCCCCAAAGGGGTAGTCCAGCCCGAACTGCTAGGTCACATCCCTTTTGCACAATACCACAAGCATCCCCAGACATGTTTCAGCCTTGTTGGGCGTCATCAGTGAGGAGTAGCTTGGGTCTCTAGGCCCAGCAGGCAAGGGACCCACGTCTGGGCATACCCTTCCCACTCGGGGTGACAATAGCAAAACAAAAGAGTTGACGGCTGGAAGGTTTAGAATAAATCTTGACCTCTGGCATTGCTCTGGGCAACCCTCCAGACCATCGTTCTTCGCCTGCCAAGCCATTACAAAAGGGGAAAAACCATAGGCAAATCAGGCTTGGTCCCACCCCCAAAGGGGTAGTCCAGCCCGAACTGCTAGGTCACATCCCTTTTGCACAATACCACAAGCATCCCCAGACATGTTTCAGCCTTGTTGGGCGTCATCAGTGAGGAGTAGCTTGGGTCTCTAGGCCCAGCAGGCAAGGGACCCACGTCTGGGCATACCCTTCCCACTCGGGGTGACAATAGCAAAACAAAAGAGTTGATGGCTGGAAGGTTTAGAATAAATCTTGACCTCTGGCATTGCTCTGGGCAACCCTCCAGACCATCGTTCTTCGCCTGCCAAGCCATTACAAAAGGGGAAAAACCATATGCAAATCAGGCTTGGTCCCACCCCCAAAGGGGTAGTCCAGCCCGAACTGCTAGGTCACATCCCTTTTGCACAATACCACAAGCATCCCCAGACATGTTTCAGCCTTGTTGGGCGTCATCAGTGAGGAGTAGCTTGGGTCTCTAGGCCCAGCAGGCAAGGGACCCACGTCTGGGCATACCCTTCCCACTCGGGGTGACAATAGCAAAACAAAAGAGTTGATGGCTGGAAGGTTTAGAATAAATCTTGACCTCTGGCATTGCTCTGGGCAACCCTCCAGACCATCGTTCTTCGCCTGCCAAGCCATTACAAAAGGGGAAAAACCATATGCAAATCAGGCTTGGTCCCACCCCCAAAGGGGTAGTCCAGCCCGAACTGCTAGGTCACATCCCTTTTGCACAATACCACAAGCATCCCCAGACATGTTTCAGCCTTGTTGGGCGTCATCAGTGAGGAGTAGCTTGGGTCTCTAGACCCAGCAGGCAAGGGACCCACGTCTGGGCATACCCTTCCCACTCGGGGTGACAATAGCAAAACAAAAGAGTTGATGGCTGGAAGGTTTAGAATAAATCTTGACCTCTGGCATTGCTCTGGGCAACCCTCCAGACCATCGTTCTTCGCCTGCCAAGCCATTACAAAAGGGGAAAAACCATATGCAAATCAGGCTTGGTCCCACCCCCAAAGGGGTAGTCCAGCCCGAACTGCTAGGTCACATCCCTTTTGCACAATACCACAAGCATCCCCAGACATGTTTCAGCCTTGTTGGGCGTCATCAGTGAGGAGTAGCTTGGGTCTCTAGGCCCAGCAGGCAAGGGACCCACGTCTGGGCATACCCTTCCCACTCGGGGTGACAATAGCAAAACAAAAGAGTTGATGGCTGGAAGGTTTAGAATAAATCTTGACCTCTGGCATTGCTCTGGGCAACCCTCCAGACCATCGTTCTTCGCCTGCCAAGCCATTACAAAAGGGGAAAAACCATAGGCAAATCAGGCTTGGTCCCACCCCCAAAGGGGTAGTCCAGCCCGAACTGCTAGGTCACATCCCTTTTGCACAATACCACAAGCATCCCCAGACATGTTTCAGCCTTGTTGGGCGTCATCAGTGAGGAGTAGCTTGGGTCTCTAGGCCCAGCAGGCAAGGGACCCACGTCTGGGCATACCCTTCCCACTCGGGGTGACAATAGCAAAACAAAAGAGTTGATGGCTGGAAGGTTTAGAATAAATCTTGACCTCTGGCATTGCTCTGGGCAACCCTCCAGACCATCGTTCTTCGCCTGCCAAGCCATTACAAAAGGGGAAAAACCATATGCAAATCAGGCTTGGTCCCACCCCCAAAGGGGTAGTCCAGCCCGAACTGCTAGGTCACATCCCTTTTGCACAATACCACAAGCATCCCCAGACATGTTTCAGCCTTGTTGGGCGTCATCAGTGAGGAGTAGCTTGGGTCTCTAGGCCCAGCAGGCAAGGGACCCACGTCTGGGCATACCCTTCCCACTCGGGGTGACAATAGCAAAACAAAAGAGTTGATGGCTGGAAGGTTTAGAAGGCTGGAACATGGCCATGTTTCGCCTTGTTAACAAAGGCGAAACATGTTTGGGGATGCTTGTGGTCTCGTGCAGAAGGGATGTGGCCTAGCAGTTCAGGCTGGACTGCCCCTTTTTGGGGTGGGGCCAAGCCTGATTTGCATATGGTCTTTCCCCTTCTGTAATGGCTTGGCAGGCAAAGAACGGTGGTCTGGAGGATTGCCCAGAGCATTGCCAGTGGTTAAGATTCATTGTAAACCTTCCCGCCATCACCTCTTTGTTTTTGCTTTGTCACCCCGAGTGGGACGGGTATGCCCAGACGTGGGTCCCGTGCCTGCTGGGCCTAGAGACCCAAGCTACTCCTCACTGATGAGCCCCAACAAAGGCGAAACATGTTTGGGGATGCTTGTGGTCTCGTGCAGAAGGGATGTGGCCTAGCAGTTCAGGCTGGACTGCCCCTTTTTGGGGTGGGGCCAAGCCTGATTTGCATATGGTCTTTCCCCTTCTGTAATGGCTTGGCAGGCGAAGAACGGTGGTCTGGAGGGTTGCCCAGAGCATTGCCAGTGGTTAAGATTCATTGTAAACCTTCCCGCCATCACCTCTTTGTTTTTGCTTTGTCACCCCGAGTGGGACGGGTATGCCCAGACGTGGGTCCCGTGCCTGCTGGGCCTAGAGACCCAAGCTACTCCTCACTGATGAGCCCCAACAAAGGCGAAACATGTTTGGGGATGCTTGTGGTCTGGTGCAGAGGGGATGTGGCCTAGCAGTTCAGGCTGGACTGCCCCTTTTTGGGGTGGGGCCAAGCCTGATTTGCATATGGTCTTTCCCCTTCTGTAATGGCTTGGCAGGCGAAGAACGGTGGTCTGGAGGGTTGCCCAGAGCATTGCCAGTGGTTAAGATTCATTGTAAACCTTCCCGCCATCACCTCTTTGTTTTTGCTTTGTCACCCCGAGTGGGACGGGTATGCCCAGACGTGGGTCCCGTGCCTGCTGGGCCTAGAGACCCAAGCTACTCCTCACTGATGAGCCCCAACAAAGGCGAAACATGTTTGGGGATGCTTGTGGTCTCGTGCAGAAGGGATGTGGCCTAGCAGTTCAGGCTGGACTGCCCATTTTTGGGGTGGGGCCAAGCCTGATTTGCATATGGTCTTTCCCCTTCTGTAATGGCTTGGCAGGCGAAGAACGGTGGTCTGGAGGGTTGCCCAGAGCATTGCCAGTGGTTAAGATTCATTGTAAACCTTCCCGCCATCACCTCTTTGTTTTTGCTTTGTCACCCCGAGTGGGACGGGTATGCCCAGACGTGGGTCCCGTGCCTGCTGGGCCTAGAGACCCAAGCTACTCCTCACTGATGAGCCCCAACAAAGGCGAAACATGTTTGGGGATGCTTGTGGTCTCGTGCAGAAGGGATGTGGCCTAGCAGTTCAGGCTGGACTGCCCCTTTTTGGGGTGGGGCCAAGCCTGATTTGCATATGGTCTTTCCCCTTCTGTAATGGCTTGGCAGGCGAAGAACGGTGGTCTGGAGGGTTGCCCAGAGCATTGCCAGTGGTTAAGATTCATTGTAAACCTTCCCGCCATCACCTCTTTGTTTTTGCTTTGTCACCCCGAGTGGGACGGGTATGCCCAGACGTGGGTCCCGTGCCTGCTGGGCCTAGAGACCCAAGCTACTCCTCACTGATGAGCCCCAACAAAGGCGAAACATGTTTGGGGATGCTTGTGGTCTCGTGCAGAAGGGATGTGGCCTAGCAGTTCAGGCTGGACTGCCCCTTTTTGGGGTGGGGCCAAGCCTGATTTGCATATGGTCTTTCCCCTTCTGTAATGGCTTGGCAGGCGAAGAACGGTGGTCTGGAGGGTTGCCCAGAGCATTGCCAGTGGTTAAGATTCATTGTAAACCTTCCCGCCATCACCTCTTTGTTTTTGCTTTGTCACCCCGAGTGGGACGGGTATGCCCAGACGTGGGTCCCGTGCCTGCTGGGCCTAGAGACCCAAGCTACTCCTCACTGATGAGCCCCAACAAAGGCGAAACATGTTTGGGGATGCTTGTGGTCTCGTGCAGAAGGGATGTGGCCTAGCAGTTCAGGCTGGACTGCCCCTTTTTGGGGTGGGGCCAAGCCTGATTTGCATATGGTCTTTCCCCTTCTGTAATGGCTTGGCAGGCGAAGAACGGTGGTCTGGAGGGTTGCCCAGAGCATTGCCAGTGGTTAAGATTCATTGTAAACCTTCCCGCCATCACCTCTTTGTTTTTGCTTTGTCACCCCGAGTGGGACGGGTATGCCCAGACGTGGGTCCCGTGCCTGCTGGGCCTAGAGACCCAAGCTACTCCTCACTGATGAGCCCCAACAAAGGCGAAACATGTTTGGGGATGCTTGTGGTCTCGTGCAGAAGGGATGTGGCCTAGCAGTTCAGGCTGGACTGCCCCTTTTTTGGGGTGGGGCCAAGCCTGATTTGCATATGGTCTTTCCCCTTCTGTAATGGCTTGGCAGGCGAAGAACGGTGGTCTGGAGGGTTGCCCAGAGCATTGCCAGTGGTTAAGATTCATTGTAAACCTTCCCGCCATCACCTCTTTGTTTTTGCTTTGTCACCCCGAGTGGGACGGGTATGCCCAGACGTGGGTCCCGTGCCTGCTGGGCCTAGAGACCCAAGCTACTCCTCACTGATGAGCCCCAACAAAGGCGAAACATGTTTGGGGATGCTTGTGGTCTCGTGCAGAAGGGATGTGGCCTAGCAGTTCAGGCTGGACTGCCCCTTTTTGGGGTGGGGCCAAGCCTGATTTGCATATGGTCTTTCCCCTTCTGTAATGGCTTGGCAGGCGAAGAACGGTGGTCTGGAGGGTTGCCCAGAGCATTGCCAGTGGTTAAGATTCATTGTAAACCTTCCCGCCATCACCTCTTTGTTTTTGCTTTGTCACCCCGAGTGGGACGGGTATGCCCAGACGTGGGTCCCGTGCCTGCTGGGCCTAGAGACCCAAGCTACTCCTCACTGATGAGCCCCAACAAAGGCGAAACATGTTTGGGGATGCTTGTGGTCTCGTGCAGAAGGGATGTGGCCTAGCAGTTCAGGCTGGACTGCCCCTTTTTGGGGTGGGGCCAAGCCTGATTTGCATATGGTCTTTCCCCTTCTGTAATGGCTTGGCAGGCGAAGAACGGTGGTCTGGAGGGTTGCCCAGAGCATTGCCAGTGGTTAAGATTCATTGTAAACCTTCCCGCCATCACCTCTTTGTTTTTGCTTTGTCACCCCGAGTGGGACGGGTATGCCCAGACGTGGGTCCCGTGCCTGCTGGGCCTAGAGACCCAAGCTACTCCTCACTGATGAGCCCCAACAAAGGCGAAACATGTTTGGGGATGCTTGTGGTCTCGTGCAGAAGGGATGTGGCCTAGCAGTTCAGGCTGGACGGCCCCTTTTTGGGGTGGGGCCAAGCCTGATTTGCATATGGTCTTTCCCCTTCTGTAATGGCTTGGCAGGCGAAGAACGGTGGTCTGGAGGGTTGCCCAGAGCATTGCCAGTGGTTAAGATTCATTGTAAACCTTCCCGCCATCACCTCTTTGTTTTTGCTTTGTCACCCCGAGTGGGACGGGTATGCCCAGACGTGGGTCCCGTGCCTGCTGGGCCTAGAGACCCAAGCTACTCCTCACTGATGAGCCCCAACAAAGGTGAAACATGTTTGGGGATGCTTGTGGTCTCGTGCAGAAGGGATGTGGCCTAGCAGTTCAGGCTGGACTGCCCCTTTTTGGGGTGGGGCCAAGCCTGATTTGCATATGGTCTTTCCCCTTCTGTAATGGCTTGGCAGGCGAAGAACGGTGGTCTGGAGGGTTGCCCAGAGCATTGCCAGTGGTTAAGATTCATTGTAAACCTTCCCGCCATCACCTCTTTGTTTTTGAGTTGTATAGATAGACCCGGTCTCCCACCTGATATTCCTTCCTGGAAGTTTTCAGGTCATAATGGGTCTTCATGCTATCAGCTGATCTTTCTAGATTCCGCTGAGCGTAAGCAAAAGCATGTTGGAGGTGTTTCCTTAAATTCTCCACATACTCATGAGTAGTGGAGGCATTTATCAGTGTCTGCTCTTGGGTCCTGTAGAGCAAATGCTGAGGAAGCACCATCTTGCGCCCAGTCATCAACTCAAATGGTGACATTTTGGTTGCAGATGAAGGGGTAGATCTGATAGCCATTAGGACCAGAGGTAATCGGATATCCCAACTTGGCCCAGAATCTGCCACAAACTTCTTTAATATGCTCACAATTGTCCGGTTATATCTCTCTACTGCCCCAGAAGAAGCTGGCCGATAAGCAATATGCAACTTCCTTTTGACCCCCAGTATCTCCCACATCTTTGTCATTACTTCACTGGTGAAGTGGCTACCTCTGTCTGACTCAATCCTTTGAGGTAGACCAAAACGGGAAAAGATGTGGTTAATCATCAAGGCAGCTGCAGTTTCTGCCTTGCAATTTGGGGCTGGGAGACATTCCACCCACTTGGTAAACAAGCATGTCACAGTCAACATGTACTTATTCCCCCTAGCCGAGCGAATCACAGGGCCTACAAAGTCGATTTGTAAATCTGACCATGGCAGTGTCATCCCCCTCTTTTGGAGAGGCGCACGGTGCGTGAGGGATGATGGCTGAAATTGTGCACACACAAGACACCCCTTCAAGTATTGGTCGAGGTCCTGCCCCATGTGTGGCCAGTATGCAACCTCTCTTAAGATTTCCAATGTTGTGTGAAACCCCCTATGACCGGCGGTGGCCGCATCATGGGCGTGACTTAACATCAGGCTTCGGAATGAGGTAGGAACCACCCACTGATCGTGGCCAGCTTTGGATTTCCTTACCAGCAAACCGTCTTGGATTCGGAACATTTTTGGACATTTCATCAACACTCTTAGGTCCTCTTTCCCAATGTAATCGGTATCCGTCAGGGGAAAGTTCTCAGGGTCCTCAAGGTGCTGGTAAAATTTACCAATTATTGGATCCCCCTTCTGAGCGGTAATCAAATCAGATGTGGCCTAGCAGTTCAGGCTGGACTGCCCCTTTTTGGGGTGGGGCCAAGCCTGATTTGCATATGGTCTTTCCCCTTCTGTAATGGCTTGGCAGGCGAAGAACGGTGGTCTGGAGGGTTGCCCAGAGCATTGCCAGTGGTTAAGATTCATTGTAAACCTTCCCGCCATCACCTCTTTGTTTTTGAGTTGTATAGATAGACCCGGTCTCCCACCTGATATTCCTTCCTGGAAGTTTTCAGGTCATAATGGGTCTTCATGCTATCAGCTGATCTTTCTAGATTCCGCTGAGCGTAAGCAAAAGCATGTTGGAGGTGTTTCCTTAAATTCTCCACATACTCTTGCGCCCAGTCATCAACTCAAATGGTGACATTTTGGTTGCAGATGAAGGGGTAGATCTGATAGCCATTAGGACCAGAGGTAATCGGATATCCCAACTTGGCCCAGAATCTGCCACAAACTTCTTTAATATGCTCACAATTGTCCGGTTATATCTCTCTACTGCCCCAGAAGAAGCTGGCCGATAAGCAATATGCAACTTCCTTTTGACCCCCAGTATCTCCCACATCTTTGTCATTACTTCACTGGTGAAGTGGCTACCTCTGTCTGACTTAATCCTTTGAGGTAGACCAAAACGGGAAAAGATGTGGTTAATCATCAAGGCAGCTGCAGTTTCTGCCTTGCAATTTGGGGCTGGGAGACATTCCACCCACTTGGTAAACAAGCATGTCACAGTCAACATGTACTTATTCCCCCTAGCCGAGTGAATCACAGGGCCTACAAAGTCGATTTGTAAATCTGACCATGGCAGTGTCATCCCCCTCTTTTGGAGAGGCGCACGGTGCGTGAGGGATGATGGCTGAAATTGTGCACACACAAGACACCCCTTCAAGTATTGGTCGAGGTCCTGCCCCATGTGTGGCCAGTATGCAACCTCTCTTAAGATTTCCAATGTTGTGTGAAACCCCCTATGACCGGCGGTGGCCGCATCATGGGCGTGACTTAACATCAGGCTTCGGAATGAGGTAGGAACCACCCACTGATCGTGGCCAGCTTTGGATTTCCTCACCAGCAAACCGTCTTGGATTCGGAACATTTTTGGACATTTCATCAACACTCTTAGGTCCTCTTTCCCAATGTAATCGGTATCCGTCAGGGGAAAGTTCTCAGGGTCCTCAAGGTGCTGGTAAAATTTACCAATTATTGGATCCCCCTTCTGAGCGGTAATCAAATCAGCATCAGGGGTCTCCTTACTCCATTGTACAATTGAAAGGTCGTTGTGAGCATTTGTCTGGGACCTAGTGATGGCAGTGACCTGGATTTCCCCCAACAGGGACTCAATCTCAATTAGATCCCCTTGGATGGCCCCGGTTTTGGCCAGCTGATCAGCTAAGTCGTTTCCAGTTTTGTCTGGTCCCTCTACTTTGGAATGACCCTTGATCTTTTTCCAATAGATGGTCATCTCATTCGATGTGACCAGATCATCAATGTTTTGGATCAACTTCCCATGTTTCAAGGGTTTGTTGTTAGCACATAACATGCCTCTGGTTTTCCAATTAACCAGGTGCTCCACGAACCCGTTCCGTACATAATCCGAATCTGTGATTATGACCAGTTCGTGGAGTTGATGCTGGACAGCAGTGAGGATGGCCTGATGCACAGCCATCAATTCTGCCACCTGACTACTTCGGGGACCAATTTTGTATCCAGCGGAGGGTTCTGGGGACTCATTCACCCATGCATTCCCTACGCCGGCCACCAGTTCTTTCTCCCCGTCGTTGTCAACATGGTAAGAGCATCCATCCACATAGACAGTGGGCATTCCCTCACACTTGTCCTCTTCAAAGACTTTGTGGGGGGAATTAAGGTATGCCTCCGTGTTGTCCTTGATTTTTAGACTTTCGTCCTCGAGACAGTTTTCTCTGGCACAATCATGCAAGTCAGCCAGACCTTGCGCGAGGGGACTCTTCTTGTTTTGGCCATATCGGACCTCCACAGGAAAGCCTTGCATTGACAGAATCCAGGAAGTAATTCGGGAATTACTCACATTTCCGGCCCGGATTCTGTCACTTTGGAGATATTGCAGAGGCTGGTGTGGAGTCTCCACTATGATGTGTTCCCCCTGGATAAACGGGCGGTAATTCTTCAATGCCCACACCGTTGCCAGGAGTGCCTTCTCACAATCGTTGAATTTTTCCTCCACAGAGGATAAAGTTTTGCTCGCATAGGAGATTACTTTATTGACCTTGTCATGCTTTTGGTATAATACGGCCGTCAAGCACGTATTAGAGAACCCTGTCTCCAGGAAGAACTCCTTGTTTCTGACAGGGTAAGCTAGGCAAGGCGCTTGTGAGAGGCTTCTCTTGAGTTGTCTTACTGCCTCGGATTGTTCTGGACCCCATTCCCACTTGACCCCCCCCTTTAGGAGATGAATCAGGGGTCTGGTGATCTCTGCGTAGCCCTCAATGAACTTTCTGCTGTAATTAGTCAGTCCAAGGAGGCTCCTTAGTTCCCGCAGAGTTGTGGGGTCTTTCAGTTTCTGAAGTGCTTCCACTTTCTTTTCCTGGGGACAGAGGCCCTGAGGAGTAATCTCATGCCCCAAGAAATTAACACGGGTTCTACACCACTGTGCTTTCTGAAAGGAAAGTTTTGCTCCGGCGGCCCTCAACTGTGTCAGAACATAACGGATCTCCGCTATGTGTTCCTCCACAGATGAACTTTTGATGAGGACATCATCTACATAAGCCAGGTTACCCCTCGCACCCATGTCGGGCATGGCCTTATGTAGGAAAATGTTGAATTCATTGCCGGAGTTGAGGTATCCGAAGGGAGTCCGGGTCCATGTGTACTGCTGGCCCCCAAAGGTAAAAGCCAGTTTGTATTGGTCCTCCCTGCTGACAGGCACGGTCCAGTATCCATTGGTCAGGTCTATTGCAGTGAATACCTGTGACCCCTGGATCTGGGCCAGCCCTTGGTCAATGTAGGGCAGAGGCCATCGGGAAGTATGGACCCGTTTGTTGAGCTCCCTAAGGTCGGCGCAGAGTCTCCACTGGCCGTTTGGCTTTAATATCCCCAGCACCGGATTATTGAAGGTGCTGTGGACTGGACGGATTATTCCCCGGGACTCAAGGTTCTTAATTATTTCAGTAAGGGACTCCATTGATGCGAGAGGCAAGCGATATTGCTTCACAAACACAGGAGTCATGCCAGGGTCCGTGGGGATTGTTGTGGTGTGGATGTCGGTGCGACCACAGTCATATGAGTCTACCGCAAAGAGATCTTGGAAATCCAAGAAAACTTGTTTCAACTTTTGCTTTTGTTCCAGAGTCACACAGGCATCAGCTAGGTTGACTCTCTCTTCCACCATCTGCCTGAAGCCTGGAAAGACTTCTGGTTTGGCTATTTCAGCGGCCTCCTCCAGCTGGGTGGAGAAGTCCCTGGTCAGAGTGCTGATTTGGACTGGAGGCTTCAGGTGGGAAAGGCAGCCCTCATGGACCTGGAAAATCACCTCATCCCTCCTGAAGTCACAAGTCACATCTTCCTTACCATAGGGGCAGGAAGTGTACACCAGGAAGTTCCCCCCATGCCGGGTAAAAATCCTGTGTGGTGTTGTATTGTCATCACTGTCACTGTCAAAACAGTCCTTGGGGATTGGTCCTAACAGTTCATTTACTAAGTCGATGGAGAAATGTCGGTCATCAACCGCCATTCCAATAATGGTGCCTGCGGCTAGAGTAATACTCTTCAAGTCGCTGTTATTCACCTCTATTGGAATGGTGTCATGTTCTATGTTGACTAATGGTGTTGGGTTTACCCCTAACCCTTGCTGTTGGAGAGAAGCATTTAGATGTATGTAAGCATCAGGGTTTTTCAACTCTTGTCCCCTTTTAACTTTCACTTCCAGGGAGAATTGTCGGGTCCTTTCTGGGATGGTGACTTCCTCTTTAACCTGAATTTCAACTGCATAAGGTAGCAATTGAGCTGACCTAAATGCTTTTTCTGGATCATCAAAGCCCATGGGATTATCCGCTAATCGGGACCAAGCTTTGAAGTTTATTAGGTCCAAACTAATGGCAAAGCGATTGAGAATGTCACTGCCTAAGTAAAAGGCGGCAGGGACGTCTCGCACGACCCAACAATTGTGGACTATGCTCTTGTTGCCAATGGAGATTTTGAGCATACACCTGCTTGGCAGGAGATGTTTGGAATTAGGTGCTTCCAGGTCCATTTCCCATTTGTCTATCAGTTTGAAGGTGGGAATGGCTGGATCTTTTGGGAGTTGGCGAAACATGGCTTCGCTGATGAAGCTCTTACCGTTGTTCACACACACTCGAGCGAGAACAGAGTCCTTCCCATCATTTAACTGAACAGGGATGAACAACTGCTCTCCAATTTGCTGAATATCAGCCAGGCTCTGAGCTGATTTCACATCTTTCTGGACTATAGGAGTGGGAGTTTCAGATTGTGGATTGGTATAGAATTTCAGAGTGTTTCCTTCCAGCGTGGAATACCACCTTAAACTGGAAGGAAGGTTGATTTTCAGAAATAGAGAGGACCCCCCATCACTAGTCTGTTGTCCTACTGCTATTACTGTCACGTCTGGAATCTGGTTGTTCTGGAAGTGAAATTCTACTTGGTCAGATTTTTGTTCAACCATGTGGCATGTGCCGTTTAAACTAACATGGTTGACACTCTGTTTTAATTTTATTGGTCGGCTAGTCTGGGTCCAGAGGACCTTGTTTACACAATCTATTAGGGGTGACAACCTTCTCAGGAGGTCATTCCCTAGTAAACAAGGGGTGCCCTCCGGGGTCACAACTATGACCGGGTGTTTCAACTTATGTCGCCCAATTTTAATGTCCAAGTCTGCAGTCCCCTCAACGGGAATTTCCTTCCCGTCAAAGTTCTGTAGTTGTCCCGGAAGAGAGGTGAGAGGAATTTGGTAATTCTCTCCCCTTCCCGCATTCAGTTCATCAAAGGCCCTTCTGGACAGAAGGGTAGCTTGAGATCCAGTGTCCACCAGTGCCAAAATTGTACCCTGTCCCTGTACTTGTACCGGGGCATAATATCTTCCCTCCTTCTCCTCAAGGGGGCACAGATAATGTACATTTTTGGACAACTGGTGGGCTAATTTTCTGGTTTTGGACATCGATAGCGAAGAGATTTGGGCAAAATTCTGTGGAGAGTCTTGGGAATCTGAAAGAAAAATTTGGCAACTGGAGATCAGAGCCATTGTGGGTTCCCCTGGCTCTGGTTCTGGGCCGCCCCCCCCCTTTTTGGAGGCAGTCACCAGGATGGGTTTGAACCAGGGGATTTTCTTGCTGTTGGTTCTGGGATGAGATGGTGGGCGGCGGTAGCTCAGTCTCCACATCTCCCCAGTCTGGATTTGCATTCCTAGGGACCCATTTTTCTTTGGGAGGAGTTCCCCCCTCTCTGAAGGAGAAGATCCTTTTCTCAGGATCCTCTGAGGATCCCTCTCCCTCAAATTGGAAGATCTGTACCTCCTCCTCAAACTGAGTCTGTTTGGGTCTTTTGTTTCTCCTACCCCCCCTCTGCTCCTTAGGAGGCAGACTTTCAGGGGCAAGAGATTTTGTTTCCGGTTCCTGGGTTTCCAGGGGCTGTTTACAAGTGAGGAAGGAAGCTTCCTCCAAGGCTTTACACCCCCCTTCCCTTTGTGCCTCCTCCCTGGGAACCGGTGAGTTATCGGGGTGCTGCCCCCGTCATTGTTCTGGAGCACCAGGTCCAGAGTTGGGTGCGTTCTGCGCTGGCACGCCCATCTGAGGGTTCTGCTGAGCCCTCAGTATGTGACCCAGATCCCGCGCCATGTTTTGAACCTGGCGCTCTAACTGGGAAACCCGCTCAGGTAGATACGGGGCCCTGTTTTCTCCCCTGGGCTGATCTCGGGAAGGGTAGCTGTCCCTTCTTTGGTAGTACCCTTGGTTGGGAAGATTTGGGTACCCCTCCACCCTTGGCCTCCCCTCTCCCGGATTCAGTGGTCTGGGCTCAGGGAATTGGGGAAAGAAGGATGGATGGTTTTGGGGCTGAAAGTCGGGTGGATATCTGGGGAAAAAGTTCTGCCCAGGGTTTGGTAAATTTCTGCCCTCCTGTGGGAAGTTTGGAGGGAAGTTCCCTGGGTTAGGTGCTTGGCTGGATCCCCCCCCTTGGGCTGGAGGAGTCCACACATAACCCAGGATGGGTCGATTTCCCTTGTAACGGGGACTTACATAATCAGGAGAGCGAGGGACCCCATTTGTGGGGCTGCCTCCCTGGCTCCCTGTCTGTGACTGGCCCGAGGACCTTCTGGGCCTAGCATTATTAGGTGCAGGTAGGTTTTTAGGCCCCCCCCATCTCCAAATCCAAAACGGGGGTGACCTTTACCTCTGCCACCTTGGCAGCAGCAGGGGTGCTGTTGGCTTTGGGGTTTTTCTGGGCATTACTTTTGCTATCTACCGGTTTCTGCACCTCATAGATCCGGGTAGCCTGTTCAATGACCCAGTCTAAAGATCTTTTCTCGTGAAAATCCCTCACGAGCTGGGTCATGATATATTTGGGCAAGGCATGGAAAAACGTATTAATAAATTCCCTGCTATCCCTGCGCACCCTTCTTGTGGTCTGTGCAAAAGCCCGCTTTAACTCCTGCACAAATTCTTGTGGGGCCTGATCCTCCCCACATTGCAAATTGTAGGCTGCCTTGCGAGCCTCTTCAGGATTTCTGTGAACAGAAAAATGTTTCAAGATGGCCGCCTTATAGGTGGACCATCTTAAATGATTTTGGTCCTCCAGCCCCGCAAAGAAACTGGAGTATTCCGGGGAGAAGGTCCACTTTACATATTGAATACAGCTTTGGCTGTCCTTCAAATGGAAAGTCTCCATCATTTGTTCAAACAACTCTAAGTGCTCCCAAACAGAATACTTAGCGTTCTTATGGTAAGGCGTGATGAAGCTCCTGATCGCCTTAATCTGCTTTAAGGGGTCCTTAAGCAAGGCCCTTTTTGCCTTATTGGCCTTTTTGGTTCGGGTAACCCTTGTCCATTCGTCCTCGGACTCAGAGGCACTGCTCCCAGAGGTTCCCGTCTGTTCTTCCAGGTTTTCCCGGATTCTGCGAGCCTGGGAATGGCTGGCAGAATGTGGGGACCTGGTCTCCTGTGTCCTGCGCAGTTCAGAGGAGTCTTCAGATTCCTCCTTGCTGCCAGGATTTGATGGGTACCCCCTCCACTGACCTAACTGGGCAGAGGTTTTCAGGATGCCCTTAATGGGCCTACTCTCCTGGGGTTCCCCATTGAACTGTACTGTACTTGGGTGCCCATACCCGGATGCCCACCCCTCCATTCCTGAGTGGTACTGGCCTATGAGCCCCATACTCTTAGCTGGATAGTAATCTGCCATCCCTGTGGCCCTGTGCTCATGTGCGCCAGGGGACATGGGGGTGGTAGAGTCCAGGGACTGGGGGAGATGAAGGCCCCTGATGTTAGGGCTCCTGTGGTTATGGTCAGGAGTCTCTCTTTCCCAGCGGACCTCATCTCTATCCGCCCCTGCTCCCTGTTGCAATGCAAGGGCCTGCATTTGTGCTTTCAGTTCCTCTGTTAAGGCCTTACTCGACTCTATCAGTCTCTCCTGCATCGCTACCTGTTGCTGGAGCCTCTCATTGTGCTGGCAGAGAGCCTCATTTTCCCTCTGTGCTTCCTGGTTGGTCCTGGAGAACTGGGCCAGTCTTTGCTGCAGGAGGGTTACCTCCTGAGCTGTGTCCCTATTGGCCTGCTCCTTTCTTGCTAGAGCATCCTCCACCCTCCTGGTGTGCTCTAACAAGTTCTGGTGTTCTTTTTGGAGATCACCCAGTCCCTGGTGGGCCAGGTGATTTTCTTCCATTTTTCTTTTTAAATGGCAGACTTCCTGGCCTAAGGCGTCTCTTTCCTGACTAAGAGCCTGCATTTGTGCCGCCAGGTCGTCCCTCTGCCTTTGAAGGGCACCAGCTTTCTGGTGTTCTTCATCAAACTCTGCCTGGGTATCCAGGTCTTTCAAAATCAGCTTGTTGCTCTCTACCTTCACTCTATCTAGATGACTTTGCAGGGTGGCTACCTGCTCCGTGCATGCCCTGTTAAAGTCTAATTGTTGCTCCAGCTTTTTCTGGCTCTGCAGTAAGGAGTCCAAACTGTCTTGGTGCTCCTTCTGCAGGGCCAGAAATCTGGTATCCTGGTTAGCCTTTTCCTGTTGCAGTATATCCATATCCTCCTTTATTTTAGTGATGTACCGTCTGCTGTCATTTTCTGACTCCTGGCTCCTCTGCAGCCTCTGCTCAGAAGAGTCCAGATCAGATTGGGCCTTCTGTAATGCCATCTGTTGCCTATTTGCCAGATTTTGGCTTTCAGCACATCTATCCTGCATGTCTCCCACGTATAGGTACAGGTATGCTGCTATCCTGGCAATCTTATTGTGTTCCTCTTTGGCTTTAGGAGCCATATATAGTTCACTCAGGGCCACATGTAAGGGACCCTGATCTCTATATATATCTGACCCTGTTTCAGTGACCTGTTGTGTGATGGCCTGCAACCACGCATCCTGGCCCTGTTCGGTCCATTCACCTCTCACAAATAGCTTATGCAAGAGGTGCTCTCTGGCTATTTTCATGTCTACTAAGGTCGTCATTCTAGAGATTGGTCTCTGTCCTGACTTACAGAAGTTTGTATTTTCTTTTTGCAGAACAGAACTTTTCTTGGAGTGTCCCTTTTGAGGAATGCTTCACAGCGTAATGCAGCGTGGTGATCCGACTGGATGTATGTATCCCGTCAGTTAGCACACTGTATTAAGCTGCACAAGTGGTATTCTAACCCAAACGTCCCGCTCGAGCCCCCAATTTGTAAGAGGATTCAATTCGGCACTACAGCTAAGTTAACGCCTAGTCTAGAATACTGAATGAAAACCCTTATTGATATATCTTTATGTCCAGTTCATGCGTTCTGGATGACTACCCCTATATAACACCCCTCTCTTGGAATCCCCCTGACCCCACTGAGCCAAGAAGTAGTTCTGTTTTGCAAGTTTAAAAGGTTTATTTGATAATTTAAAATATATATATATCACACTTTATAATAAATTAATAATTGAATAGCACACTTAATCTGATATGATAAAGATCAACAACGGAGAATCTGGCACTAGCACACTTCTTATAATCACTAATGAGTTGACATGAAATGGATAAGGTAGCACACTGGTAAATAGGAACAAAAGTATAATGTGGTAGAGGATGCTTTATGTAAGCTCAGGTGGATGCAATATTCAATGAATGCAGTACAGAAAATACTCAATATGATTTCAACCAAACAATGTAATCACTTTTCTCTGGCAATCCCCTCCCCCCCTTGATGCAAGGCAAGGAAATGGAAGGAAAACACACAGTTCTCAGAAATGCAATCAATGTAAATCAGTTCACCCCAGCAAGCTTACACTACAGAAAACAGATAGGAGTTTTGAAAACACAGGAAAAATGCTTTGATATGTGCTAGCAATGGATGAGAAATATGCTGGAAATGCTTTTAATTCCCTTTCAGAGGTTCAGGGTGAGTGGTATCTAGTTAATATTAGTCCAGGCTCACACTAGCAATGATGCAGGGATAGTTAGCAGGTTAAACGAATTTCTGGCAAATGGAAGGCAAGCAGCAGCAGTTTTTACATGTGAAGAAATTTGCAAATCGCGGCAAAATTCGCATTGCGTGTTCCACGATTGCGGTAAAACTATAAGGGCTAGGAATGTGGTTCTTGGTGCGATTCAAAGCTAAGATTCTAAGCTTTCAAATGAAAGTTACTGCAAGTCTCTAGCACAAACGGTTGCGGAGATATGAGCGATTAAATAAAGGTCGTTTTTCAGATTTGAAATTTTAAAGTTCAAAAAGACAAGTGCAGCTTGCAACTAGAAAATGACAAGTGACAGCTTTACAAATGACAGGTGACAGTTAGGAGACAGTTCTACTTAGATTAAAATAGGATTGAATTATATTATTTTAACTAGGAGATTGGTTCTGCACAGTTTTCTAGGTACTCACACTATATTCTTGAGTGAAATGGGCCTCGCCATGGATCTGGTCAGGTTTTAAACTCGCCTCTGGTCTCTGCACTTCACAGTGATCTGGGTCAGCTCTCTCTGGTTCTCTGGTCTGGGTCTCTAGTTCTGGATAGATTGAAGTCTCTAGTTTGGCTCTCTGGAGGTTTGATGAATTTGAAGTCTGGATCTCTGGATGTTGTATGGTCCGGCAGAGTGCGTTGCAGCAAATGGAATTGAAGCTCTCTACCTAAGTTTCAGTGGTCCATTTATATGTTCTGCAAGTGGGTGTGTGTGTTTGGTCATAACTAAACTCGCCCCTCTCACTTGTCATTGGTCAAATTTCCATTCCCCACTTGATTGGGGAATGAACTGTGAGTCAGAGGGATGTCATTTTATGGCTTGCAGATAGGACACTCCTCTGTCAGATTGCACACATTCTATATTTGATAATAAAAGACATATTTCACAGTTACACAGTTGCTTGAAATTACATATCCATGTCACCTATCACGTGAGGTATACTCTGTCCCAAATCTGCTGTTTCTAGGAGCTTGCATTCAGAAATGGCACATATTTCACTTTTTAACTGATTTTTCAATTTCTGACATTGACCCAACTTTACATACATGTGCGCAGGGAGTATGGACATTAACTGATGAAGTTTCAGATTTTTAACATGCACACATTTTGAGTAATATCCTCTTTTCCGCTAAAACCCCCCTGAACATGCCACCGGGTCGAAAAACCTCTTAAAATGTGGGCAGAAAAATCACAAGAATTATGGTGTCATTTATAAAATTTTCACATGTCCGTACTATGAGTGATCCATCTTTTTAAAGTTATGTTCTGGCTCCAAAGGGGTGTGGTTTACCCTCAGCACAAGGTTGAATTTCTGTTTTTTCCAGTTCTGCCAAGCCAGCTTGCTCTCACAGGCAGTGCTCCTCCCCTTTCCTTCAGGAGGAAGCCACTTTTTACGACCATTTACGACTCCTGCCAATAAAACATTTGCCTGAGTCAGGACAGGCTTTGTTCAGAGCTCCTGTAGAGCACAGGTAATTCAATCATCAGATAGATGGCATATCCTTAGTGTTGCCAGCAAAAGGGCAGCTAGGCCTGGGAACACAGCTGTGACTCAAGTTTCACTCCTGATGGGGGTAGTTGCCAGGCAAATTGGAATCTCTTTAAGCTGTCATTTCTGTTCCCCAGTTTCTGCATTCAAATAAAACTAAACATTTTCACATATGCAGCTAGAAGGCTGATTCTAAGTTTAAAACTATGACATTTAAACAATTGCAACCTATGTGACACTCAAAAGTAGGTCACTCAGTCAATTTGAACATTTAGATTTGTAGTGTCTTTCAGTCCAAATTTACTTAAACTGCTGAAATCCACAGGTCAGCCAGTCTTGTTATACACCTTCAAGTCACTTCAGAATATAACTTTACATTGGATCCACCTCTCAGTAAGTCTTTCTTTGGCTTGCTTTGGGTTCATTTATTCAGTTTTCTACAAAATCTGGTGGTTTTAAAACGCCGGCTTTTGGATGGTGAGTACTGGTACTGCACCCCTTTTTGGGATTTAAGAAAATGAATTCCCAACAGTTATGGGTTTGCTTTTGGCAATCAGCATTGCCATTTCCAATGGTTTCAGACTACTGTGCGGGTAGTCCAATGGTGGTTTTAAAGCGCTTTGAAGCTAACCGGCGCTACTGTTTTTCCTTTGGCAACCCATTTCCCTCATGGCAACCCGGCCTTTCATTCTCGCACTGGTGGGTGGCAAGTGAGGCAACCATTTTGGTGGGCGCACAAACTGCGCAGCTTTCCTGGATTTCGGCGCACATGTGGGTTTTCCGCCATCTTGAATTTTCTAAGCCCACAGCACCAAATGTTGTAGCATGATAGCTTAAACGTGGGTCAGGACACCCAACAACACGGAAGTGACAAAGCGTGTAATTGGTGGAAATGGCCCTACACGCAGAAGTGACAAAGCGTGTAATTGGTGGAAATGGCCTTAGCGCGTACACGCGGAAGTGACAAAGCGTGTAATTGGTGGAAATGGCCCTACACGCAGAAGTGACAAAGCGTGTAATTGGTGGAAATGGCCCTAGCGCGTACACGCCGCGTAAGTGACGCTGGACGTGTGGGCCTGCATAAAAGGTACATGTAGAACACCATTTCCTTGTACGTGCTTTTCGTGGAGAGCGAGTGGGTGAATTCTGTACTTCTTGTCGTTTCACACGCGATTTACTTCACGGCGTTTCAAGTTTGTACTCCCTGTTACCCGTGACAGCTTTTTCTCTTTTTTCTCTTTTTCTGGTTTTCCTGGGCCTGTTCCCTCACACAGTGTTCCCTTCTACTGTTGTCCTGTCTCCTCAGACAGCGTACAAATCTTCTTTTGGCGGGGGTGTTGCAACCAAACGCGCTTCTTTTTCACGCTCTTTTTCCTGGCAGACGGTGAGTCACGCACGTATCTAACATCTGTGCTTGCCCCATGTGTAGCCTACCCCTTCAGAGGTCATTCTAGGCTGCGTGTGACACGCATACGTTCATTCTTGTGTTACTGGGTGCCACAGCGTAGTGCAGGTTTTTTTTTCCGCACACGTGGTCTAGGAGGGGTTGCGTGCACGTCATCTCCCTTTTTTGGGCTTCCTGTGCGTTGCGTGACCCGTCATCTTTCCCCAGGGGTCACATTCAGCCTTGCTAGAGCACTAGGGTACAATTACCATCTGGTACCCAACCCCTTTGACCCCCATTGCCCAGGACAATAGTTTACAGCCACTCCCATACGCACATTAACATCAGTGCCATGGTTGGGAGGCGAGGATTCCGTAAGGGTGGCAAAGGTGGACGAGCCACAAGTGGTGGCCGTGGTGGATCCGGTAGGGGACGTGGTTGTTACTTGCAGGGTGACCCTGTCCCCCCATGTGTGGAGGACCAGTCAAGGGCACCCATATTCCCCCCCCCTGGTTGAGGCTGATGTGGCTGACACCATCCATGCTCAGCCCTTGTTGGACCAGCCCATTGTGGCACCAGACCTGGCTGACTCCATGGCTGACTTCCAGGTCAGCAGGCCTATGACACGTGCGCTGGTGCACGTTGATGTCATCAGGCCACATGGATCAGGGGCAGCAAGGTCATCTGCTGCCCCAAGTAGGCAGGGTGGAGAGGCTGCAGGGGCAGCTGCGGCTCCATCCACCCCAGCTCTCACACACCCAGCCAGGACAGTGTCGGTCCTAGTCCATCCTGCTGACATTCCCCCTGACACCATTACACTTGAGCCAATGCCTGCACCAACTCCCATGCTGAGTGTGCAATCCCACACTCCTGATACACAGTCCACCAGGGCTCCTGCCCCTAGTGTCCAGAGCGGCGCAGGACACTCAGGATCACCACCACCTTCCAAGCGGAAGAGGAAGAGTGCTCGTCCGGCACAGGCTGATGCCCCAGACACGGCTACACAGTCCGGCCCGTCGAGGAAGCCCAGCTTCACGGATGCCGAACTGAATGCACTTGTCGAGTATGTGTCCGCACATGATAACGAGATGGTCATTGTTGCAGGACCCAAGACCACACCTGCACAACGCCAGGCACACTGGCAGACCGTTGCGGACATCGTAAGTGCCCTTGGAATCGTGAGCGCACAGCCAATGATTGCTATAAGCGCTGGAATGACCTAAAGCGCAGGGCAAAGAATAAACTGGCCTCAAGTCATGCCGCAACTCTAGTGACTGGAGGTGGGTCTCCAGCAGAAGACATGGAACTCACTCCACATGAGTCAGTCGCTGGGACCTACGTCACGGAGGAACAGATCCAAGGCGTGGGAGATCTGCCTGATTATGAGGCATTGTCCGGTGAGTGCACATGCATGTGTGTGTCATCCATGTGCATGGTGTGTGTGTGAGGGCTTCTGTTTGTGTGCCAGGTGAGGGTGGGTGCGCCTGAGTCGTTTGGGTCACCCATGTGCTTCATGCAATACATTCTGCGCAGCAGCATTTGGCCATAGCAGTATCCCTTCTGCCAACAGTAGACATCTAGGCCAACAGCACGCCAGTTGCCCTTGAAGTGTCACCTTGCCACAACATTGTTGCTTATTTTTCTCTGTTCATTCAGGCAGATTGTTTGCATTCCACCACTTTTACTAGGCATTTCTCAGTCCTGTAGTCACATGTCTGACATGGCTATGGTAAAGTGGAGTGACTTTGTTACCTGGATATCATTTGTTCACACATGTCCCTGTGCAATCGGACCATTTTGGACTGGCAGCTCGAGGTGAAAAATCAGACCTGTTTGAATTAGAAAAGCTATTACATGCGGGAACTGGACTGAATGAATAAGTGCTGCCCTCCTCTCCATCTTCACTCAATAGCAATGGTACATGCCATCTGTGTGATGGCATGTGTATTTCACCTGCCAATCACAGGCCAATGTGTGATGGCACTGCCAGGCAGCATGCAGAAAATGTGTTCATCTTCCATCTTGGTGTCATCAGTGTGTGCCATTTGCCTGCCCTTCATACGCAGTGAGGGTGCATGCATGGGAGGGTTTTAGTCATGTGGGACATGTGTCAATCAAGTACTGGTTCTCTTGCTTCTCAGCCCTCATTGTGTGCCATGGTGCTAATGCCTGTTTCCATTTGTTTTCTTTTATGTCTTTGCAGGGGAAGACGCACCTGATACTGGTGGGGTTGTGGAGATGGTGCAGACCCAGGAGGGGTCCGTGGGCCGACCGACCACCAGTGAGGGACGTGGTGTGGTGGTGGGTGAGAACCCACAACTGCTGCAGGTCGTGCTCTCAAGGGGTGTCTCTGGCTGCACCTCCCCCGAGCTGTACTCAGGTGTTGATTCGGATGATGAGACCTACGTGCCGTCGCAGGTGAGTGTTCCTGGGAGGGATTCTGTTCTGTCCCACCCACCTGCACCAGGGTCAGAACCCTCAATGGGGATGTCAGTGTTGGCAGCTACGCCTTTGGTGGTTACGGATGCAGGGTCACACTCCGCGACATCTGATCCTGTTCCTGGGCCAGCAGATCAGAGGGGGAATGCAGTCTTGCAGCCTCAGGCAGTGCCGGCACAGCAAGGCGCAGTTCGCCTTGCCCCAGACAGGTGTGGTGCCCGCCGACGTGGCCGTACGCCACCTGGCAATACCGCATGGGAGCAATCCATTTACGGTATGGCAACCCAACAGGCAGCATCATCAGAGATGATGGCTCAGGCCATGGATAGGGTGGCCACTTCCATTGTCCCCCCCGAAAGGCTGATGGAGCGACTACAGCAGGCAACCGACTCCATCTGCCAGTCACACAGGGAGGACATGTTGGCGTCCAACAGGGACAGGCGGGCGACACTGGCGACTCTGCAGGAAGCCATCTCCATAGAGTCCCAGGGCCACAGGGAAGCCCTGAGGCAGGAGCTCCTTCACCTCAGGACGACTCTTGTTGAGCTTGAGGCTTCAACAAACCGAAGGACAGAACAGCAGCTGGAGCGTCTCACCCGTACGCTCTCAGCTGAGATGCAGGCAACTAGGGCGGGGGTCCGGGCATCCCGTGAGTTGTTGCATGGGGACCTCCGCACACTCATCCTCCAGAACGAGACCTACCACACCCGCATGCTTGCAGCCATGGAGGAACAGACTAGGGCCTTGCGTGGGCTGCCTCCCATAGTGCAACCACCTCCGGATGCAGCTGCACAGGGTGATAATAGCGACAGCAGTGATACTCCCACAATAGGGTAGCCGTGTGGGCCATGAGCCCATGGAGGTGTTTTTTTCTTCCCAAGATCCACACAGGTGGGTTTTGGTGTGCACCCTGTCCTCGGACCTCCTGGGTGGCCTCCCCAACCCCCCGGGGCCCATTAATGGCCATTTTTGATTTTTTTTTCTTTCTTTTTTTTTTTGGGACAATGTGTTGCCTTCCGTGGCTCCTGTGGGCATACGCTGCATTGTGGCTGGGCACATGCAGGCTTGTCATGTATTTGGTTCAGATGCTTGGGTTTTTGTCACACATACCCCTCCTGCTTCCCCTTTCCATGGGCTTGCAAAGGGTGTGCCCAAGTGACATTGACGTACATAGTGACATTGGACTCCCACTACATGTGTGGGTAGTCTAGTCAATACTGTGTATACATTCCTAGTGCATATTGCTGTTGTGTTGTACACTGCATGTTGCATTGATGTGTAACTCATCATCCGTGTCTACCTCCTAATTTGCAGGTCCTTTCCTCATGTCTACACAAGGCCCTCTACTTTGGAGATGGGGTCCATGTTGGCAGCAGTGCACCTACAACTCTACATGGCGGCAACACTGTACAGTTGGAAGTGGTGGGAGTGCAGGCATTTCCAGGTGGTGAGACTACTAATTCCTTACATTCGTAATGTCATGTTAATGGTAGTTTTGAGGGTCAGTGGCTGATAAGTGTTATTGCTAAATACCTGCTCAAGTGTGTTGTTGGTCCTACATTACTGTGAGCATTTCAGGTGTCGCGAGTTTCAATTAGGGACACTGTACATTGTGACACTTGTGTCATGTTGTGGGGATTACTTTGTTTACTTGCACATAGCATGACATGGCACGGTGTGTCGTGTGGCGTTGCTGGGGATGGGTTGGGTGACATGGCACTGTCCTTATGTTGCATTTTGCAAGTGGGTATTCATTTTAGCTGCTTGAATGTGTTTTTTCACAAAACTGCATTGGTGGTGTCTGTGTAGGTAGGGATGCACACATTGTAACACTTCCAGGTGAACAATCTCAGGCTGATATGGTTTTGACGGTTGATTCTCCAGACATTCAGGATCAGTGTCAGGTTGAGTCATCATTGATTGTCAGATGGTATGCGCCAGGGCAGTGTGCACTCCACAGGGGTGTGATTTCTAGGTGAAGTAATTAGCCACTAGCTGTGTACGGGCTGCCTCCCGCCGTGCCCTTTCCCCTCCCATGCCCAGCGGCCGTGCATGTGGTTGGGGATGTGGGGCCACCACCATGTCCACGGCCAGGCCCCGGCGTGTTGCAACGTTGTGCAGGACACATGCTGCCACTATGATCCTGCACACTACTGGGGGAGCGTATAACAGCTGCCCGCCAGAACGGTCAAGGGAGCGAAAGCGTGACTTAAGCACTCCGAATGTGCGCTCCACTATGCCCCGGGTTGCAATGTGGGCTGTGTTATATCTTACCTCGGGTGGCATGGTGGGGTTCCGAATTGGCGTCATCATGTGGGGGCTGAGAGGGTAGGCACTGTCCCCTGTGGAGGTGGTGATTGGTATCATTGGTGGGGTTGTGACCTTGCTCAGTATCTGACATGCATGCATGTGCAGTGGCATTCATACTCACCAATCAGCCATGTATCGCCATGCCGCCCAGCTTCTAGGTCCCGGCTTAGGGTGGACATTCGGTAAATGAAGCTGTCGTGGGTGGACCCGGGATAGTTGGCATATACTGAGGTGATGATTCCCTTGGCATTACATACTACCTGCACGTTGATGGAATGCCAGTGCTTGCGGTTCCTATAGATGTGCTCAGATGCCCTGGGGGGACGTAGAGCCACATGGGTGCAGTCGATGGCACCTAGCACTTTGGGGAATCGTGCCACACCGTAAAAATCCAGGGCGGCAGCATGCCTTTCTGCAGGTGTTCTGGGCAGGTATATGTGCCTGCGGACTGATGGGCGTGCAGTGATGATGTTCAAGACCTGGTGTAGGCAGCGTGACTGCGTGGCCTGTGACACCCCACCCACTATGGCACTTGTCCGCTGAAATGATCCAGTGGCTAAGAAGTGCAGAACATTGAGGACCTTCTCCAGGGGGCTGAGTGCTTGGGAGCACAGGGTGGGTGATGTGAGGTCATCCTCCCACTCACTCACCAGGTCCAGTATTATGTGTGGTGGAAACCTGTACCTCCCATACACCTGGTCATCAGGCATCCCGAAAAGGCTGGTTCTGGGTGTGAATATTCTGGCCCTGACTATCCTCCTCCTCCTCCTTTGGTAGCCCACGGCCACTGCTGCTAGGAACGGTATATTCATCCTGGCGTCTGAGCTTGTTATTTTGTTTGCGCGCAAATTTATGCGTCGCGGGTCGACGTATGCCTGCTTCCTACTGGCGTACGTGTTTCTTTGCGCGTGTTGTAGGCGAGCGTGTGAAACTTCCCGCGCACCCCTGAAATCCAGTACCCAGGCCAATAGCGTGTGGAAATTCCCGCGCACCCCGGTATACACGTGCGCTGATGTACTCGCGTGTGAAACTTCCCGCGCACCCCTGAAATCCAGTACCCAGGCCAATAGCGTGTGGAAATTCCCACACACCCCGGTATGCACGTGCGCTGATGTACTCGCGTGTGAAACTTCCCGCGCACCCCTGAAATCCAGTACCCAGGCCAATAGCGTGTGGAAATTCCCGCGCACCCCGGTATACACGTACGCTGATGTACTCGCGTGTGAAACTTCCCGCGCACCCCTGAAATCCAGTACCCAGGCCAATAGCGTGTGGAAATTCCCGCGCACCCCGGTATACACGTGCGCTGATGTACTCACGTGTGTAAGTGCCCGCGCACCCCTGAAATACACGTACATAGGCCAATCGTATGCGCACTTTTGTCCAATTACACGCGATGACACTCTGACGTGCAGTCTTTCCACGTGTGCTCCGTCATCACGTGCTATGAGGGAAACACCCGTGCGGGTCACGTCACAGACGCGCTTACGCGCTGAGGGCCTTTGGTCCAATAGAATCGTGTATGCGTGCTGATGCGCTTACGCGCTAAGGGCCTTTCCTCGAATTTCACGCTGACGTGCAGGATTTTCACGTGCCAAATCACTCCGTATCAAGCTGGCCACGCGAAAACACACGGAAGACCACGCTCCTGCCCAGAAGGCCAAATTACTGCCCCCCACTGCCCCGAGCAGCCTCCCACGTGCCATCTGCTGCTGCTGCCTGCCTGCCTGCTGCCACGTGCCCTGCCATTTGGTGCCTGCACATCAGCCATCTGCAGAGGTCCAGTTGCTGTGTCCATCCCTGCTGGAACTGAAGACTCCCGACTGGGATAACATCGCTCCACAGCCCAGCCCCAGGACCCAGTTGCCCACCCACTCCTGCCTCTGGGGTTGCCATGTCGGGCACTTCCACATCTGGCACCAGTGGCAACCCCAGGCCGGAGGGGCAGAGGGGCACCAGCTTCACTGCCACCGAAGTTGGTGTCCTGGTGGAGCATGTCCTGGGGCAGTGTGATGCCCTCTTTGGATCGTCCCGCGCCAGCAAGGAAGGACGGGAGAGGATCTGGGCCGACTGTGTGGTTGCCATCAACGCGGAGGGGGTGGCAACCCGCGACGTCCAGAAGATCAAGAAGCGCTGGGAGGACTTGAGGTCCAGGACCCTCGTGAAGGCCCGGCGCCTCGTGGAGGCGGGCCGGGGCTGCATGAGTTCCATCCAGATGAGGGTCCTGGAACGCGTACGCCCAGCGCTCCACGCCCAGATCCTTGAGAGGGAGACCCGTCTGGAGTTGAGCGGTAAGTGTCCAAGCATTGCTGTGTGAGACAGGGCATGTTGCGGTGTGCTGGTTGTCTGATACTTGCCTGTATGTGTGACATAGGCCATGTATGCATGTATGTGTGCAGGGACATCATGGTAATGCATGTGCCACCAGTGATGTGTGAACCACATGGTTGTTGCATGTGTTTAAATGCCACATGGGGAGCCCTATGCAGATTTTACACATGAGAGCATGCCAGTCTCTGTTCCTGGACATAGGTGGGGGTGAGGGATGGGTGCTGATGCCAGGTACATATATGGTAGCCATGTCTGTGTGCCTGACCTGCGTGTCTGTGACTTGTGAATGCCATGGATGCATGACACGTGTGTGACAATGCACAGTTCACTGATGCAGCCTAGTTACCCTTGTATCCGCTGTGTTTGGGGTGTATGAGGCCAGATGGATGTGACTGAGGTAAAGTGTGTGCATGTGATAGGCATGACCCATGATGCATGTGAGTTCCATATCATTGTATGTTTCAAGAGTCCATTGGACATGCATGGAAATGTCCATGGCATGCACCATGCCTGTTACTGTGTGTGTTTTGCCTGGACTGACCCATGTGTTGTGGAGGGACATGATGGAAGTGTACTTTGACAGTGGTACTCATCTGCTATTGCTTCCTGTCTAGGGGACCATTGAACAGTACCCTGATGCTTGTGTTCTATGTCTCCCTCTACGCAGCGGCTAGTGAAGAAGAGGGCGGAGACGGCGCTGTGGAGCAAGGCGGCGGGGATGCCCCCATGGCTGCAGCGGAAGGGGTGGGTGAGCCCCCACAGGGGCCTGCTACGGCGGAAGACGGTGAGGAGCCATCCAGGTTGGTGGTTTCCACAGAGGAGGAGGCCGCCACTGAGGCACACATGGGGCCTGGTGGGGGCATCCCTGCTGGTGCAAGTGGTGCAGTCCAGGGGCAGGAGGCAGCACAGGTCACCGTGGAGGGGCCTGTGCATGTCGCTGTCCCTGACCCTGTGAGGGCACCACCATGCACCAGCAGGGATGCCCCGTCCCAGGCCCGTCCACAGGTAGAGGGGATGTCCATGTCACCTGACTCCCCTCCACCTGCGGACGAGGGGACCCGTGTCCGTATGGAGAAGGTCCTGATTGGGGTCGTGATGCGCGCGGGTGCAATTCGTGATGACGTGCGTGCTTCCCGGGAGGAGCACGCACATCATCACGAAGAGCACCGTGCCGACGTGGCCCAATTGGGATCTTCCATGTTCGGGGGTTTCCTGCATGTGTCGGCCAATCTGGCGGCCCTCTCCTCCTCTGTGGAGGCTATACCCCGGTCGTTCTCCTTGCCGTCTTCCGGCCCAGATGCCACCAGGGCCCCCTGTGGACCTGCCCTGACCAATGCAGCCAGCTCGGTGGGGATCCCATCCCTGCCACAGTCGGGAGTCGGAGGTCCAGCAGGGGTGGACACCACAGCAACTGTACCCCAGCAGATGGAGGATGTGCCGGCATCATCAGGCAGGGCACGTGCACGACGGCGTCGGTGGATTCCATCAGCCTGGATGCCGTCGTGCTGGCAGAGTCAACGTGGGAGGCATCATGGCTCGGGGCCATCAACATCGGAGGGGCAGGCATCGGCCGGAGGGCAGGAGGACCCAGGACAGGAAGTGTCTTCCGTGTGGCTGCGGTTGGGCCAGCAGATAGGTGCGGAGCAGCGGCGGGCGGAAGAGGCGCGGCTCACGATGGTCAGGGCGGAGAACTCCCTGAGGCGGGCCGAGTGCCCCGAGGCAATCCGCAGGGGGTTGGAGGAGCAGATGGCGTCGTCCCTGCGGACCCTCGGGGCCATGGAACAGGACCGCCTCCGGGACATAGACGAGGAGTTTGATGATGGCCTGGCCCGGAACACCACAGAGTGAGCCGCTGGACTTGCTCGCCGCCATTGTATATAGTTCTTTAGTTTTAGGTTTCATTTGTTTCTTCTTATGATTTGGAGTCGACGGACACTGCTCCACTTTTTGTATATAGTTGCATTTTAGTTAGGGTTTTTTGTAGGTTTCCTTTGTTCAGTTGGGCTCATGGACCCTTGGATGTTTTGTACATAGTTCTTCATTGGATTGTTTTATTTTTTTATTTTTGATTTATTCTCCATGGAGCAATGGTCTTTGCATTTATTTTTATCTCTCGGATTGATTTTATTTTTAATGTGACTTTGAACAACATTGTTTTGGATTTGGATTTGTAGTTTTGATTTTTTTGAACGGACATGCAGCTTATCTTTTTTTCATTGCCATTGTAGTTTGTTTCATTTCATTTGCATTCAATTTTGTTTTCATACTTCACTGTGTGGTATCATCTCATTGGTTTCATGCATGTCATGTTGGGTGTTTTCCCATTCATTTGCAACCATTGTGTGTGACGGACATGGGTTAATTTGCTTTATGAACATTGGGGGTGTAACATGTAATTTCCATTTCCATGTGGGTGAATGGGTTACTTGGTAGGGCCTTTTGGCTGTGGAGGCTGACCATAACGCACATGATTGGGGATTGTGAGGACCTGGGTGCAGGGGGACATGAGTGGGGGCCTGGTGGAGGCTGCCCCATGACTGCTGGGGGGTGGGGGTGCAAGGGGACATGAGTGGGGGCCTGGTGGAGGCTGCCCCTGGTGGCTGGGGGGTGGGGGTGGTGGGAGACATGAGTGGGGGCCTGGTGGAGGGTGCCCCTGCACTGCTGGGGGGTGGGGGTGCAGGGGGACATGAGTGGGTGCCTGGTGGAGGGTGCCCCTGGATACTGGGTGGTGGGGGTGGTGGGAGACATGAGTGGGGGCCTGGTGGAGGGTGCCCCTGCACTGCTGGGTGGTGGGGGTGGTGGGAGACATGAGTTGGACATGAGGGGGGGCCTGGTGGGGGCTGCCCATGGTGGCTGGGGGGTGGGGTGGTGGTAGACTTGGGCGGGAGCCTGGTGGAGGGTGCCCCACACTGCTGGGGGGGTGGGGGTGGGTGGGAGACATGAGTGGGGGCCTGGCGGAGGCTGCCCATGGTGGGTGGGGGGTGGGGGTGGTGGGAGACATGGGTGGGGGCCTGGTGGAGGGTGCCCCTGGATGCTGGGGGGTGGGGGTGGTGGGAGACATGAGTGGGGGCCTGGTGGAGGGTGCCCCTGCACTGCTGGGGGGTGGGGGTGCAGGGGGACATGAGTGGGGGCCTGGTGGAGGGTGCCCCTGGATGCTGGGGGGTGGGGTGGTGGGAGACATGAGTGGGGGCCTGGTGGAGGCTGCCCCTGCACTGCTGGGGGGTGGGGGTGGTGGGAGACATGAGTGGGGACCTGGTGGAGGGTGCCCCTGCACTGCCGGGGGGTGGGGGTGCAGGGGGACATGAGTGGGGGCCTGGTGGAGGGTGCCCCTGGATGCTGGGGGGTGGGGGTGGTGGGAGACATGAGTGGGGGCCTGGTGGAGGGTGCCCCTGCACTGCTGGGGGGTGGGGGTGGTGGGAGACATGAGTTGGACATGAGTGGGGGCCTGGTGGGGGCTGCCCATGGTGGCTGGGGGGTTGGGGTGGTGTTAGACTTGGGTGGGAGCCTGGTGGAGGGTGCCCCACACTGCTGGGGGGGTGGGGGTGGGTGGGAGACATGAGTGGGGGCCTGGCGGAGGCTGCCCATGGTGGGTGGGGGGTGGGGGTGGTGGGAGACATGGGTGGGGGCCTGGTGGAGGGTGCCCCTGGATGCTGGGGGGTGGGGGTGGTGGGAGACATGATTGGGGGCCTGGTGGAGGGTGCCCCTGCACTGCTGGGGGGTGGGGGTGGTGGGAGACATGAGTGGGGGCCTGGTGGAGGCTGCCCCTGCACTGCTGGGGGGTGGGGGCAGTGGGAGAGATGAGTGGGGTCCTGGTGGAGGCTGCCCCTGGTGGCTGTGGGGTGGGGGCGGTGGGAGACATGAGTGGGGGCCTGGTGGAGGGTGCCCCTGCACTGCTGGGGGGTGGGGGTGCAGGGGGACATGAGTGGGGGCCTGGTGGAGGGTGCCCCTGGATGCTGGGGGGTGGGGGTGGTGGGAGACATGAGTGGGGGCCTGGTGGAGGCTGCCCCTGGTGGCTGGGGGGTGGGGGTGGTGGGAGACATGAGTGGGGGCCTGGCAGAGGCTGCCCATAGTGGGTGGGGGGTGGGGTGGTGGGAGACATGGGTGGGGGCCTGGTGGAGGGTGCCCCTGGATGCTGGGGGGTGGGGGTGGTGGGAGATATGAGTGGGGGCCTGGTGGAGGGTGCCCCTGCACTGCTGGGGGGTGGGGGTGCAGGGGGACATGTGTGGGGGCCTGGTGGAGGGTGCCCCTGGATGCTGGGGGTGGGGGTGGTGGGAGACATGAGTGGGGGCCTGGTGGAGGCTGCCCCTGCACTGCTGGGGGGTGGGGGTGGTGGGAGACATGAGTGGGGGCCTGGTGGAGGCTGCCCCTGGTGGCTGGGGGGTGGGGTGGTGGTAGACATGAGTGGGGGCCTGGTGGAGGGTGCCCCTGCACTGCTGGGGGGTGGGGGTGCAGGGGGACATGAGTGGGGGCCTGTTGGAGGGTGCCCCTGGATGCTGGGGGGTGGGGGTGGTGGGAGACATGAGTGGGGGCCTGGTGGAGGCTGCCCCTGGTGGCTGGGGGGTGGGGGTGGTGGGAGACATGAGTGGGGCCCTGGTGGAGGGTGCCCCTGCACTGCTGGGGGGTGGGGGTGGTGGGAGACATGAGTGGGGGCCTGGTGGAGGGTGCCCCTGGATGTTGGGGGGTGGGGGTGGTGGGAGACATGGGTGGGGGCCTGGTGGAGGGTGCCCCATGACTGCTGGGGGGTGGGGGTGCAAGGGAAATGAGTGGGGGCCTGGTGGAGGCTGCCCCTGCACTGCTGGGGGGTGGGGGTGGTGGGAGACATGAGTGGGGGCCTGGTGGAGGCTGCCCCTGGTGGCTGGGGGGTGGGGGTGGTGTGAGACATGAGTGGGGGCCTGGTGGGGTGGGGGTGGTGGGAGACATGAGTGGGGGTCTGGTGGAGGCTGCCCCTGGTGGCTGGGGGGTGGGGGTGGTGTGAGACATGAGTGGGGGCCTGGTGGAGGGTGCCCCTGCACTGCTGGGGGCTGGGGGTGCAGGGGGACATGATTGGGGGCCTGGTGGAGGGTGCCCCTGGATGCTGGGGGGTGGGGGTGCATGGGGACATGAGTGGGGGCCTGGTGGAGGGTCCCCCTGCACTGCTGGGGGGTGGGGGTGGTGGGAGACATGAGTTGGACATGAGTGGGGGCCTGGTGGGGGCTGCCCATGGTGGCTGGGGGGTGGGGGTGGTGGTAGACTTGGGTGGGAGCCTGGTGGAGGGTGCCCCACACTGCTGGGGGGTGGGGGTGGGTGGGAGACATGAGTGGGGGCATGGCGGAGGCTGCCCATGGTGGGTGGGGGGTGGGGGTGGTGGGAGACATGGGTGGGGGCCTGGTGGAGGGTGCCCCTGGATGCTGGGGGGTGGGGGTGGTGGGAGACATGAGTGGGGGCCTGGTGGAGGGTGCCCCTGGATGCTGGGGGATGGGGGTGCAGGGGGACATGAGTGGGGGCCTGGTGGAGGGTGCCCCTGCACTGCTGGGGAGTGGGGGGTGGTGGGAGACATGAGTTGGACATGAGTGGGGGCCTGGTGGGGGCTGCCCATGGTGGCTGGGGGGTGGGGGTGGTGGTAGACTTGGGTGGGAGCCTGGTGGAGGGTGCCCCACACTGCTAGGGGGGTGGGGGTGGGTGGGAGACATGAGTGGGGGCCTGGCGGAGGCTGCCCATGGTGGGTGGGGGGTGGGGGTGGTGGGAGACATGGGTGGGGGCCTGGTGGAGGGTGCCCCTGGATGCTGGGGGGTGGGGGTGGTGGGAGACATGAGTGGGGGCCTGGTGGAGGGTGCCCCTGCACTGCTGGGGGGTGGGGGTGCAGGGGGACATGAGTGGGGGCCTGGTGGAGGGTGCCCCTGGATGCTGGGGGGTGGGGTGGTGGGAGACATGAGTGGGGGCCTGGTGGAGGCTGCCCCTGCACTGCTGGGGGGTGGGGGTGGTGGGAGACATGAGTGGGGACCTGGTGGAGGGTGCCCCTGCACTGCTGGGGGGTGGGGGTGCAGGGGGACATGAGTGGGGGCCTGGTGGAGGGTGCCCCTGGATGCTGGGGGGTGGGGGTGCAGGGGGACATGAGTGGGGGCCTGGTGGAGGGTGCCCCTGCACTGCTGGGGGGTGGGGGTGGTGGGAGACATGAGTTGGACATGAGTGGGGGCCTGGTGGGGGCTGCCCATGGTGGCTGGGGGGTGGAGGTGGTGGTAGACCTGGGTGGGAGCCTGGTGGAGGGTGCCCCACACTGCTGGGGGGGTGGGGGTGGGTGCGAGACATGAGTGGGGGCCTGGCGGAGGCTGCCCATGGTGGGTGGGGGGTGGGGTGGTGGGAGACATGGGTGGGGGCCTGGTGGAGGGTGCCCCTGGATGCTGGGGGGTGGGGGTGGTGGGAGACATGATCGGGGGCCTGGTGGAGGGTGCCCCTGCACTGCTGGGGGATGGGGGTGGTGGGAGACATGAGTGGGGGCCTGGTGGAGGCTGCCCCTGCACTGCTGGGGGGTGGGGGTAGTGGGAGACATGAGTGGGGGCCTGGTGGAGGCTGCCCCTGGTGGCTGTGGGGTGGGGGCGGTGGGAGACATGAGTGGGGGCCTGGTGGAGGGTGCCCCTGCACTGCTGGGGGGTGGGGGTGCAGGGGGACATGAGTGGGGGCCTGGTGGAGGGTGCCCCTGGATGCTGGGGGGTGGGGGTGGTGGGAGACATGAGTGGGGGCCTGGTGGAGGCTGCCCCTGGTGGCTGGGGGGTGGGGGTGGTGGGAGACATGGGTGGGGGCCTGGCAGAGGCTGCCCATAGTGGGTGGGGGGTGGGGTGGTGGGAGACATGGGTGGGGGCCTGGTGGAGGGTGCCCCTGGATGCTGGGGGGTGGGTGTGGTGGGAGATATGAGTGGGGGACTGGTGGAGGGTGCCCCTGCACTGCTGGGGGGTGGGGGTGCAGGGGGACATGAGTGGGGCCTGGTGGAGGGTGCCCCTGGATGCTGGGGGTGGGGGTTGTGGGAGACATGAGTGGGGGCCTGGTGGAGGCTGCCCCTGCACTGCTGGGGGGTGGGGGTGGTGGGAGACATGAGTGGGGGCCTGGTGGAGGCTGCCCCTGGTGGCTGGGGGGTGGGGGTGGTGGTAGAAATGAGTGGGGGCCTGGTGGAGGGTGCCCCTGCACTGCTGGGGGGTGGGGGTGCAGGGGGACATGAGTGGGGGCCTGTTGGAGGGTGCCCCTGGATGCTGGGGGGTGGGGGTGGTGGGAGACATGAGTGGGGGCCTGGTGGAGGCTGCCCCTGGTGGCTGGGGGGTGGGGGTGGTGGGAGACATGAGTGGGGCCCTGGTGGAGGGTGCCCCTGCACTGCTGGGGGGTGGGGGTGGTGGGAGACATGAGTGGGGGCCTGGTGGAGGGTGCCCCTGGATGTTGGGGGGTGGGGGTGGTGGGAGACATGGGTGGGGGCCTGGTGGAGGGTGCCCCATGACTGCTGGGGGATGGGGGTGCAAGGGAAATGAGTGGGGGCCTGGTGGAGGCTGCCCCTGCACTGCTGGGGGGTGGGGGTGGTGGGAGACATGAGTGGGGGCCTGGTGGAGGCTGCCCCTGGTGGCTGGGGGGTGGGGGTGGTGTGAGACATGAGTGGGGGCCTGGTGGGGTGGGGGTGGTAGGAGACATGAGTGGGAGCCTGGTGGAGGCTGCCCCTGGTGGCTGGGGGGTGGGGGTGGTGTGAGACATGAGTGGGGGCCTGGTGGAGGGTGCCCCTGCACTGCTGGGGGGTGGGGGTGCAGGGGGACATGAGTGGGGGCCTGGTGGAGGATGCCCCTGGATGCTGGGAGGTGGGGGTGCAGGGGGACATGAGTGGGGGCCTGGTGGAGGGTCCCCCTGCACTGCTGGGGGGTGGGGGTGGTGGGAGACATGAGTTGGACATGAGTGGGGGCCTGGTGGGGGCTGCCCATGGTGGCTGGGGGGTGGGGGTGGTGGTAGACTTGGGTGGGAGCCTGGTGGAGGGTGCCCCACACTGCTGGGGGGTGGGGGTGGGTGGGAGACATGAGTGGGGGCCTGGCGGAGGCTGCCCATGGTGGGTGGGGGGTGGGGGTGGTGGGAGACATGGGTGGGGGCCTGGTGGAGGGTGCCCCTGGATGCTGGGGGGTGGGGGTGGTGGGAGACATGAGTGGGGGCCTGGTGGAGGGTGCCCCTGGATGCTGGGGGGTAGGGGTGCAGGGGGACATGAGTGGGGGCCTGGTGGAGGGTGCCCCTGCACTGCTGGGGAGTGGGGGTGGTGGGAGGCATGAGTTGGACATGAGTGGGGGCCTGGTGGGGGCTGCTCATGGTGGCTGGGGGGTGGGGGTGGTGGTAGACTTGGATGGGAGCCTGGTGGAGGGTGCCCCACACTGCTGGGGGGGTGGGGGTGGGTGGGAGACATGAGTGGGGGCCTGGCGGAGGCTGCCCATGGTGGGTGGGGGTGGTGGGAGACATGGGTGGGGGCCTGGTGGAGGGTGCCCCTGGATGCTGGGGGGTGGGGGTGGTGGGAGACATGAGTGGGGGCCTGGTGGAGGGTGCCCCTGCACCGCTGGGGGGTGGGGGTGCAGGGGGACATGAGTGGGGGCCTGGTGGAGGGTGCCCCTGCACTGCTGGGGGGTGGGGGTGGTGGGAGACATGAGTTGGACATGAGTGGGGGCCTGGTGGGGGCTGCCCATGGTGGCTGGGGGGTGGGGGTGGTGGTAGACATGAGTGGGGGTCTGGTGGAGGGTGCCCCATGACTGCTGGGGGGTGGGGGTGCAAGGGGACATGAGTGGGGGCCTGGTGGAGGCTGCCCCTGGTGGCTGGGGGGTGGGGGTGGTGGGAGACATGAGTGGGGGCCTGGTGGAGGGTGCCCCTGCACTGTTGGGGGGTGGGGGTGCAGGGGGACATGAGTGGGTGCCTGCTGGAGGGTGCCCCTGGATGCTGGGGGGTGGGGGTGGTGGGAGACATGAGTGGGGGCCTGGTGGAGGGTGCCCCTGGATGCTGGAGGGTGGGGGTGCAGGGGGACATGAGTGGGGGCCTGGTGGAGGGTGCCCCTGCACTGCTGGGGGGTGGGGGTGGTGGGAGACATGAGTTGGACATGAGTGGGGGCCTGGTGGGGGCTGCCCATGGTGGCTGGGGGGTGGGGGTGGTGGTAGACTTGGGTGGGAGCCTGGTGGAGGGTGCCCCACACTGCTGGGGGGGTGGGGGTGGGTGAGAGACATGAGTGGGGGCCTGGCGGAGGCTGCCGATGGTGGGTGTGGGTGGTGGAAGACATGGGTGGGGGCCTGGTGGAGGGTGCCCGTGGATGCTGGGGGGTGGGGGTGGTGGGAGACATGAGTGGGGGCCTGGTGGAGGGTGCCCCTGCACTGCTGGGGGGTGGCGGTGGTGGGAGACATGAGTGGGGGCCTGGTGGAGGGTGCCCCTGGATGCTGGGGGGTGGGGGTGGTGGGAGACATGAGTGGGGGCCTGGTGGAGGCTGCCCCTGCACTGCTGGGGGGCGGGGGTGGTGGGAGACATGAGTGGGGGCCTGGCGGAGGCTGCCCCTGCACTGCTGGGGGGTGGGGGTGCAGGGGGACATGAGTGGGGGCCTGGTGGAGGGTGCCCCTGGATGCTGGGGGGTGGGGGTGGTGGGAGACATGAGTCGGGGCCTGGTGGAGGCTGCCCCTGGTGGCTGGGGGGTGGGGGTGGTGGGAGACATGAGTGGGGGCCTTTTGGAGGGTGCCCCTGCACTGCGGGGGGGTGGGGGTGGTGGGAGACATGGGTGGGGGCCTGGTGGAGGGTGCCCCTGGATGCTGGGGGGTGGGGGTGGTGGGAGACATGAGTTGGACATGAGTGGGGGCCTGGTGGGGGCTGCCCATGGTGGCTGGGGGGTGGGGGTGGTGGTAGACCTGGGTGGGAGCCTGGTGGAGGGTGCCCCACACTGCTGGGGGGTGGGGGTGGGTGGGAGACATGAGTGGGGGCCTGGTGGAGGCTTCCCATGGTGGGTGGTGGGAGACATGGGTGGGGGCCTGGTGGAGGGTGCTCCTGGATGCTGGGGGGGTGGGGGTGGTGGGAGACATGAGTGGGGGCTGGTGGAGGGTGCCCCTGCACTGCTGGGGGGTGGGGGTGCAGAGGGACATGAGTGGGGGCCTGGTGGAGGGTGCCCCTGGATGCTGGGGGTGGGGGTGCAGGGGGACATGAGTGGGGGCCTGGTGGAGGGTGCCCCTGCACTGCTGGGGGGTGGGGGTGGTGGGAGACATGAGTTGGACATGAGTGGGGGCCTGGTGGGGGCTGCCCATGGTGGCTGGGGGGTGGGGGTGGTGGTAGACATGAGTGGGGGCCTGGTGGAGGGTGCCCCATGACTGCTGGGGGGTGGGGGTGCAAGGGGACATGAGTGGGGGCCTGGTGGAGGCTGCCCCATGACTGCTGGGGGGTGGGGGGTGCAAGGGTACATGAGTGGGGGCCTGGTGGAGGCTGCCCCTGGTGGCTGGGGGGTGGGGGTGGTGGGAGACATGAGTGGGGGCCTGGTGGAGGGTGCCCCTGCACTGCTGGGGAGTGGGGGTGCAGGGGGACATGAGTGGGTGCCTGGTGGAGGGTGCCCCTGGATGCTGGGGGATGGGGGTGGTGGGAGACATGAGTGGGGGCCTGGTGGAGGGTGCCCCTGGATGCTGGTGGGTGGGGGTGCAGGGGGACATGAGTGGGGGCCTGGTGGAGGGTGCCCCTGGATGCTGGTGGGTGGGGGTGCAGGGGGACATGAGTGGGGGCCTGGTGGAGGGTGCCCCTGCACTGCTGGGGGGTGGGGGTGGTGGGAGACATGAGTTGGACATGAGTGGGGGCCTGGTGGGGGCTGCCCATGGTGGCTGGGGGGTGGGGGTGGTGGTAGACATGAGTGGGGGCCTGGTGGAGGGTGCCCCATGACTGCTGGGGGGTGGGGGTGCAAGGGGACATGAGTGGGGGCCTGGTGGAGGCTGCCCCATGACTGCTGGGGGGTGGGGGGTGCAAGGGTACATGAGTGGGGGCCTGGTGGAGGCTGCCCCTGGTGGCTGGGGGGTGGGGGTGGTGGGAGACATGAGTGGGGGCCTGGTGGAGGGTGCCCCTGCACTGCTGGGGAGTGGGGGTGCAGGGGGACATGAGTGGGTGCCTGGTGGAGGGTGCCCCTGGATGCTGGGGGATGGGGGTGGTGGGAGACATGAGTGGGGGCCTGGTGGAGGGTGCCCCTGGATGCTGGTGGGTGGGGGTGCAGGGGGACATGAGTGGGGGCCTGGTGGAGGGTGTCCCTGCACTGCTGGGGGGTGGGGAGGTGGGAGACATGAGTTGGACATGAGTGGGGGCCTGGTGGGGGCTGCCCATGGTGGCTGGGGGGTGGGGGTGGTGGTAGACTTGGATGGGAGCCTGGTGGAGGGTGCCCCACACTGCTGTGGGGGTGGGGGTGGGTGGGAGACATGAGTGGGGGCCTGGCGGAGGCTGCCCATGGTGGGTGGGGGGTGGGGGTGGTGGGAGACATGGGTGGGGGACTGGTGGAGGGTGCCCCTGGATGCTGGGGGTGGGGGTGGTGGGAGACATGAGTGGGGGCCTGGTGGAGGGTGCCGCTGCACTGCTGGGGGGTGGGGGGTGGGAGACATGAGTGGGGGCCTGGTGGAGGGTGCCCCTGGATGCTGGGGGGTGGGGGTGGTGGGAGACATGAGTGGCGGCCTGGTGGAGGCTGCCCCTGCACTGCTGGGGGGTGGGGGTGGTGGGAGACATGAGTGGGGGCCTGGTGGAGGCTGCCCCTGGTGGCTGGGGGGTGGGGGTGGTGGGAGACATGAGTGGGGCCTGGTGGAGGGTGCCCCTGCACCGCTGGGAGGTGGGGGTGCAGGGGGACATGAGTGGGGGCCTGGTGGAGGGTGCCCCTGGATGCTGGGGGGTGGGGGTGGTGGGAGGCATGAGTGGGGGCCTGGTGGAGGCTGCTCCTGGTGGCTGGGGGGTGGGGGTGGTGGGAGACATGAGTGGGGCCCTGGTGGAGGGTGCCCCTGCACTGCTGGGGGGTGGGGGTGGTGGGAGACATGAGTGGGGGCCTGGTGGAGGGTGCCCCTGGATGCTGTGGGGTGGGGGTGGTGGGAGACATGGGTGGGGGCCTGGTGGAGGGTGCCCCTGGATGCCTGGGGGTGGGGGTGGTGGGAGACATGAGTGGGGGCCTGGTGGAGGGTGCCCCTGGATGCTGGGGGGTGGGGGTGCAGGGGGACATGAGTGGGTGCCTGGTGGAGGGTGCCGCTGGATGCTGGGGGGTGGTGGGAGACATGAGTTGGACATGAGTGGGGGCCTGGTGGAGGGTGCCCCATGACTGCTGGGGAGTGGGGGTGCAGGGGGACATGAGTGGGGGCCTGGTGGAGGCTGCCCCTGGATGCTGGGGGGGTGGAGGTGGTGGGAGACATGAGTGGGGGCCTGGTGGAGGCTGCCCCTGCACTGCTGGGGGGTGGGGGTGCTGGGTGACATGAGCAGGTGTGCAGGGTAGTCCCCTGTGGTGTCGGCTGCCTGCAGGGGCCGTGGAGGGTGTACAGGGAATACCTGGGAGCACACAGCCAAATCGCGTGTAGAATTTCCCGCCTACCCCTGTCATACACGTACCCAGCCAAATCGCGTGTGGAAATTCCCGCGCACGTACCCGGCCAAATCGTGTGTGGTACTTCCCGCGCACCCCTGAAATCCACGTACCCTGCCAAATCGCGTGTGAGACTTCCCGCGCACCCCTGAGATCCACGTACCCAGACAAATCGCGTGTGGAAATTCCCAAGCACGTACCCGGCCAAATCGCGCGTGGAACTTCCCGCGCACCCCCGAAATCCACGTACCCTGCCAAATCGCGTGTGAGACTTCCCGCGCACCCCTGAGATCCACGTACCCAGACAAATCTCGTGTGGAAATTCCCGCGCACGTACCCGGCCAAATCGCGTGTGGAACTTCCCGCGCACCCCTGAAATCCACGTACCCTGCCAAATCACGTGTGTGACTTTCCGCGCACCCCTGAGATCCACGTACCCAGACAAATCGCGTGTGGAAATTCCCGCGCACGTACCCGGCCAAATCGCGTGTGGAACTTCCCGCGCACCCCTGAAATCCACAAACCCTGCCAAATCGCGTGTGAGACTTCCCGCGCACCCCGGAATACACACACACGTTATTTTTCAGTCAGCGGGTGTTCGTGTCTGTGGGTACCCCTTTGCACGTCATTTGTCCTGGAGGGCCACAGTGTAGGACATTCATCATGGCTGTATATAGGTGCTATTTGTTGGCGCACCTTTTGGCGCACATTTATTACAGGCGCAGAGACGCTAGCGCCTGCTTTCTTGTGGCGGTCGTGTTTGTGCCTGTGCGCTGGTTTGACCGTGCGCTTTTTGCCCTATTCGATTCCATGAATACGGGTTGTAGGCGAGCGTGTGGGCGTTCCGCGCACTTGCACCCTGTACTTCCCCCGTGACGCCCACATTTTGGCAAGTTGTTCCCCATTCCGAGTGTTACGCCCCGTGTTCCGCCTACTTTTGTTGTGTGCGCTGCGCTATGTGCGATTTTCGCTGTGGCCTGTGCGATTTTCGCTGTGACCTGGCGCACGCCGTTAGATGGCCTGTGCGCCAACGTGCGCCGCGCACTTTTTTAGCGCACATCCGATGGTTTTCTCGCGCACGGCCTTCCATGAATTGATGTGCGCTGCTTTTCGTGCGATTTTCGCACTTGCACTGCGATTTTCGCTATTCCACAGCGAATCGCACGTTTTTGGCCACTTGCGCCACACTAATTATTCCATGAATCGGCCTGTTAATGTTTTCATTGTGGAAGGAGAACATCTCGCAAAAAGGAGCAAACAGCCTTGTTCACATTGCGCCTCGCTTTCTTCATTTGTGGCCCAAATGAGGAAGAACGCATTCACATCTGTCTCTGGGTAATGCGAGAAAAGATTACTTGCGACTTTGGAAACATTTCCATGACTTGCCGAAGTGTCTCCTTCATCGCAAACTGCATTCAGATGCTGGTGACATGTCCTAAACTGTTCCCTCCACAGTGAATAATAAGGTCTGGATGATTGAGCATCACCAAAGTGCCACAAAGAGGAGCCACATGCAGCCACTGCATCCCATGCACTCCATACCATTGGACATCCACATTATGGAACCCAAGGTGTGCAGCCACTGCACAGTGTTCTGCGTACACTTTCACCCAATGTATCCAGGAGTCGCCCAAAAGACATACACTCTGCCTCCTGAACGGCACAGCCATAACCATAGCCATGTGCACTCCTATTTGCAAACACAACTTCAGGCACAATCTGTCCTTAAACACCACACCCAGGAAACCTTATTGGCCAATCCCCATTTCCATGTCAGCCACCCTGAAAAGAGCTGCATGTGGCACGTGCGCACTGCCAAATGCAGTGGTGTCGCCAAACATAGTGTCCTTTGTGCTCGTGTGCAGGAATACATTTCAAGCTGGGTAGAGGATCCCCTCTTCATTGGCAGCTGTGAAAAGTTTTTTTGTTTTGTTTTGTGTAACCCTGCTATAAACAAATACCATTTTTTGTATTTGTTAGGTATTGTTCTCTTCTTCTCCTCCTTACATTATTATACAAGCTTCTCCAAAATAGCTTTTAGATTCACAAACACAAGAGCATTTTCAATGGGGGACAAAAAAAATCTGCTCCACTGAAAAACCTCACATTAGAAGCACTAAGGTTCTCATGGCCACAAAAGAGCACCCCTACATCGAACAGAAAAGCAGACATGCCGCCATTTACAAGACACCTTTCCTTCTCTACCTCGGAAGAAAGTACATCGGGATTGTTCCACATTAGTCTTGGTGGTATGCATGAGAAAATCAATGTGGCAGTGGGAAAAATGTGCATCACTGCTTTCAGCACCTCCTTCAGTTCACCGAGCAAACTTGCAGCAGTGCAAAAAGCCACATGCAGTGCTCCACAACGCAGAACTACTATGTCAACAGTACTCCAAGTGGCCACATCTCTGCACTCTGCAAGCACAGCTTGCAAACTTGGTAGAGGCACAGTATGCCACAAAGCATGCACTCCTTGCACACCGAAATGTTCATCAACGCTGCTACCGCATAGTAGGGAGGACAGCATTTGGTATGTGCGCTTCCTAAACTAACGCGAGAGCCACACCCCAGTAAAGCAGTGGCAGTCCTTCTTCCTTTTCTAGTACTCTTTTTCCAGCACTCCCTCATTGGGTACTGTTAAACAGTCACACACGCATCCACCAATCACATCCAAGACCTCTGCATCTAACAGTGTCATCTCTGTTCAACACTCCATACTAACCATTAAACACAGAGTACTGTGAATGAAAAGCACCTCCACTGAAAAGTACTGTAAAGCTATCTATGATTTCTGCATCCAGATTCATCCACATCGCCACCCATCACCACGACTTGCAGGTATCAATAATTTTTATACAGTACATTTGCAACTCTGTTATAAGTGCCTCGCAACAGGGTAGCTGTCACTGAACCCCCATAACATACAAAAAAGCATACTGTAATTTCTCCCATCACCTAATATCAAATGCCACCTACAGTGCTATGTGCTTGCAAAGTTGGCATTTACCCATATCAGCCATTGTAATATGCAAACAGTTACTCCCTTTTTTCTTTCTGTCAACTTTACGACATTTTCCCACATTAACGCACCTATGAAATTCTTAAAAATCTCACAGAAAAGGATCAGTGAATAGATCTTACCAAAGTAAGCCAAGTACATACATTGCATGCATAACAGGATGCATGCCACTTTCTTTGCACAGGTCACAGATTGCAACATTACTTACAAAACAAAAAAATGTATGTGTGCATTGACAACAATGCCATTTATAAATGTGCATAAATAAATGAAACAACTGAAACAAGTGCTCCACTCATGTAGCAAGCGCATATATATGCAGAAAAATAAATGTAATTGCACACGCGAAAACATTCTCCTTTGCAATCTGTACATGTTTGCAAACTCTTTTCTCGCCCTTCTACAATGAGAACTAATCGATTTTCAAAGTAAATACTCCTACACTGATACAGACACTTGCTAAAGAGCACATCATACAAAACACTTATAAACTAAGCCATCCATTTATATATACGCACACTAACTCTTCCTGCCAAGACATCCCCCTACACTTTTAAAGAATGTATTCTCCAAATGCAATCACTATGCCATTAACAATCGTATTTTGTTACCATCTTCTTATACAGTTGCTGTACCCACCTGCATCCTGAAACCACTGGCGTGTGAACTTGAAAATACAACCTAGAATAAACCTACTCACCAAGCAACAAAGTACCATACCATTGTAGTGTTTTACGTCTTACTAAAAGAGTGCAGTATTCTTGTATTGTAAGCTACAAAATTGCGACAACCTACCGGTATGTGCTTCGTTCTTACTCATGCCACCTCTACACTTCCATTTAAATGCCTACCCTCATATTCAACCACTCATGCACATTGCACACATATACATTTCAAAATCTGCACACCCACACTTTCCTTTTTTCTCCAACAGCTACTAAAGAATACCTACCAAACAGCAACTCCGTAGAAAACAACGCAGAAAGAGATCAGCGCAACCTAAAAGCATAGAAAGTAGCCATGCACCCTACCAGAATTTGTACAGAAACTTCAAACAATAGAGCTAATACAGTCACTAACGAAAAGGGAATCACCTACCAGAAAGGAAACTGTAATTCCTCTGTCCAAATGTAGAAATGAAAAGAAATGTACTAAAAAGAGTGCATCTGGCACTACTGCTAACAGAGCACGTACAAATGGTAATGTCACCACAAGGAACCATTCAAAAAAATGTATTTTACAAAAAATGTTCCACCAGAGTCCTTCAGAACCTTATAAATAGATGGGAGAAAACTTACAGCAGAAAAGTAATCATGGAAGCTCTTGTAGACAGGGCAATGGTCCTGAAACGGAAATTGTTTATATTAATTTTAAACAGAATGAAACCACTAACAAAATTCATTGGAAAACAACAACCACTACTTCAAAACAAATGCAATGTCAGAATAGATACCTTTGGCACCATCTGTACAGGTAAGTGGAATCACACCACCAGCACAGAGCCGTACTTCAATGAAGAATCATACAAACAAGCGCAAACAAACCAAATTTCCATACATAGCAGTGGACGAGGGTATGAAAAGGTACACAATACCATAATGGATGAAGAAAGACTGCTCTCACAAATATCCCCATCAAACTTAGATGCCACTGTCCATTCCACCGAACCAATACGCCTCACCTACAAATGGTCTTGCACATCAATGTGTAACGTTCAGCAATACTCTATCAAATCTTTGCAGCAGTTCCTCAACCATCACGTGAAAGCCAACGACAAAGGACAAATGAAAATACTACAAACTATGGATTACTGTCCAGTGCACAAATACTCAGGACTACGGGGACATTCCTTAGCCTGTATTTCTGGACCTACTTGCAAAAGCACCTATCACCATATCAAAATGTTAGCAACACACCATTCCACTGTAAGAAATCTTGTTTACAAACTGTACTATGCAAAAGTCCAGCTTTAGCATTGCAACATTTAAATGATATTCTCCTGCACGGTACAACCAAAGAACTGCTCGAAGAAATAGAGCACATCCAAAGGAAATATTTTGGAACTGAAGAGCACTTACAAACTCCAGCACTTTCAGACAACAGTAGTAAAAACTTTGCAGATGTCAACTTTCTATGTCACACATACAAAAATGAAATATGAAACTTCAAAAGCACATGTGCTGAAGTGCCAAACCAAGTATGTGTGTGTTGTTGCAGAACTTTCTATAAAAAGAGCATCAAAACTGTAGACATAATGCACAAAATAGAAGACAATGGGCCTCATTCCGAGTACAGCGCTAACCAATGGCGCTATTAACGCCTTGGTTGACGCCGTACCCGGACCGGAAGCGCCTTGGTGGATGGCGGAATCACCGCCCCATTCCAAGGTTGGCGGGGCGGTAATTCCCCATTCACCAAGGCTCTTCCCCATTCCCAAATGAGCCCCCATAGGGCTCAATGGGAATGGGGAAGATGCAAATAACGGTGACCGTTCATTACGGTCACCGTTATTGGCTTGGAGGTCCCTTTGCGCCCTCGACTTTAACACCTGCTCAAAGCAGGCGTTAAGGGCGAGGGCGCAGAGGGAACTCAGAGTATGGCGGTAAGGGAATACCGCCACCGGTCTCGTTACCGGTGGCCGCTATCCCTTACCGCCATACTCGGAATGAGGCCCAATGAGTTATCCCAATGGTTTCAATTTGCTCTGTACCTTATAGCTCAAAACAAATACGTAATTACTAACACCTCCATACTGTGCACATAATGCACTGCAAAACTTGACAATAACCAAATGCCTTCACAGGCGATCAGTAATAATTTAGAATTATTTTGACAGCCAAACGCACTCCAGCAGCTTAATTTTTATGAGAGCATTGTAATCCAAACAGTACACACATTTCAAGCAATAATTCGACTTCAACAAAAAACTGCAATATTGCCTCCCCCAAGAACTACTAAGAGGGATTTGTGGGAAAGTAGTTTATTTACCATTACATCTGAAACAAAATGTAGACACTCTACGAGTGCAATGGCCAATAGAATAATCTTTAATTATCCTGGTAAATGGTGTACCTACAAAAGATTTAAAAAAAATGGGAAGCAACTAGTGGACTTAAAAAAAGTTAGGAAAGCCTTGCAATACCTTAAAGAAAACAATGAATACTACAAAGAAATAAACATTGAAGAAAACCTAAGAGAAACCACCGAAATAATTCAGGACTCCTCAACAACTAGCCAATTTGAACTTCTAGATCCTACTGCAGCCTCCAATATTTTAGATCACTAGACAATTCACCCACTGCACTACAAAGACACCATAGAAGATGCACTAGACACATATTAAATGTGGCAAGCCAAAGAATCGCCAATTAGTATATGGGAAAAAAGCGTAGAAGCACGAGCCTTCCCTATTCTCTTCCCAACTGGAAAAGGTGGGAGATATGATGACACACGAATAACGGCATCCAAATACCACTCTTTACGAATGTATTCTGAAGACCCTAGATTTAGACAAAACTTGAAATACATATTTCACCTCCTTTTTGAAAGGGAACTAGCAACGCTATGTTATGGAGTTGCACACACATTGAAAACAGGTTCCCATTTTCAAAACATGTCTGCTATACAGCTACTTCAAAGGTGCAAGACAAGGACGAAAGAGTACTGGTTCTGATGGCACACAGATGTACGGTGTATGCTACGCAACCTTGGCCCACCCACATGGTTTGTCACTTTAAGTTGTGCAGAGTATGCATGGGAAGACTTCCACACTTTCCTACGCATAGCAAACAAAAACAAAGCTGGTGTAGACATGAAAACACCAGGAGAACCTTGCTCTCTAGATCCTGTAAATGTATCAAGGTTCTTCCATCATCGCTTCATTGCCATGTTGCACTTCATTTGCAATAAAGCACTTCCTCCCCTTGGAGAAGTGGAACACTCCTTTTGGAGAAAATAATATCAAGCCAGAGGAGCATCACACAGTCACATGCTTTTGTGGATTATAAATGCTCCTAAATGTGGTGAGGACAGTGATGCAACTGTTTTGCAGTTCATTCACAAATATGCCACTTGCAACATTCCTCCACAAAGTACGCATAGTGACCTACATGCAGACATTTTGCAGGTTCAAAGACACAAGTGTGGCACATATTGTCAACACAAATACAAAACAAAGGCAAATACTACACCAAATGCTGCTTTGGTTTCCCTAGACCATTTTCAGCATCAGACCAAGTGAACAGCTTCATGTCTTCAGTTCGACACAGTGTGAAAGCGAAATCTTCTAAGAACACATACTACATAAAAAGAACCAAAGCATCAAAGTACATCAATGATTACAATGCAATAATGGCCCTCCAATGGAATGCAAATGTAGATGTACAGTACATTGCAGACAATTCCACTGCAGTTGCAAGATATGTCACAGCCTACTCAACCAAAGCAGAGAAAACAGAGCTGAAAGACTTCTGGGATGACATATCATCTGACAAAACACTGGCACAGTAATTGTACAACTTTGGCCTAAAAATGCTGCCCCATCGAGAATGTGGCAGCTATGAAGCCACCGACCGTTCAACCAAAATATGTTAACAGAGTGTGGGTAAGCTTTGTTCCTGCTGCATCCAGAAAGAGTTCTGAAATCGTCCGAAGACATAGAAACAATAGCCAAAAATGATCCCATCAGCCAGGGCATTTTGAAAAACAACTTATTGGACACATACTACCCAATACCCAAACAGGAGTATTACTTTAGAAACCATGTGCCTGTACCAGATAGCCCAACACTTCTCATACATAAATAACATTATACCAGATGAGAAAAAAGGTAGATTCAGAGTCGAAAGTTGTGAAGGCAGCCTGGTAAAACTTACCAAACGCAGCCTGATTAATCATATGAAATTATCATTAAAAACTCCTCAACACAAAGAACTGTACTACATGGCTCTACTGCAACTTTTCAAACCATGGCTCCTATGAAGATGCTTTCAATGCAAGTGAAAGTACCATAACAGATATAAACTAAACACGGTACTAAACAATATTGGACAATGAACGTCAACAAGAAGAAGAAATTCAAGCACAACTAAATGCAGTGTAAACCTTCTGTGACAAGAAGCCAAGAACCACTTGGACAGCCACTCATGGGAAATGAGGCAGAATTAGCCATGACAGAAGTAAAGATCCCCATGTGTCAGTATGAGCAATCTGCAGGAGAGTTTGCTGTACTAAAATCCCAACTAAACAATGAGCAGCGTACCATTTTTCCAGAAGTAAGTAAAGAAATTGAACATGGTATACAGCATGAAACTAAAACTTGTACCTGTGAAAACTACAAACATCTACTGATATATGTAAGTGGTGAAGCTGGTTCAGGAAAAACATTCTTAATAAAAATTACCAGTAAATTCCTCTAACAATTAACAAATAACTTTTCAGCTGTTGTAACCACCCCCACAGGTTTAGCTGCCTAGAACATAGGTGGTGTCACTTTACATCAATTGCTGCTGCTTCCAGTAGAATACCAAAACAAATTAGAGTACTACAAACTTTCAGCAGAAGCTGCTATGGAGCTACGCAGAGTTTTGAAACAAATGAAAATGCTCCTAATAGATGAGGTGAGCATGGTTTCCAAACTAATGTTAGCTTTGATTCACCTCAGATTGCAAGAGATGCTCAAAACAGGCTCCGAAGAACTCTTTGGAGGAAAAAATGTAATTATTTTAGCAGATCTCCTTCCATTAACACCAGTGAAAGGTGAACCTATCTTTAAAACCTTAGGACACAAACTGTGCCGTAAAAGTCTTGGACGCATTGGGAATGTAAATCTCTGGCACCATTTCCAATACAGAGAACTAACTGGAAACATGCATCAGTCTGCAGACCTCACATACACCAACATTTTTAAAAACATGTGGATTGGTGTACTATCAAAGGAAGCGCAGTCTACCGTAAATACCAGATGCATCCATGAGCTGTACGGGCATAACACATGTGCTATTGATGTCATGGAACAATTAGCTCACAAAAATGGCAACTGTATGTCCTTAATGCCAACTCTAGCAAGTTGTACACAATTCAATGCAACGATGCTGAAAAAAGAAATGCAACCACTAGTGGAAATTCACTCCACAGACAAACTGGACGTTCACGGTATGACAATACCTACGTGTCAACAAGCCATAGCACGATTAAATACCCTAGAAAACTCACTAGTTTGGAGAAAATGTTAACATGATGTGTTAACTGTAGAGTAATGCTAAAACGTAACCTTGATGTAGAGCAACGTTTAGTTAATGGAGCACTTGGAACAGTTGTTGGCTTCCAGACAAACATTCAGAAGTTAAAAGGATAGGACGCACAACAGCTCGATTCCTTCTTTTCAAAGTCATGTATGTACGCAGAGAACAGTTTTCTCTGTCGCTATATTATGCAGTGACTATTCATAAATCACAAGGTCTAACCTTAGATCAAGCATTAATTGATATTGGCAGCACTGTCTTTAAAGAAGGCATGAGTTACATAGTACTGTCACTCCTACGTACACTTGACGGACTATATCTAGTCAATTTTGATGCAAGTGCAGTCACCGTTGACATTCCTTGCATCATAGAGTACAATAGACTACGTGCAGTCTACAAACCCCATCTCAAAATGTACCCTGTTCCTAAAAAACTGAAAGGTTTTAAAAGAAAACTCGTGCAATCAGAAGTTATAAATGATTTTCCAACAGTAACACCAAAGAAATTTGAATCAGCTCATACTGCATCAATTACCAACAACACAGAAAAATGGACTGAAAAGGACAACACATACCCAACTCCACACACAAAGAAAAGTACCACTTCAAAGAAAATGTGTGCACATCCATCAAAGTACTCAGACACAGAACTACCTTGTCCCTTCAACTTTTCCAATACAACTGGTGTAAATTGCTATGCAAATATAGCAATGAATGTTATATTCCAAATGCCAAGCAATTGTTGAACACATTTACCTAAATGGCATGGACCAGTTGTGTTTACACATGTAAATCCTTCACAGAAATGCAGCAAATAATCCTGAAGACACTTAGGGGCTGATTCATGGAACAAACGTGCAGCGGAAATCTTGGCGCAAGCAGGCGCAAGCAGGCGCAAGCATGAAAAAACAGGCGCACGCGATTCATGGAAGTCCCTGCGTGTGTTTTCCTTGGGATGTGTGCCAAACCCGAGCGTGGCGCACACGGGTGCACACGTCATTGCAAAAGCTCAAACGCTGTGCGCAACGTGCACACGGAAAGCGCACAACGTCTGTGCACACACCAAAAAGCGGGCGGGACACGGGGCGTAACACGCGGAATGGGGAACAACGCATGAAAAAGAATGTGTAACTGGGGAAGTACTGCTGGAAAGTACACGGAACGCCCACACACGCGCGACCATCACGTATTCATGGAATCGAATAGGGCAAACCCGCGCACTGGCAAAGACACGCACAGGCCCAAACACGTCTGCCACACGAAGGCAGGCTGTAGCATCCCTGCGCATTACAAAAGTGTGCGCAAACAAAAAGCATGTATATACAGCCATGATGAATATCCCATAATGTGGCCCCCTAGGATAAATGACGTGCATGCAACACACAGGCACCCCCTAAAAAGAAGAAAAAGAGACAAGCACCCCCCAGTAGCCCACGTGCGTGCAAAAATGACACACGTAGTACGGTGTGGCAGCCAGGATCCCAAAACAAACATATGCGATCAACAGGCAGGCCAGTATGGCCGTAAAAAAAAGGGGTACGTGACAAACACGGACACCCGCTGTGTGAAAAATAGCATGTGCATGCATTTCGGGGGTGCGCAGGGGTACGTGTATTACTGGGGTGTGCGGGAAGTTTTACACGCGATCGGCCCTGTGCGAGTGGGGTACGTGTATTACTGGGGTTCGCATGAAGTTTTACAAATGAAAGGGCCCTGTGCGAGTGGGGTACGTGTATTACTGGGGTTCGCATGAAGTTTTACACGCGAAAGGGCCCTGTGCGAGTGGGGTACGTGTATTACTGGGGTTTGCGTGAAGTTTTACACACGAAAGGGCCCTGTGCGAGTGGGGTACATGTATTACTGGGGTTCACATGAAGTTTTACACGCGAAAGGGCCCTGTGCGAGTGGGGTATGTGTATTACTGGGATGCGCGGGAGGTTTCACACGCGATTGGCCCTGTGCGAGTGGGGTACGTGTATTACTGGGGTATGCGTGAGGTTTTACACGCGATTGGCCCTGTGCGAGTGGGGTATGTGTATTACTGGGGTTCGCGTGAAGTTTTACACGCGATTGGCCCTGTGCGAGTGGGGTACGTGTGTTACTGGGGTGCGCGGGAAGTTTCACACGCGATTGGCCCTGTGCGAGTGGGGTACCACTCACCGGCTTCCTTGTGTGTAGAAGAACGCGTAGCCAACACCGACCCGCTGTGAAGTAATAGCGTATGAAATGCACCTACAGAGCAATGGAAAGCCACGTGGGATCTTCAACCCGTGCCAGGGCAACGCCCGTGCGCAATACGTCACGGACGCGCTTACGAGCTAAGGGCCTTTGGTCCAATGAAATCACGTACCTGTGCTGACGCGCTTACAGGCTAAGGGCCTTTCCTCGGATTTCACACTGACGTGCACTTTTTTCACGTGCCAATTCACTCCGTATCAAGCTGGCCACCCGTACACACATGGAAGACCACACTCCTGGCCTGAAGGCCATCTTCCTGCCCCCCAGAGCCCCGAGCACGCTCCCACCTGCCATCTGCTGCTGCCTGACTGCCTGCTGCCCACGTGCCCTGCTATTTGGTGCCTGCACATCAGGCAGGGTTCCAGTTGCTGTGTCCACCCCTGCTGGAACAGAAGACTCCCGACTGGGATACCATCACTCCACAGCCCAGCCCCAGGACCCAGTTGCCCACCCACGCCTGCCTCGGGGGTCGCCATGTCGGGGCAAACACCATCTGAGACCACTGGCGACCCCCAGCCAGAGAGGCAGAGGGCCACCAGCTTCAGTGTGAAGGAAGTTGGTGTCCTGGTGGAGCATGTCCTGGGGCATTATGATGCCCTCTTCGGAACATCACGCACCAACAAGGAAGGACGGGAGAGGATCTGGGACGACGTAGTGGTTGCCATCAACGCGGAGGGCTACATGGGGAGCTGTATGGCAAATGCACACATGAAAGCATGTCAGTGTCTGTTCTTGCACATGGTGGGGGTGTGAGGTATGGGTGCTGCTGTCATGTACATGTATGGTGCACATGTGTGTGTGTCTGAGAAATGTGTCTGTGACTTCGAGACGCCATGGATTCATGACACATGTTTGTGATGATGTGTAGATTCACTCATGCAGTGCGGTCACGGTTGTATACACTGTGTCTATTCACTGTGTCTGTGGTGTACAAGGCATGATGCATGACCCTCCGGTGATGTGTGTGCATGGGATCAGTGTGAGCCAGGACGCATGTGAGTTTGAAGGCAACATTTTGATTAATAGAGGCCCTTGTACATGGATGCTGATTTTGATTGCAGGCGCCATGCCTGTTTATGCATGTGTGTTGCGTGCATTCACCCATGTGTTGTGGAGGGACAGGATGAAAGTTACGTTAGACACTGCCCCTCATGTGTTATTGCTTCCTGTCTAGGGGAATATTGTACTGTACCCTGATGCTTGTGTTCTATGTCTCCCTCTAAGCAGCGTCAAGTGAAGAAGAGGGCGGAGACGGCGCTGTGGAGCCAAGCGGCAGGGATGCCTCTATTAGGCGGTCGACGCAAGGCCCAGCCACCCTCCCAGGACTTCCCATCATCCGGGAGCGAGGGGGCTGGTGCCGCGTCTGCCACTACGGCTGTGGCGGAAGGGCCGGGTGAGCCCCAACAGGGGCTTGCAATGGCGGAATACGGTATGGAGACATCCAGGTTGGTGGTCTCCACAGAGGAGGAGGAGCCCGCTACTGAGCCGCACATGGGCCTGGTGGGGGTAGTACCACTGGTGCAAGTGGTGCAACGGGGGCCAGGGTTAGGAGGCAGCACAGGTCACCGCGGAGGGGCCTGTGCATGTCCCTGTCCTTGACCCTGTGACTGCACCACCATACACCAGCAGGGAGGCCCCGTCCCAGACCCGTTCGCAGGTAGGGGAGAGTGCCATGTCATCTGCCTCTCCACTACCTGCGGATGAGGGGTCCCATGAACGTATGGGCTCCATCCTGATTGGTGTCGCGTTGTGCACGCGTGAGATTCGTGATGATGTGCGTTCTTCCTGGGCAGAGAACCGCACGCCATCACGAAGAGCAGTGCCGCGACGTGGCACTGTTGGGAGGGGCCCTGGTTGGTGGGTTCCTACATGTGACGCGCTCTCTGGTGGACCTCTCCTCCTCTGTGGAGACTATGCACCAGTCGTTCTCCCTGCTGTCTTCCGGCCCAGATTCCACCAGGGCCCCCTGTGGACCTGGCCTGACCAACACAGCCAACTTGGTGGAGATCCCATCCCTGCCACAGTCGGGAGTCGGCGGTCCAGCAGGGGTGGACACCACAACTGGAGACCAGCTGATGGAGGATGTGCAGGCATCATCGGACAGGGCACATGGACAGCAGCAGCAGCAGCAGGAGGAGGCTCTAGGTGGGAGCAATGATGGCTCGGGGCCATCGATATCAGGGGGGCAGGCATCGGCCAGAGGGCAGGAGGACCCTGGAATGGATGTGTCTTCCATGTGGCTGCGGTTGGGCCAGCGCATAGATGCGGAGCGGCGGCGGGCGGAAGAGGCGCGGCTCACCATGGTCAGGGTGGAGTTCTCCATGTGTCAGGCGATGAGGCGGGCAGAGTGCCTCGAGGCGACTCGCAGGGAGTTGGAACAGGCCATGAGTGCCTTCCTGCGAGACCTCGGGCCAGGGCAGAGGCCCGCCTCCGGGAAATCGACATGGAGTTCGATGATGCCCTGGCCCGGGACACCACAGAGTGAGCCGCAGGACTTGCCCGCCGCCATTGTATATAGTTAGATAGTGTTAGGTTTCCTTTCCTTTTCTTTTTTATTTTGGTTGCGCTTGGACAATGCACCACGTTTTTGTATATAGTTTTTTATTAGGTAGTATTTTTGGTAGGTTTCATTTCATCAGTTGGGCTCATGGACCCTGGATTGTTCATTTGTACATAGTTCACCATTGGATTATTCTCATTTTTTTTTTATTTTCACCATGGAGCAATGGATTTCACTTTCTTTTTTCCCTTGGATTTGCTTAGTTGGACTGTGACTTTGGACACCATTTCTTTTGGATTTCTTTGGATTATGATTTCTTGTTTTTTATTCTTTTACGGACATGCAGCATTTCTTTAATTATTCCCATTGTGTGTTTTCTTTTAATTACATTCTTGTTGTGTATAATACATTTTTTTCTTCATAATCGATGTGTGGTATTATCTCATTGGTTTCATGCATGTCATGATATGGGTTTTCACATTCACTTGCACCCATTGTGTGTGTGTGACGGACATGTGTTCATTTACATACTTGCCTTTGGGGGGGTTGCCTTTTCTATGTGGGTGGATGCAATACTAGGTTGGGTCTTTGGGCTGGGGAGGCTGGCCATAAGGGCCATGATTGAGGATCGTCATGACGTGGGGGCAGGGGGACATGAGTGGGGGCCTGCTGGTAGGTACCCTGCACTGCTGGGGGGTGGGGGTGCAGGGGGACATGAGTGGGGGCCTGCTGGCAGGTGCCCTGCACTGCTGGGGGGTGGGGGTGCAGGGGGACATGAGTGAGACATGAGTAGGGGTCTGCTGGCAGGTGCCCTGCACTGCTGGGGGGGTGGGGGTGCAGGGGGACATGAGTGGGACATGAGTGGGGGCCTGCTGGCAGGTGCCCTGCACTGCTGGCGGTGCAGGGGGACATGAGTTGGTGATCAGTAGCGCAAGCTGACATGTGGCTTGGCTGGGGGGCATGCCCATGGTGGATGGGCTGCCTGCGGGACATGACCAGGGGTGCAGGGTAGTCCCCTGTGGTGTGGGCTACCTGCAGGGGCTGTGGAGGGTGTAGAGGGAACACCTGGGAGGACCCACACTGCCAATTCACGTGTAGGACTCCCCGCGCACCCCCGAAATCCAATCGCATGTGAAACTTCCCGCGAACCCCAGTAATGCACGTACCCCACTCGCACAGGCCCTTTCGCGTGTGAAACTTCCCGCGAACCCCAGTAATACACGTACTCCAGTCACACAGGGCCAATCGCGTGTGAAACTTCCCACGAACCCCAGTAATACACGTACCCCACTCGCACAGGCCCTTTCGCGTGTGAAACTTCCCGCGAACCCCAGTAATACACGTTCCCCACTTGCCGTGCTGGTACAGGGTTAGCGCAGCCCTTTGCGCTGGATTGGGGATTTTGATGGCTTTTCCCTGTGCGAGGGGCGTTCTTGGAGGCGTAACTGGTGCTGCTGCAGGGTTACTGCACCACTGTGCGCCACGGCTGGTTTTGGTAGCTAAAATCCATGAATACGCTGTGCACGGAAATGGATTTTAGCGCACATGGCTGGCACAGAGATTCTCACACGCACACTGTGCGCCAGCTGCGTGCGCCATTTGTGTGCTAAATTCTATGAATTACCCCCTTAGTCTCTCAGGACTAAGGCAGGAATTGGACTACTGTGCTGCAATGGTGAAATTCACATTAAACAGACAAGATGATCCACAGGAATTTCTAATGTACTTACTACAAATCCTGGAAAGCAAAAACATACCCATAAATTACATTTTTCAGATGTCCCACATGTGGAAACATGCATGCCCTCTCTGCAAACATGTAATTCAGGAGCAAGTCCCTAACGAGCGCTTTGTCTATGTATCAATACCTAACTGTGAATCCATTCCATTTCAACAACTGGTGAAAAATGCAAACCATAGCATATTTTGTACTTCCTGCAATTCTGATAATTGTTCGACCTTACATATACAATCACATAGTCAATATGTATTATAAATGCTTTTAAGAAACAATGCAGGTGGAACCAAAAATAACTGCAAACTTACTACCTTCACACACGGACAGGTATCACTTGGCAAGAAAACCTTCACAACAGTAGCCATAATCTACCACACAGGCGACACAACCAGTGCAGGCCACTATAATGCATACATTAGAAAGCAATGCTCATAGTGGTAATGCAATGATACTTCCATTATTCTAAAGCAGAGATTACCTGCAAATCTTGTAAATGCCTACTTAATATTCTTGAAGCCAAAATGTACTCATTGATGCACAAAATTAGAATACCCTACTCCCCAGCACCCAATAGTAACTAGGTAATTGGAGAAAAAAAGGAATGACCTTCTACACTGTGGAACTAGAACAACTTAGCATACAGTAAGTATCCAACAAATGTATCAATGTGTCTGTTGTACAATATCTTCCCCAATAAACCCAATGATTGCACTCAGAGAAACAATAAGTGTACCAAAATGACAGTAATATTGTTTCCTACATGATACGTAAAAGAAAAACTACTAAGTAAGTGGGTTACAAACTATCCTCAGTCTCAGTAACCTTTGAAACCACCAACTATGCAAATTTTCACCACCTGTCTAACAATGCCCATACAAATTCAATTCATATGCAAATATCAGAAAGTGCACCTTAAACATTGCTATAATGAGTGTAAACCTTACTGTAATTGACGGTGCAACATAAAAGCAAATACATTTGGAGTTTTTCTTTTTTAATCCAGCATGGATTTCTGTTTCTCCCACAGACCCAATGATTATGCAAAGAAACCCAGGAACTGTGCACATTGCACAGTACACTTGTTTAAAGCAAAGTACTTATGAAGTATTCATTATGAGGGTCCACAAAGTGTAAAAATGTCTGCAATGTAATGCACTGCAAAATGATGACCTACCTGCTCTAACATATTAGGTTCTGTTTTTCTACAGATAATTAAGCAACGGTTACTACAACATTTCACATCCCATACACAAAAAACTGCACAGGCCCTCCACAATAGAAGCTAGTATGAAATGATTGGTATCATTCATATTATTCATAATCTGCAAAGGATAATGGGTCCACATATTTCTGCAATCCACATACAAATGCCACAATGTTCAATGTAGAGCTATATTACACTGTGCTGCTTGTGCCCCCGGCCTACACGCTTCACTACACACCGTACAGTGTACGGGCTCCAGCCATGCACTCACTATTGTAGACCCTGGCCACAACTACCACAACACAGTACAACCATACATAGAAACATCTATCCACTTACCCGACACATAACACAGCCACCTACCCCTTACCCACTGCAGTTCACATTGTATTACATTACTTCCAATCAATGGACAACCTCTTTGCTGAATACCCTCTTCACCTAAGCCTGTAATAAGTGGACACATTCAATGCACTATAGTACAGTAACCTACCCAATAATGTGCACATTCACAACAAACCAAACAGAAAAATGCATCCATATATCTTACGTTACTGTCCCATGTGCTGTACGATTTGCCTCCTTGCATGCCACAGGCACCTTTTAGGGCACTAGTTCATCTTTGTTGTTATGTACACCATTTCCCTGGAAGGTATAGAACACAAAATAGAGTGCAACACTTGCTTCACAACTCAGCAACCATATTGTAAACTCTGTGGTACTCCTGAAAAATGTCAAACTTCTGCTTCTCTTTTTTAATGTGTAATGGTGACACGATTTGAAAAACATACCCCTCTTACAATGTTTGAAGAAGGTGTTAAGTAATTCCTTTTGTTTGATGAACGAGAGTCCAAAATATCTTCGTGATACAAGACAGAAAACCTCGTAAAATGGCCCTGCCACCCACTTATGTGGAGCCATGGCACACACAATCTGCCATTGTACACCGTTGCTTTGTAAGACACTGCACATATAAATAGTACATAGGGCCTGTAAATTTACATTTATGTATTTTGTCGTCCGTGCATGAAGTGCAGCATACGTAAGGTACCATCATCTCTCACGTTATACTAACTTCAATGTAACCACACTACTGACATTTGGAAATGCACAGTGAAATCGAAACACGTTGCCGCCAGAATAGTTTTTTGCATTTTGTAGCCGCATGGTCACCGGAAAGCAAAACCTAACATACCTCTTTGTCAACAGGAGAAATGCTCATTGTAAAATAGCCTTGAGTGGGTTGCATGGTTTGCTCCTAGAGCAGACATTGTATGAAATATAAAAAAATCAAAGATAATGTACAGTATAGTGGCTGAGCACATGTTACGCAAAGTTAGCCTGCAACTGTCCAATACGCTGCAAAGAGCAATTTCCCGTCCACACAGTATAAACATGGAATTTGCAGAAGTTATGTAAGTACAACTTTACGATGCATGTGTACTGGGATTAAAATGTAGTACTATACAGTTCTGTATGCATAATTATGAAGTTGCCTGACCATAGGCTTTGTCCGTGTGCACTGTAAAGGGGTTTGTAACAGCAGTGGCACGCTGCGTTACAGTGCCAGGTCTACACCATTCTGTGTAAATGGCAGATAAGAGTGTTCTTTATTTTGTTGACATGCTTCTCCAGCCCATGAATTTGTATACATAAAGCACAACAGTGAAAGTGAATGCACCTTGTGCACTGAAACAGCTCACCAAATGCTCAATCGTTTGCTGCTAGATTGCCTGTATTGTCCTTACAATGACCTTTTAAACACTTGAGAGTTGTGCGCACCTTCATTGTATTAAAATTAATAACTGCCAGAGGTCCATATAGAATTCGACCGGCACACAAACGTCGGCAGGTAATATTGAAGTGTTGCATGTTTTGGCAAAACAGCTCCTGCATAGTCCTGCAATTGGAGGGGACCACCATGAAGATTTATTTTTTGTAATGTTTCTTTGGACACACACAGAGAGAATGTGCCGTAGGTCTGACGACACTCGCTGCCACTGACATCTTTTGTGAAAAGCAAACACATAAAAGGAGGGTGTGATGGCAATATTTGAAAGACGAGTTGCATGTGTGTAGCCGTAGAAGGAGAGTGGCACATACAAAACTGAGAGCAAGACAGTGGGTGAACATATGACGCTACTCAATAACACACAGTAGATCACCCAAAGGTCCATAACCTGGCCAAATACTGCCCGTTTACGACATCCTTACAGCAGACCCTTGTTCTTTACGCTCCCACTGATAACATCTACTTAAATGTATTTTAGGCATGTTTGTTCACAGATATCTTGTACCTTACTGCAATAATTGCAAGATTACCATAAGCGGTGTGTTTTCACTCATTGTTATCTTGGACGTCCGCTATGGACCTGCATGTCCATTTGCGTTTCCGGCAATAAGAGGCAACCTGTAAACATGTATGATGTAAGGACCACAGAGACAACAGCTGGTCCTTTCCTAAATTACAAAGAAAGTGTGTTCTCCCACACGAACCACCAAGTAATCCTTTTCTTCTTTGCCAGATGACAAAAGAAGTGCAGAAAAACACAGACGACATTCTACACTGGAATTTATACACAATATGAAAAAAGCAGTGGTTGCAGCCATCTTACACTTTCTTGTGAACATTGTATGAAAAATAAAACCACTTGCAACAGTACATAGTGTTGTTCGTAAAGTATTCACATGTGTACTGTATACAAGAAGACCACAACCATATGCTTTGTGTGCCCATGTCTGCTTTAGCTTCTGTTTATGTTGCTGGTTTCCGGACCTAGCTCCTCACATGACAGATTAGGCTACGCTGGGCACGCACGTTATGAAAATACCTGCAGTGCACAGTTTGAGCAACTACTATCAACAACTAATTTCAGCTATGAAGGTGAGTGTGGTGATCTTGTGGTGCGCCCACACGTAAAGTTAGTGCAATAGATGCACACATAAAAATAGGACAGAATGGCAACGCCCACCGCATTGTTTGCATATCTGAAAAAGTGCACAAAAGAAAGCTAATAGTAACATACTTGCCAACCCTACCTATTTATACGGTAGGCCACTGCATTTCAAGCAGTCCTACCGCCTACGGATTTTGCTGTCCAAACCTACCAATTTATGGCTGCAGTAGGCCTGGCTTCCTGAGGTCCAGTCGGAGAAAGGAACGGCATGCTCTAGTGTACGGTAGGGCGTTAAATGGCCCATTAATTTGTTTGATGTGCTGCTTGCCCTTACATGACCCGTGAAACAGACACACCGTCTCTGCACTGAGCACCGTGTTTGTAGACTTGGAGAAAGAATTTCACTGCAAGTGTGACAGTCTCTAGTCAGTCTGGAAAATGTAATTGTTGATGCTTGGTTACTCCCATACAACTAAATCTAAGGACAACCAAGTAAACAGCAGACTCTTCGGATCTCAAAAAATATCAGTGGTGGTTTCAAAGGTACTGTGGCCGTGTGGGGTTGCCTGAATAATTATCTTCTTGTTTCACGTAATGAAGCTGTGTTTCTCCTTGTTGAAAGCATTCTTGTATTTCAGAATGTACTCATCTTTGTGAATGCTGGTGCTACGGCTAATGCTGTGCCCTCAAGGAAACATACTTTGCCTTCGATCCACATATTGCTATATTTGAAGACTTACAATTAGGAGTTATTTGGGATGAGAGATGTAATAAATTATGCTGCAGTTCAATATTTGCGAGAACCCTTTGCCCGTGTTGACAAATTCAGAGATATGGCAGCGCCACTGCACAAGTTCTTTGTGATTAGTGCATCAGACGTTGGATATATACATTCCATTTAGTATTGTACTGTTAATAGCAACCTGTTTTCGGTCGCTTTATTGACAGGCAAAAAGGAGGCAACAGAGATTGCGGGAGAGTTAAACTCATGGGCTTTCATTCCCAACACGTGTCCAAATCCCTGGCCACGCTTTGTAAAAGCTATTGTAATTACCTGCTAGCAAGAATATGTACACTGCTATAATGTTGGATTTTTGACAAAGTTTACATTCACGGTCGATTTTTCCATGCCCCCCCCAAAAAATGGAAAAGTGAAGTAGCAATGCTTATGTTTTGGGACAGATTTGTTTACATGAAAGAGCGGTCTAAAATGCATTTGAAAAATAGATTTGGCTTGAGATAGGGAAAGCGATAGAACACTAGTACCACATAAACTAATTTTTTATCAAGTCTAAAAATATTCCAAATACCTGGTTAGGTCATGTCAGACAGCATTTTTCTTTCAACTCCTGTTACTTTTTAAGCAGGAGTTGGGCCCTGATTCATTGACATTTTACAAGGTTCAAAGTGAATTTGCACTGCTTAAATATAACTTTGCACTGCCGACACAAACCCTGAATGATGCAACTGTGCAGAGTGTATTTTTGCAGTGCAAAGACATTTAGTACTGCAAAAGTAACCATGTGCACTGACTTTTACCTGTGCAAATAATCCATGAATCGGGCCCTTGGTGTGTTGTGGTGTTTGTTTAATGTCACTCTCACTATTGTGAAGCTTTCTATGACACTTTTCCCATGTTCTCTCTTTTTCAGTAGCTCAGCATGTAAGGGTTTGTACATGAGGTGGACATGAGCACATGTTTTGTTCCCTTTAAAAACAACATAGATCAGAAAAGTAATATGACAACGGCAAACCAGAAAAGCACGCTTTACTATTTGTTTTTAAACACTTTTCTAATGCAATGGCTCCTAGCTCCAGGGCACAGTAACAAAGGTTCTGTCTTTTAAACCGATTTCTAAGCATTGTTTCATAGAGAATACAATATCGTAGAAGTCTGCAACTTTTGCCGCGCCAGATGTTTTTGACTACAGTTCCATATGCCCTAGCTATCACCTTCAATGCAGAGGGATATTGGGATTTGTAGTCCAAAACATCTGGAGATCCAAGAGTTGAAGACTCCTGTAGCAGCTCCTGCCACAAACATCCTGTGCATCTCAGAGCTGCCTTTCTGAGCTCTTCTGTTACGTAGTAATACGCGGTTCAGCGCATGCGCGGCCCATAACGAGGCTCGCGCATGCGCTTTTTCAATAAAGACGGTCCCGGCCGGCAGTTCGCGCCGGAGACCAGAGCAGCAACACATCTCCGGCGTGTCTCTTAGTGCGGGCGCTGTGTGTGTGCGAGTGTGCCTGCAGGTGGGGCTTGCCATCACCCCCACACCATCACACTGGCGACGAGGACGGTGCGGGAGCAGTCTCCGCTCCGGTAGCGTCCAGAGAGGAGAACACTGCTCCGTGTCGGCACGGGCTCACACGTGTGGCCGGTGGCCATTTTGGATCGAGCGCAGAATGCAGTGTTTGCGGCCCGTGAGGGTGCTCGTGCGCCACCTGCAATTTACACCGAGTATAGTGATAACGAGGCTTGCGCATGCGCGTTTTCAATAAAGACGGTCCCGGCCGGCGGGTTTCTTAGCGCGAGCGTTGTGTGTGCGTGTGTGCCTGCAGGTGGGGCCTGCCATCACCCCCACACCATCACATCTTCCATGCATAATGTTTGTTCAGGCTCCGAGGCAGTGCTCTGTCTCACTACAGCATCAGGTCCTTTCAACTCTTTCAGTTCAAAGGAGCCCTGAGCCCGAGAGGGGTGGGGAGCGGCAACTGTCCCATTTGCTCAGCCAGCAGTCTCATAACACAGCAAAATATTTATTGCTATATTACTTTCTTTGTGGGGCTATAAATGTGTGCTTTGCAGCGCTAGTTTTACAAGCTGCATTTGCTGGAGCCTTTGCGGCTGTCACTTCCCTTTGCATATACACAAGTGTTATCACCTCATTGCTTTTCACACTGCCATAGTTTAAAAAAAATATTTGGCAATTCATATGTAAAAAGTAGGGACAGCATCAGGACCTTTCCACTTTTTCAGTAGAAAGTGGCCGTGAGGCGCAGGGAGGCCCGCAGCAACTACTTCTTGTAGCAAGTCAGCAGTGTAATAAAACAACAAATATTTCTCTCTATGTTACTTTTGTTCTGGGGCTTTAAATGTGCGTTTTGCAGCGCTCGCTTTACAATCTGCATTTTCCCGTTTCCCGTAACTTAACTTGGGGTTCACAGATTTGTTATTACTTCATTGTATGTTTGAAGAGGAAAATATGGCTTAATGAGGATGAAGCTGGTCACAGTGCTCATAGCTCACACATTTGATACATTTCTTTTTCATGTTGGATCTGAGGACAGGCAGTTCTTTCCTAGGAAATGAGATTGCAGGAAAGTGAAGTCATTTCCTGTGATGTTGTAAGTTCAAAGTTCTCATGACATTATTTCCTGTGATGTCATCTCCTGTCATTTCATCGGGTCAAGCTGATGTGACATAATTTCCTGGGATCTCATGATTATGCTAATTACTATTTTTGAAACGTTAAGATTCCTACAGATTTTTGGTCACAGAATGTTGGCATGTATGAGATAGCCAACCGTCCTGTATTTTGCGGGACTTACCCACATAGATGGTTTTGTCCAGTGATTTGATGGCAATGTCGGCGTACCTCTAAACAAATGCTGATTTTGCCTTCAACCCCTGCCTGCGTAAAATCCTTTGTGCCCTGAGCGCACACTTCTGTGTGATAATTGAACGCCAAAGCAGAAAGGCGGTAGGAGAGCTCTCTGAGGATGTGCAGCATTTGAAGATGTTCCTCTGTGTAAACAGAACACTGCAATGGCAGCAGATAAACATCAATAGGGGCCAGAGGGGGATATTGGCAAGGACTGTTGTCACCTCTGGTGCTCTACCAAGTCTAAAATATTCTCCACAACGATTCTGTAATGATGACCACCCATAGGAGAGATGCAGATTTGAAAGGGTGTACAATGGAGAAGTGTATGGTTATAACAACTTACCCAAACGACCAAAGGAAAAATAAAATGCACTCCATAAACCTATTTGTGGAATCCATATACCAGCATGATAATATTTGCATGCATGGCTGCATGATGTTGCGGTGGGTGTGGCCAAGGCCTAGCCTCTAACCACAGCAATGCAATGCAGCCATGCATGGGAACATGTGGCCACTTACCACAAACATAACACGGGCACCAGCATCCCTACCCAACCCCGCAACATAATACAGCCATGCATGCAAACATGTAGCCACTTACCAGAACCCATAAACATGGCACAGCCTCCGACATACCTATGCACTTACGATCACATTCTATTATTTTACTTCCAACCAAACCACAAAATCTTGGGAACATTGCCCCTGCATCCCCGACTGTACGAAGTACTGATAACCAATACATCATAATACAGTAAAGTACTCAGTCATCTGGCCAATGGGCAGAACCCAAACACATAATCCATCCACTGGAACCCTATCAATTTCTAAACAAACAGTATTCCAACACTTCATCCAGTGGACACACTACAGGACTATTGACTCCTTCACCTCAGGCATGTACCAAAAACTGTAGGACGTGCTAACAATCACCAAGCCATGCAACCAACAATGTGTGCACTGCGCTCCAACGACACAGACAAGGCAACAGTGTGAAGCATGCTTGCAACCAGTGGGAATACTCTTTGGGGCAAGGACTCTGACCATGCACCGAAGCCGCTAGGTGCTTACCACAGTCAACACAGCACACTACACCCAATAAAATATCCTGATATCATCTGTAATGCACTACCCATCCCCAATTCAGCCTCCCTGCAGTCACTACAGAAGCTAGTCGCCTGACGAGCTACCTGCGAATTGGCGCAGTACTAGCAGACACCGCTCGCACACCACCGTCTTCTTCCACCTAAATATATATATACATATCATCTGAACCACTTTTCACTCCCCAACCCTTTTCATCTGCTCTTCCCACCACCAGATTTGTCCAGGGGGAGCAAAGTTATAAGCCGGCCAAAAAGTGGTCTTCTTATGAGATGAGCAACTTAACCATAACTACATGGCAGCTACCGCGGGCCCTGTTAATATATCTTCAGTAACAAAAAACTTTGTTAAAAGGACGTTATGGTTAAGTTGCACAAGCAAAAACCTATGAAATTCAATGGAAAAACATTGTTACAAGGACGTTATGGTTACAGGTAAAACCGAAAACCCCCAGAAATTCAACAGTTATGGTAAGCTAAGCAACCATAACTCGTGCCACCAGTGTGCACTGCAAAGGTTAAAACCCATGACATCAAAGATGCCATCACAAATCTCATTCATGACATCACTGATGACATCACATGTGTGGCTCCCTCTGTTTTGTTCACTACCATAAGTAGGCCAGATGCTTTTCTTCACTAGCAGTCAGGAACAAACAATTCAAAAGGTTCTATATTTGTGTATGGCACCCTTCTCATATGTTCTTACACTAGTTTCCTTACGGTTCACTCACATCATATGATACATATACATATAGGGGAAGAGGAAAGCATAAAACACAGCACTGGTTTCTGTGCATGAATATAATTAGTTATGTTATGAACAGTTTCTGGTAATACTGCTCCTTTTTAGCTTACTTCAATTCCCTTGTATATGGTCATGTTTGTATGCATTGTGGTGTCTTTATGGTTTCTGTGCAGTAGTGCAATTATGTAGTTATAAAGGCAATGGTAGCTACTTCTTGCATGTTTCACAGTACCCGACACTAAAATGAATGCATTCATGATTTCACTATGTAACATAGAAAGATTTTGAAGGTTACACTTCCATGAGGCATGGACTAGACAATGGCGACGTTTGCACATGAGTTCTTTCATGTACAGTGAAGAAGTGTGTAATACAACGGTTTGTATAGCAATGCATTCCTCCATGACCTACTTATCTCATGATAGTTCTTCCAATAATCTTTGATAGTTTTCTGCCACCATTACAATAAAAATCCCTTGTGGATGCCTCCTATTAAAACTAAATGCACACGTGATGTCATCAGTGAAATCATGAATGAGATTTGTGATGGCATCTTTGATGTCATGGGTGTTAGTCTTTGCAGTGCACACTGGTGGCATGATGTTTTTAGTAGGGCACCTTAAGCATAATGTTGCTTTACGGTAGTTTTTTCAGTAAAGGGAAAAGGTTTTGATAACATATATAGACTTCAACTGGTTCGCGTATGCGCAATTACACGGCAAGTATCCAGAGGACTCCATTAGTGTCTGCATGTCCGCATCTTGAAATGCACTTTTAAGTAGTTGTGGAATCACACGTGTTTACGTTCCACACCTAGACCCATGCATAGGTCATGCAGTGTATGCTGATAACACCGCCCCTGTTGCCAGCCCTATGTATTCATGCAGTAGGCTACCGCATTTAAAGTATTGCTGTCCACTTTGTGGGAGGCTCGCAAAACTTAAGCAATGTGTGGCTGAAGTACTCCTAACTGTATAACGGCTACTGGTAAACAAAGAACATCAACCTGCACTGGGACATGGCGTGTTATATGTGGCATTGCTTAGATTTATCTGCTGCTTCTCTTTCCATGACCCGTGAAACTGATACATTGTGTGTGCACTGACCAGTGAGATGGAAAGTATGAACAGGTCACCTGCCGGTTATACAGTTGAAGAAAACATGTTACTGCAAGTGGGACAGTTTGTAGTAAGGCTGAAAAATTGCAAAGCGGGTGCACCTTCCACACGCACATACTAGTGCATGTAAAGGTAAGTAAGGAAATAGTAGAATATGCAGAGTGCAAATAAATTTACTGGTGGTTGGAACAGCACTGTATGTGCATGGGTTGCACTGAATGAATGGCTTCGTGGCATAGGTAAAGAAGCTGTGGTTGGCGTTGTTGTAAACATTCTTGTATTCCACAATGTATGTATATCCGTGAATAGGACCACTAACAGTAATGGCGTGACATAAAGTGTTTGTACTGCATGTGATGACAACTCAAATTGAAGGACAAAGAAGCAGTGGGCCGGCTACCGCCTTTCAAAGAATGACGTTGTGTACTTTCATGTACAGCATTTGCCACATCTGCTGCGGGCAACAAGAGAGGCACTCATGTAGGGCAGCAGAGCTGTAAAACAACCTTTTCAAAGCATATGCTGTGCTACAGACCCTTACCTGGCAAAGGGTATTGTATTGTACATGTAGTGCAATGCACTACTGTGCACGGGGATGGTACTTGGAAGTGCATTGCAACGGTTGTTACAGGAGCATTACAATGAGTACCGCCTATATAGGTGAGGGCCACCCAATAATTCCGTCTCCCGGCACGCCCCATATAATATCTAGGGAGGTGCTGCCCCTTCTGCACCGGACTTTTCCTGGCATTCCTTCTGTGGCGTGTATGAGAACACGATAATAAATAAAGATGCACTGGATAACGAAAAAAGGTAAACAAAGAAAGCACCTTTCACAGATGAACAACAGAATTGCCAATGCACGCATGCAGGGCGGGAGGCGTGGCATTGTGGAGAACACTGTAGTGCAGTCGGTTAGAAAGGAGTGCACTGTACAAAGAGGTTTCTTTACGTGTTGCAGAGCATTTTGAAGACAGTCACAGCACAACACTTAATGCAAGAAAATATCACTACTTTCAAGAAAGCCACCAAGCCAATTTAGATGGGGTGTGCAGAAATCGAGATAGCTTGCACAGTAAGTTGAACGTTGTAGGTAGGGAAAAGTATTCGTGCTGTGAAACTTCATAATGGCATGGGGGAAGTAAGACATTGGCACATGACAAAGAAATGCACAAATACACTTCTTTGCAATGTACATGTACCGCGCTGTGTCCATTGACCGACCAAATAGAAAATGACGCTGCCACATCGGTAGCTGCATACTGCAATAGAAAGTTATGCAAGAGATCGTAAAGAAATGCATGAACTGGGCAAGTGCCTCTTTCATCGCAAACGGCACTGAAACTCCTGTAACATGCTGTGCAATGTTCCCAGCATAATGAACAACAATGATGTCGGCATGTTTGCGCATCACACAAGCAAACCAAAATCAGGCACTTCATTGTACCTAGTCCATAGCTGTACATATGTACATCATAGATTGATAAATGAGTAGTGGGTGCACAGTGTTTTGCATTCACTTTCACTGAATGTATGTTGGCATACCCAGAAATATGCACGCTGTGCCTCGTAAAACACACACCCATAACGGCACCCTCTGCATTTCTGTGAAAAAATACACAGTGTAGCTCTGTCAGTCCATACACACCACACCCACAAACTTCATTGCCCAATCCTGTAGCCTCTGCAGGCCCATTTCTATGGGCGTCATCTGCAAAAGGGCTGTATGTACCATGTGCCACCCTGCAACTATAGCAATATTCGTGGACTTTTCGTGCTGCACATGTGCGGTTGTGGGGGAATAACTTTGTACCAGGGGAGCGCATGTCGCTGGGTGTGGTGGCTCTTAAAAGAACCTTTGTTTTTTTTTTTTGTAATGTGCTTCCCTAGAAACACTTTCTTTGTGGTTTTCATGGGTGAATGTGTGTTTTGAACTGCAGCTCACAATCTTACAGTAGGGTCTTCAGTGCAGTCTGTATATTGTGCACAAACATTTCATTGCCACTGGCCGACAAAGACATGCCATTTCCCTTGAAAAGGTGTATGTATTGGGTCTCACAGGAGAACATCCCAGCAGCACTGAAGAAGTCACACATGCTTCTGTTGATGAGACCCCTTCCGACCTCTGGCTGCGAACAGGAAGCATTGGAATAATGCCAGGCAATTCTCAGCAGTATACATGAGAAAAGCACCTTGGCAGTAGGAAAAATGCGCTGCACTGCTTTTATCAAACTCTTCAGTTGACTGAACACACAAGAACAAGGCATGGAACTCAAAAAGCCTCCAAAGTGCACAATCACAACATGTACAGTTGCCTAAGAAGCCACGCATCGACATTCTGGAAGTAGCTCGCCGACACGATTCCATACCACTCCACAAAACGTCCACTCTCTCCAAACCTAAATTGCTAGACAAGTCTTCTTGGAGGGCATATACACACAGATCTTCCACAAAGTAATCAACCATGATGAAAACTGTGCGCCTTGCCATGTTTGCCAGCTGCAGTACACAAAGTTCTGGAAAAGTGAATGCCTTTCTTTCCTGTGACGCACACCCAGAGCACCTGATTGACCAAAGGCCATAGTCCCATTTTCATTGGCCAACATGGTGAAAAGGACAAAATGTGGCACGCGCCTTTCCCCAATCACCGCGAGGGAGGCGCCCCGGTGAAGCAGGAGGACTTCTTCTCCCTATTGGTGCTCTTTTCTGTAACGTACACCCTGACCACCTCATTGGCCAAAGGGCATAGTCCCATTTCTATTGGCCAGCATGCTCACAAACGCAGAATGTGGCACGTGGCTTTCTCCAAGTACCGCCAGGGCCGCGCCCCAGTAAAGCCGGAGGAGTCATTCTTCCTATTGGCGCGCATTCCTATGATGCACACACTGGGCTGACATGATAGGGCAATCGCTACAGCTCCATTTCCATATTCCAACATGGTGAGGAGCGTCGAATGTGGCACGTGCGAGTCACCAAGTATGTTGAGGGCCGTTCCCTAGTGCAGCAAGAGTCCCTCTTCCTATTGCCGCACATCCTAAGCAACTCATAGGACAATGCCCACAGTTCCATTTTCGTGGTCGCCAACCGCAAAATCCCTGCATGTGACTTTTGTGCTGTGTGTGGCCGTGGAGGAGTAACTTGCATCCAGGGCAGGGGGAGTTCGTATTAAGGGGCGACTCTTAAAAGAGTCTTTTTTTTATAACAAAAACACCTTTTGTGTCTGTTTTCAGTAGCTTTTGTGTTTTCTTCTACGCACATTAGTTCAGTAAACTCTTCACCGCATCCTGCAGACGAGCAAACGAAACTGCTTTGCCAATGGAGGACAACAAAATGCAATTTTCCTGGAAACACTCCGCATGTCCACAAGTAATAAGGTCATTGTTCCAGAAGAACATTCCACGAGCGGACAAAAAAGTGTACATGCTTCTGTTGATATGACACTTTCCTTCATCTGGCTCGGCACAACATCCATGAGCAGTAGACCATGCTCGTCGCGGTATTGTATGTTAGAGAAGCACCTTGGCAGTGGGAAAAAGCATCCTCACGACACCCAGCAACCTCCTCAGTCTATGGGACAAATGTAAACAAGGCAGGTAACACATGAATGCCGCCGTAAGAAATTACGATAACATCTACTACTGGAAACGTGGCGAGGTCTTTGCAAAGTGCATGCATATCGACAAAATGGCACTCATATACAGCGTTCCACAATGTGTCCACACCTTCTAATCCAAAATTGCCATCAAAGTTTCTTTGCAGAGCACAGTTGTGCACATCTATTACAAAGGGAGCACCTACAGGCAACCCAATACGTTTCGCCATATCAGCCACACTCAGTATGCGGAGTATAATGGACAACCGTTTCACTTCCCCTTCCTGTTACCACATCACACTACTTGATTGGCTAATCCCCACACTGCCATGGCAATTGGGCAAGGTGGTGTAAAGGGCAGATTTTGCTACGTGCACCTCCCAAAATACCGCGTGGGCCGCACCCCTGTAAAACTGGAACAGTCCTCCTTCCCTTTGCACTATCTTCTCTGCAGCTCTACCTAATTAGGTTACTGGTAAATAGGCACACACATATCCACCAATCGCATTAAAGCCGCTGTCATCGAACACTGTCACTGCTGTGCAACACTTGAAATGTACCGTTACACATTCACAGTACAAATGTTGTGCCATTCTAAAGCACGACCACTGCAAAGTTCAATGAAAGTATGCACGATTTCTCCATCCGGAAACATCCACATGGCCACCCAGGATGTGGCACATGCCATCCTGAAAGTACCGCATAATCCCCTACCTTTTTGTGATAGTGATGGTGGGGGGGTGTGGTGGGTGGTAAACAATATGAAACTAGGCAGGGGATTCAGTCTTCCAGTGTATATGTGTGAAGGTTTTTTTTTCTTTTTTTTTTCGTGCGTGCAAGCAAATGTTTTCTGTATTTTCTCTTTGTATGCATTTCTGTTTGCCTGTCCTCACATTTTTACAACATTATGGTCAATGCTTCTTGCACAGTGTGAAAGAAAACGGCATTGCCAATGGCGCTCAAATAAATGCCATTTCTACGGAACCAATGCATATTTTGCGACCTCATGATCTCATAGTTTGTGGAGAACATTCCAGCAGTCTGCATAAACTGATGCATAAATCTGTTTATAACACACCTTCCGACTGCTGTCTGTGGACAAATTACACCATTATGGACCCACACTGCTCTTGGTGTGATGCATGAGAAAATCACCTTGGCAGTAGGGAAAATATGCATCATTGCGGTCAGCAACCTTATCAGTAGATGAATTAATCGTCCACATAACATGTAACCCACATGTGCACTTCCATAGTGCACCATGACACAGTCCACGTTCATGACGAGCGCCACATATCTGCAAAGGCGAACCATCCCGCTGAAACTGCAGTCACCCTGATGGACCCAGAAAGCGTCCACTCCTTCCAACCCGAAATTACCAGTATCGCGTCTTTGCACGCAACACCTGTGCAGATAGCGCACAAAGATATCACAGACGATAAGCGAGGTGCGTCTCTCCATGTTGACCACCCTCACGACACAGTATTGTGACGAAATGGTAATGCCCCTTCCTATGAACCACACCCTAAACTCCTAATTGGGTATTTGCCACAATTCCAATTCCACTCTGCTCATAATGAGAGGATGTGCACGTGCGCTTTTCCAACTACAGGGAGGGCCACGGCCCAATAAAGCTGTGCCAATACTTCTTCCCTTTGCACTGTCAGTTGTTGCAGCACTCCCCAAATTGGGTGCTGTCACATTTCAAAACAAACATGCACCAATCGCATACAAAACCTCTGCATTGCATACTGTCATTTCTGTACACCAATCCTTTTTTACCGTTCAACACTCTCAGTACAGGTTCCATTTGTTTGCAAAGCCCCTCCACCAGAAATTTCTGCTAAAGAAGGCAGTATTGCAGCATCCACAAACATCCTAACATGCCCCCGGCACACCTTTAGGTATGCAGACAACATTGCAACCCTTTCCACACCCACCGCAACACTGCACATCCAAGCAAGCAACCATGTGGGCACCTAACATTATGCTTAAACGTTACATATGTAGCGCCAGTTCTACCCATCTCCCTCGAACCATAAAACACCCATGCACGAAAACATGTCACACTTAGCAGAAGCCACAACCATAGTGCAGCCTGCACCACCCCTACACACTACCAATCACACGCTATTGTGTCACTGCCAACCTATGCACACCACCTTCACAACATTGGGCCTACTTCAATAAATTTGCACACGGCAGAGTAACCAACCACATATAAGTGGTGTAAAAAAGAAAAGAATGCAGGACTCTGCGCCATCAAAATGTGTGTATATTTAATAATATTGCATAATCACACATTAAAAAAGAAGCCCATGTATAATAACATGTTTCGGCTCTGCTGAGCCTTTTTCAAATCTGAGCTACATAATATTCCACAACAAATCGCCATACGTAAATAACATAATATTGTAATAAAAAATATATAATTCACACGAAAACATGACATAAATGTACAAACAATTATAAGGTCATATTGCACGTTGCATTATTCCATCATGCCGCAATAAGACAATAGATATCATAGTAATAAGCGTATAGCGAGTACACAGAGAAACAAGGATTGGTGAAAGGGAGGATTCAAGGGTGTAGAAAAAGCAAAAAACCCATCATAGATGCATATTAATTTCAAAAGATCAAAACATAAATAGACAGAACAAAAGAGAAAAAATCGAAAAATTAAACGTTATTTCGAAATCGTAACAAATCCATACTGGTCAACTGACCCCTATAATATCCTGAAACAAAATCAATCTGGTGTCCTTACCCGTATTTGCATATAATCAATCCATAGGACTGATGTCCCTGCAGTAGTAACGGGGTTATATCCCCAATATAGAGTCTGAAATTAAATAAATGTGAAATCAGGTTTGTCATGGTATAATTATAAAATGTATACTCATTATTGGAATGAAAATCCACAAAAGAAAATTATCTCCCTGCATTTGACTCATGTTAAGTATTGTTTTGACTCTTCATAAAGTACATCATTGGATAAAACTAGCCATGGGCTTGGGTGTGTGGGGCATATAGCTATTGTGTGCACAATCTTAAATATCATCCTGCCGTCATCTATGGACCATATTGTAAATGCCTGCAAGCACTGTGATAGGCATCCTTCATTAAGCGCGTTCGAAATAATCACAGACTACGACCAAACTAGAGAACTGGCGTTACACATGTCAAATCTTGAGCCCGTATGGCCCTGCTTATGAACAATCAGAATTTGCAAAGTAAGCAGAATCAACCGTTAAGATACGAGTAATGCCAGTCTAAAGCCTCCTAGGCTTAGCTGATTCCTGCGAGCAGAAAAAGTCACACGCGTCGGCAAAGTACGGAGCCGTCTGCGTGCGCCATCTTGATAACTTTGTTGAACACGGTGACCATGGCAACGTGAGTCACGTCGCCATGGTGATCCGCGTTAAGCGGTGCGCTACAGTAGCAACCGACACAAAAAGAGCATCAGTGGCTATCGTCCATCTTGTAGATGGACTCCGCCATTATGAGTGGTGTCTAAAGTTCACAACCAAAGCCAAAGTGGCTATTATTACCCTGGATTGATAATTTCAAACGTTGTGATTTCAACAAACCAATTTGTACAAATCTAATATTGGAAATATCTCAGCAAGATAAACAATGTTCTTTCTAATGTGTAAGAAACAACTCTAATCAACGCCCCAGCACGTGCCCACACCCAATCACGTCATATAGTAGTGCTCAGAATTTTCGAACCTAGATCTGGAAGTCGTTAAGAAAATCACCATGTACTGATACATTGTAATAAGAGTACTGAAAAATGCACCTGTTATAGGAAACTTCAGGCAAAGTCACTATACCCATTAACCTGGTATATGCTACAGGTAATCAGCAGCTGAGTCGCTAGGTTACAATGGGCTAACACTACAGGAATGACACCATTTCACTGTCACTATTGAGAACTGTGATTGTTGAATTGAAATAGCAAATTGCTCGTGCCTCAGCTTGTTTTAGGATTCTCAACCTGTCCCCACCTCTTTTATTAAGAGTAACCTGTTGTAGGCCGATAAATCTAATCTCCGATTTATTATGTAATTGGTGCATCTTCTGCCAATGTTCAGCTAGTGGGATAGATGGGTCCTGGCTACCAATTTTTGCCAGATGCTCGCGTATTCTGATTCTCAACTCTCTTTTTGTGCTCCCTATATATATTTTCATACATACACAAATAATAGCATAAACCACACATTTTGTCTTGCAATTGATCCCCTGTTTGATGGTCCAATTTTTACCATTGATGTCTACAAAAACAGTGGTTTGATCATGTGCATATTTACATTGCGGGCATATGCCACACTTCCTGAAACCAAGTTCTTTCTTATGTAACCATGTGACTTGACTGTCCCTTACGATATCTGGCAGAAGAGATGGGCTGAGAATGGATTTGAGGGTGCTTGCTCTTTTGTACGTCATACGTGGGCGGTCACCCACGAAATTGCAAATGTGGTCATCCAGGTTCAATAGATACCAATGTCTTTTCAATATTTTCTGAATCTTATGATGATCAGAGCAATACTGAGTGATGAAACTTATTGCCCTGCTTGAGTCTGAATTGTCCTTTGGTCGGTGCTCCAAAGTATCTTGTTGCTTCATAGGTTTTGTTTTCTTATATGCAGCTCTTAGGGATTTGTCAAGGTAACCTCTTTTCCTGAAGCGTTGTTGCAGTAGAGTGCATTCCTCTTCAAATTTTGTTTCTTTTTGACAATTACGTCTGGCTCTAATATATTCACCTAACGGTATATTGTGTATAGTCGGATGAAAATGACAGCTGTTAGCATGTAGTGTCGAGTTCACTTCGGTTGGTTTCTTGTACGTCCATGTCTGTAATTTATGGCCGTCTGAGTGTATTGTTAGATCCAAAAAATTGATTTCATATTGGTTGCAGTCCCCTGTGAATTGAATATCGAAGCAGTTCGAGTTTAAAGATGTCACAAAGTCCTGAAAGGCATCGATGCTCCCATCAATAATGCAAAAAACATCATCAATGTACCGTGTCCACATCATGATTTTATCTCTGTAGAACGGTTCCGGATAAACAGCTTTGTCTTCAAGCATGCCCATGAAAATGTTGGCTAGGGCTGGGGCTTACTTCGTGCCCATGGCCATTCCCTTGGTTTCTTGGTATACCTGGTTGTCGAAAGTGAACACATTAAGATCAAATGTAAGCTGCAACATTTCCTTAATCATCTGAATATGATTGTAGTAGGAAGCTGATTCATTCCTGAAAGTGTAGTCAATTGCAAGCATTGCCCATTTGTGCTGAATAGAAGTATATAGTGCCTTCACATCTAGAGTTGCTAGAAGGAAGGTGTTGTGCCATGTAAAACTCTGTAGTTTCCGTATGAGACTTGTAGAGTCCTGAAGATACAAATGTAGTAAGCTGGCTCTTGGCTTGAGAATGGAAACAAGATATTCTGATATATTCTCAGTGGTCCACCCAATCCCACTCATGATTGGGCGTCCCTCTGGTATGTTGTCATAGTGTTTATGTATTTTTGGCAAAACGTACATGGTCGGGGTCACTGGTTCTTTGATTGATAAGAAGGCACTTTCCTCATCAGTAATAAGACCTTTTCTGTGCCACATCAAGATGTAAGCTTCAAGTTGTTCCAGTGCTGTTTGTAATTATCTGTTCTTATGACATAGCAACCGGGGGTTTTGAGATGTTGAAATGCCATTGCTAGATAGTTGTCTCTGTTCATTATAACAATGTTACCCTCTTATCAGCTCCTTTGATCACTATTTGTGTATCTGATTTGAGTGACTCAAGTGCTCTTCTCTCTCCAGTTGTCAAATTACTGGTTCTTCTCACATTTTTGGTTTTTCCTTGATTTAGATTGTAAAACTCTTGTGAAACTGCTTTGTAGAATGTATCAATAATATTATCAGGTGCCAATTGCGGCACAAATTTCGATTGGGCTTTAAATTCTTTGACTGTCAACGTGTCGGATTGAATTTTTAAGTCATCCAACAAATGCAGTACTTGATACTGGCCATCCTCTACCAGTGATCGTACTAGAAAGGTATCTTCAATGTCTTTAATTGACATGTCACTGATTGGTGTATATTGTTCCTTAGGTTTAAAATCACCAGGAACTTTAGTCGCAAAGATGTGAATATCCACTTAACTGAAGCTATATGCAGGTGCAACAGAGAGACCCTTATTAAGAAGTAGTCTTTCATCTCGAGATATATTTCTGTTGAAAAGATTTAGAACCAAATCTTCCGTTACTTGGTACTGCTCGTTTCCTTGGAGCTGGCCCTTGTGTGTCGTTTGTTTTTCTGCGGGATTTCTGAGTTGTCGCTGTTTTCTGCCCCCCCCCTCCTTCCTCTCCTCCTTGCACAGGGGTCTCGAATATTCGTGGTCACTGGTAATTGAAAATGGACTGTTTTCTGTGAAAAGTTGCGATTGCCTTTCTTGTACCGCTTAATCTGGTTCATATACCCGCCTTGCTCCTGTGACCTGGCACTCTCACTAGCTTGATTGTCTTGTTCAGAGTCCGCATCTGAACTGGCTGATGAAGTGTTGGGGGTTGAGTTCCTTGAAGATGGTTTTGAACTTAGATCATACTTGGTCTGAAATGTGTACACTCAATCTTCCTTATAGTCACGTTCATCTCTGTAACATTTTCTTAGTTTCCTGATTTTGACCTATTCTTGCTAGACTTGGAAATAGTTCATACATCTTATCATAATTTTTGATCTTGGTAGCTTCATTGGATTTCATTGCCGCAATTTCTTTTTTGATAATTTCTATTCCATCTACTGCTCTTTGATGTTCCCTGGTCGCATGTTCTATCAATAAGTCCGTCATTTTCATTGAGCTGTTGCTTAAATTGGCTTCCCAGCCGTCAGCTAGATCTTTATCCAACTCGTTGTTGAAATTTGAAAAAATGAGGATCCTCAAACCCTTTGGAACTCTGTCATTTGCAACATAGTTTTCAAGCGAAACTTTCTCCCAATACTTATCAATTTCTTTCTTAGATATTCTCTCTAGTTTAATACATTTTTAAAATAAATCTTCTCGTTTAGTGGCAAGGTTTGAAAAGGCATGTGTCATGTCCCACATATAAACTGCCCTTCAACCATACCCACTTCCATAGTCACATTACGTACGCACTGCATCCTGTGGCCACATACCCAACTTCTCACTGCACCATCTTCTGCCACACACCAAATACTGTGGCATGTTCCAACTATCACCATAACCATAAAATGCACAATTCACGCTTTGCAACTCACTTAGTCTGCTGTAGCATGTCGACAATGTGCCCCACAAGCATTTGCCAAAGATCAGCACCCTTTGGCTGCATGCATTGCCAAACCTGCATTGCTCCAGTGGATCTGCTCCTTGCACACATTCCCCCCACCATAATTGAACAATACATGTCAGCATTTCGCCAACTACCAATATGCACATATGCACCACTGGCACAAACATTGCACCCAGTGCCCACACAGCGTGATGTTTCTCTGCAGCAACTCCAACCACAGAGTATCGCCATGGAGGTATGCAGTAACAAATTGCAACATTTACCATAATATACAAACAAGACACTCTCTCCTGCATCCCTGCACACTTTCAATCACATACTATGGGCCTACCCACTACCATTCACAAACTATTGTGCCACTGCCAACCTACCCACAATCTATTTGCAACAGGGGCCTATAACGGCTGAAATGGGCTCCACACCCATTCCTTACATGTCACCACCCTCTAACGCATGCACATTGAAAAATGCATTACTGGCATGCACGTCCTCAAGGCCTAGGCTCTTGAATGCATGGCCTACGGCCTTAGGCCATGCATCCAATAGTCTAGGCCTTGAACACACTCACGCCAATGTAATGCCACCATGCATGTCTCCATGTCAGCTTCTGCGACAATCCACATAGACACCACTGCCACCAACACTCCTATCCAACCTGTACACTGCCTTGGCGCTACGCAGCAGCAAATGGCAATAGATAACATGACAGCCATGTGGGCAGCTACCATTTTGCACAAACGTACCACACGCAGGTAGCAGCACTTCTATTGTGTCACTGCCAAACTATGCACACCACCTTCACAACATTGGGCCTAATTCAATAAACCTGCACACAGCAGAGTAACCAACCACATATAAGCTGTCCTTCAACCATACCCACTTCCATAGTCACATTAAGTATGCACTGGACCCTGTGGCCACACTACTCAACTTCTCACTGCACCATCTCCTGCCACACACCAAATACTGTGGCATGTTCCAACTATCACCACAACCATAAAATGCACAATTCACGCTTTGCAAGTCACTTGTCCTGCTGACGCATGTCGACAATGTGCTCCACACGCATTTCCCAAAGATCACCACCCTGTGCTGCATACACTGCCAAACCTGCATTGCTCCAGTGGGGCTGCTCCTTGCAGATATTCCCCCCAGCGTAATTGAACAATACAAATCAGCATATCGCCAATTACCACTATGCACATATGCACCACTGGTACAAGCATTGCACCCAGTGCCCCCACAGCGTGACTTTTCTCTGCAGCAACTCCAACCACAGAGCACCGCCATGGAGGTATCCAGTAACAAATTGCAACAGTTACCATATTGTAAAAACAAAACACTCTCTCCTGCATCCCTGTGCACTTTCAGTCACATACTATGGGCGTACCCACTACCATTCACAAAGTATTGTACCACTCCCAACCTACCCACAATCTACTTGCAACAGGGGCCTATAACGGCTGAAATGGGCTCCACACACATTCCTTACATGTCACCACCCTCTTACTCATACACATTGAAAAATGCATTACTGGCGTGCGTGTCCTCAATGCCTAGGCTCTTGAATACATGGCCTATGGCCTACGGTCTTTGGCCATGCATCCAATGGTCTAGGCCTTGAACACACTCACAGCAACGTAATGCCACCATGCATGTCTCCATGTCAGCTTCTGCGACAATGCACATAGACACCACTGCCACCAACACTCCTGCTTAACCTGTACACCGCCATGGCGCTACGCAGCAGCAAATGCCAACAGTTAACATGATGGCCATGTGGGCAGCTACAATTTTGCACAAACGTACCACATGTAGGTAGCAGCACTTCACCCCAACTCTTCAACACCATAAAACACGCTATCACGAACAAAGGTTGCACTTACCAGAATGCACAAACATACCACATCCTCCACCACCTGTACCCAAAGCCATTCACAAAGTACTGTGTCACTGCCAACCTACCCACAATAAGTTTGCAGCGCTAACTCTACTGCAACCAATCGGCACACACCACACTTTGCAAGCACCTCCCTGTACTGGATGCAGACTGAAACATGCCTTCCTGCGGTGTGTATGATGCAGCCCTACGCTCCTCAGTGCATGCCCTACATCCTACAGGCTAGAGCCTTCGCCCATGCACCCAATAGTCTAATCCTTCCACAGACCCACTGCACCTTCATTCACCCATGCATGCCTCCATGTGTCCAACTAGTGCTTTCCATCCGCAGCGCACCGCCTCCCGCGTTCTCACCCAACCTATCTTATGTGCAATTCACTCCTCATCTGCAAATGACCTGCCACCACTCACCACGAAAACAGTTTGCTGCAAACAGGTCGCGGCAGAAACTAAGGGACCGTTACTACAGCTGCCTCCAATCACCACAGAAAATACTAGCCTACGTATGTCACATGAAACACTTCTCACTCCCTCAGCCATTCCTTCCTGTATTGCTGCCGACACAATGCGTACGGTACATTTTGCAGACCCTGCCGCCGCTGCACTGTCCTCCGATACACCATCGCGGCTTTCCCAAACAATGTTGACACACAGCTCACTTCCCTCCAGCCAACCACTAGCTGCGTCTAAACTTCTCCGACACCACGCCGTACCGTGATCCAATGACACTTCTGTCCGCGGAGCGGACCAAGATATCACAAATGTTTTGGGATGTACATTTCAGTGTTTTGTAACAAATTTACTGGTCCGATTTCCACCGAACACACAAAAGCACGCTTTCTGGCCCAAGCCCCCGCTCCTGGTGCTAATTTGGTGAAAATCCATCCAGCCGTTCAACCTGTAGCCGTGCGCAAAGTTTTTCCCCATTCAGTCTATGGGGGAAAAAAAATTGGGACCTTCCCTATAACTTTCCCCCCCTGCACGAAACCTCACCCAACTTGGTGAAAAGATTCAGAGCTGCCCATATACTTTTTTTGCAAAGTTTGGTGAGGATTCGTCCAGGGGGAGCGAAGTTATAAGCCGCAGATAAAGTGCTCTTCCTATGAGCTTAGCAACTTAACCATAACTGAACGCCCGCTACCGCGGGGCGTGTGATATATATATATATATATATATATATATACATATATATATATATATATATATATATGTGAAAGTTTGTATGTTCTGGGTTGGCTCCAGCCCCATAATAGTTGGTTGGCTGATGTTTTGGCTCGAGGTCAGCATACCAGTCTCTGGTGTACTAGCGATGGTGAAATTTGACCAACCCATGCGCCCAGCACAGGGTTAGAGCGGGGTCTGGCCATGTGCTATCATAATAGGCGTTTTCAGGAGATTGCCGATTTTGCGATTTTTCAAAAATAGTAAGTTATGAAACAATATAACATTCACAAGGCTATAGTAGACCCCCACGTGCATGGCGGCTACAAACCCAGGGATCCCTTGTTGCGTTATGTGGGATACAGTGTGTCTAATAAGATTCAGACCAATGTGTTTAAAGAAATGCAAGGACACAGTCGTTGATACAGTTTAAGCGTATGTATGAAACTGCAAGCTTTCATTGATGCCACTTTTTGTGCTTTTACTCGACACAAATTGTCCCTTCTATTACTTATAGCTTAAGTATTTTGTTGGTGGAAATTGGAGCCTAGTTGAACACAACTCAAGGCATTATTTGGAAGCATGTCTTGGGTTTGTCGTTATCTATCCCGAATGCAATAATCAGACATGATATAGGCCTATTTCTCAGCCTGGGGCCTGGCATGGATTTGCATGCTTATGAATATTCCCTGTCGTCAAGCTGGGAATCCTCGGTAAAAGGAAAAACAGCTTCACTTTCACTTAAAAACTGTATTTCTCCTCTAAACCAATCACTGTCTTCTGGGTCGTACGGCCCCCATCCAATGGAAGTCCTATCAATAAGCCCCTCCTCTGGCAGCCATATTCAGATTGTTACTGCACGCTTCAGTGTTGGGAGTCCTCAAGTTTGCTCCCCGAGCTATTTGTATATGTTTTCGATGGAAAAAGTTCTATTTTTGTTTCAAAGAAGCCCATGTGCTCTCTTCTCCATCTGCCGACAGTGGGAACCCGTTGTCGGTGAAGTTCTGCCCCCTCAAGGGTGAAGATCCATCAAAGATTCTGCAAGGGCTTTTGGGCCTACTTCCTGCCCTCCGACCAGACGTATGAGAAGGAGGGAAGGCCCCTCTTTAGGCCCTGCACCACATGCGAGATATGCCTATGGTTTCTCCAAGAAAATAACAGACAAGTGTAGTAGGCAGGTGGTGTGGCTTAACGCCAAGGCCTCTGACCCGTGCTCCAAGCAGGGTCATGTCTTCCCCAAGACCGGCCGGTCTGAGGAGTGGTCTTTTAAGTCCTTTGAGGGCGCCTCATCCGTGGCACTGCAAGATAAGGCCAAGAGCCACAAGTCAGAGTCCACCGGTTTGCTGCGGAAGCGGCTCCCAAAGTGGATAGGGCACGATCAGCATCACCTTCCGCCTTCCTTGCCAGCCTACCATCAAGCTCCTCTTCAAAGAGGAAGTTATCTACCCTGACTAAACTATGTGAGAAATCCGAGAATCCACGGACGGAGGAGAAGAAGGCAGAGAAGCCCACGCAGGCTCAACCGGCACAGGATAAGACCTAGTCAGCAAACCTGTTGACTAATAATAGTACCACGACAGCTACAGGTGCTGATCCTACAAGGGTAGCTTTGACGGCTCAGAAAGTGTCCTAGCCCCCAAGGCGCACTGCTGCTGTGGCTTTGGCAAAGGGCACACCAGAAGACGCAAAACTGGCCCAGATACAAGACCCTGAGGGGGAAAAAAGGGGGGTGTGAGGAGGCCCTGAAGCAGCCCTCCCAGGCCATCGCCCAAACCATGGAGGTCTCGTCCACAGACAACGATGATCAAGAGTCCCTACATACGGTCAACAAGGACGTTGAAATGGAGGGTGATTGCGCAGGGCCTAATTTTCCTGTTCTGCCATCTCAGCTGAGGGACATTTCCTTGGATATTCTGTTAACTCTACACACTTTTGTGTGAGAGATCCAGATGGGGATGCCCCCAGCTCTGGTACCTGTGGTTCCCCAGGTCCCCGATCAGCCTCCAGCGAAGAAGAGAAAGTGCCATCCGACGCCCCCACATCAACCTCCTCCACCACGTCGGGTCCCTTCTCTCCAAGCAGACCCAGACACGGGAACAAATACGGCCACAGCGATGGATGGTGACAAAGACATTGTCGCTGCGGAAGGTGAATCGCCACATTTGGATGCTCCTCATAGGGTGTCCCCACCAGATGAGGTGGGGTTGTTCCACTCCATGATCGCCTTGGCCTCTGAGCTAATATTACAGTGATTGCCTGAGGAAACGAAGGAGAGCTTCTTGTATCAAAGGCGCAAGGCCAAGAGGAATACTATCATGGCGGTGCCCTTTCTGAATGATGTTTGGGAAGAGGGCCTGGCCCTCATGAAGAACCCTTGCAAGGCTCCAGCCAAACGGGATAGGCTGGAGAAGAAATATAGGGTGCCGGACTCCACGCCCAAGGGCCTTAAGTCGCAGTCACCGGATTCGGTGGTGTTGCCGGTCGCGAAGGAAAGGTTGGCTAACCCATCGTCTTCAGTCTCTCCAGACAGTGAGGGGAAGAGGATGGACCCCATGAGAAAGAAAGTGATTCACACTGCAGGGTCCCCTAACAAGGCACCAACGCAATGGCGATCCTGCCCAGGTATAACAGGGAGTTGTAGTACATGCTGGGACTGATCCTGGAGTTCCTCCCTGATGATAAGAAGATGGCGATAGAGATGCGCGATTACGGCCTCCAGAGCAAGTTCGAGGAAACCCGAGTGCTTTATTCCAACCGCGGATTTCTGTTTTCATCTTTGTAGCGGCCGCTATTGCTTTAGCGGCCGCTCACTTCAGACTTGAAAGATTCAGGGTCCATTCTTCCTGAATCACGGGCATTGCACAAAAACATGTGTTGAGGTGCACAACTATTTCCACTTGCACCTCTCCATCACCCGGTTACTCTGGATTGGAGCACCAAGCCGACCCATCTGTCACGCAAGATCCTTTACCTGAACTCTGCCAATCTCTATGACAGTGGTTCCAGTTCCATACATACAACAGATTGATTCCGGTTGGTTGTACCCAGAAAACCAATTGTTATCTCCTGATGAAGACGTAACCTTAACACGTTAATACGTCGAAACCGGTAGAGAAAATTTTGCATAAGGCCACTTATGAAGATCTTCTAACTTTGGCCTATCCCTACTTATGACCACTTATAAAATCTACTGTGGCCATGCACCTTGTTTTGCACAAGAAACGTTTTGTATAATAATTGGATTGTGGATGAACTGTTATATTTGTTATATGTTTTTATCTTGTACTCCTTGATGGTTTGTATGAGTGGATTGATGTATGTGGTATGGATGTGGATGAATGCATTTAATAGTATGAATTTTATGAAATTTTTATGTTTTTACATTTATTCCTGCTATGTTAAATAAATAATTGCCTGAGTGTGGATTAAATTGTGATTAAATTCACACCAGATTAAATGTATTAGGTATAATAAAACCCTTAATACGGTATTTTTCAAATTGTATCCTCTGGATTTTCTTTCTGAAATAAACTATAAAAATAAGAAGATGAAGGCCATTGCTCTCTTCCAGGAAGGGGAAGTGGCAGCCGATCACGGGATCACAGTGGCTTTGGACGCTGCCGACCTTGGGTTCCCGCAAATGGGGAACGGTGTCTGCCTTCATCGACAAGGTTGGATGAAAGCCACTCATTTCTGTCAGGAGGTCCAAGCGAAGGTACTGGACATGCTCTTCAATTGAGAGAACCTTTTTGGGAAGGCCCTCGACGAGTCCCTCCAGGCCATCAAGATGGATGCGGAGACGACCCGTTCCCTGGGCACCCTCCAGCAGCATTTCTTGTCTTTTTGCTCCTGCAGGAGAAAGTCAAGCAGGTTTTCAAAAGGGTTCTCTAGATCGTACCGACATCCTTCCAGATCCTCAATGCAGGAAGCCTACAGCGGCCGTTCCTAGACCTACGGTAGGGAAGGACAGTGTTGCCTGCAGGGCAGGACGCCGGTGCCGAAGCAAGCCTCAACCGACCAGGACGTCAGACCCCACTCGTGCACCGCGATGGGAGGCCGGCTGACTAAGCTTGTCAGTGAGTGGAAAAAGATCACCACTGACAGATGGGTGCTGCACACTCTCACCCAAGGACACACCCGGGAGTTCCAACGCAGGTGTCCGCGGATCCCTCGTGTTACCCGTCAGGAGCAGCACATCCCTCAGCTTCTGGAAGAGGTACGAGCCATGCTGCAAAAAGGGGTGGCAGAGCAGGTTCCCCAAAGGCTCTGTGGCTCTGGAGTCTATTCCAGATACTTTCTAGTGAGATAGACGACAGGGGGCTGAAGGCCCATCCTAGACCTACGACTTCTAAACAAATGCCTAAAGTCCCACAAGTTCAGGATGGTCATGTTGCAACACGTGCTTAGCCTACTGGAAAAAGGAGCCATCTTGACGTTGTTGGAACTGGAGGATGCATATTTCCACATCCCCATTAACAAGAAACATCACACGTTTCTACGTTTCGTGGTGCAGGAACAGCACTACCAGCTCAAGGCATTACCTTTTGGCTTGAAGTCGGCCCCCAGAGTGTTCATGAAATGCCTGGCTCCAGTGGCAGCCCATCTGCGTCTACAGGTCATACACGTATACCCATAACTGAATGACTGGCTGATACGCGCCCGCTCACAGGAGATGGCTGACAGACACACAGAGATGACCTTCCGGCTACTGACGGATCTGGGAATCTCTGTCAATGATCCCAAGTCCTGCTTATCATCATCGCAGAGCACACTGTTCCGAGGCGCCAGACTAATACGGTGCCTTGCCTGGGTTTGACCCTCGGAGGAGAGGCTAGCAGCCGTTCAAGGAAAGGTGGAACGGCTGTCGTCAATGAAGACTAACATAGTGTAGTCCATCAAGTCATTACTCGACATGATGTCCTGCATCTATCTCCGCAGGTTGCAGATGAGACCCCTACAGGAATTCCTGGATGCCCGCTGGATGCAGGTGTCCTGAAGCTTCACGGACAAGATCTCTCTCCATGAAGAGTTCCGTCGGGTGATAGTATAGTGGGGCGTCCGCTCCAACATCACCCAAGGCACAGGGTTTCAAAACCCTGCATACCTGGAGACGGTCACCATGGGCACCTCCCTGGAAGGTTGGCGAGCACACATCGGACATTTACAAGCCAGAGGCCTGTGGCTGCCAGAGGAGAAGGATCATCATATCAACATCCTGGAGCTATGGGCAGTGTTCTGGATCCTTAAGTCGTTCCTCCTGTTTCTGCACGGCAAGGTGGTGAGGATCTTCATGGAGAACAACACCACCACCATGTTTTACATCAGGAAGCAGGGGGGCACTCGATCCCCAGCGCTCTCCAAGGAAGCACAGGACTTGAGGCACTGGGTCATCAGACAGGGGATGTTCCTCATCCCTCCCCACCTGGCGGGAGTCAAGAACACCATTACAGACTCCCTCCGCAGGGAACTGCACTCCTGCCACGAGTGGGAGCTTCATCAGGATCAGGTGGAGCCCCGATCTGTTTGCGACAGCGGCAAACTCCAAATGCCAGAGGTTTTCCAGCAGATTCTACCAGCCGAGGAGCCTGGGGTACGCATTCTCCTTCCTGTGAGAAGGACTGTTTCTGTACGTGTATCCTCCATTCCCTCTCCGGCTACGAGTCATCAACACACTCTGTGTCGATTCAAGATGTTAATCAATACCCCGGCGTGGCCGTGGCAGATTTGGTATTCAGACCTTCTCAGCCTGTCAGCATCTCCTCCGGTCAAAATGCCAGTGGTTCTGGATCTTCTCGCCAGAGAAGGAGGCGCAATCCCTCATCACAACCCAGGATTTCTGAACTTGAGGGCTAGGCTCCTGCAGCCCTAGAGTTTGTTTGGTATGAGTTGCCAGCGGACTGCAGGGAAGTCCTCGCCAAGGCACAGGCATCGTCGACCTTGAAGTGCTACGGTCACAAGTGGAAGCTTTTTGGTGGTGGCGGTCACAAAAGATGTACCCCTATGAGGGTCACAGCCCCACTGATCTGTCCGTATTTGCCGTCCTTGGCTAGGGCCGGACTGACGTACATCTGCATTAGCGTACATCAGGCTGCTATCTCCCACTACACCAGGTCCCCAGGAAGATCTTCACTTTGGTCCCGCAAATTTCTGAAAGGACTTTTACGATCTTTCCCACCGGATAAGGCTCTTACACCAGCGTGGGAACTCAACATGGTTCTGACTAGGCTCATGGCGGTTCTCTTCGAGCCTATACATCAGGCTCCACTCAAGTTTCTCTCTTGGAAAAGGGCTTTCCTTGTGGCCATCACCTCTGCCAGAAGGGTAGGTGAGATCCAGACCCTATTCTGCAAGCAACCATACCCGACTTTCTATGAATCAAGGGTGGTGCTACGTATGCACCCCTCTTTCATGCTGAAGGTACCATCAAAATTCCCCCTCAACGAGCCTTTGGTGTTCCCTGTTTTTTTCCCAAAACCTTTGTCACTGGTGGAAAGGGCCTTGCACTTGCTGGACGTTGCTCATACCCTGAAGATCTATGTTGCACGCACATTCGGAAGACTTCACAACTGTTTGAGAACTTTGGTCCTGTGAACCATGGGAAGGCCTTGTCTGAGGCTTCCATTTCAAGGTGGCTCTCAGGTTGCATCACGCACTTTCATCAGTTGGTGAACCAACCATTGCCCAGCCGTCCGAGAGCCAGAACGATATCTGCGACAACGGCGTTCCTGTCTGGGGTGCCCCTGCTGGACATCTGCAGGGCTGCTACGTGGGGGTCCACGCACACCTTCACCAAGTTCTACTGCATTGACAGGGATTCCAGGGAGGAGTCCAGAATCGGCCAAGCAGTTCTACGCAACCTTTTCGCTTGAGGTGAGCCTGTTCTAGAGGTAAGAGTTTATTGCTTCTGTTGAGCCTTGCCACCTCCTGCGGTTGTGTAATGTTGCACTGCTATGTTTTCATTATTCATGAGCATGTGAATCCCAGACCCCATGCTGGAGAAGGTTTACTTGCCTGTAACTATTTTTCTCTGGCATGGATTCACATGCAAACCCTCAACCCGACCCCGATGTGACTCTTCTTGGTCATAGTTCGACTTTACGTGCTTACCAAATCTGAAGATGGCTGCCAGAGTAGGGGATTAGGGAGAGGACTGTCATTGCATGGGGCAGTATGACCTAGAGTATAGTGATTGGTTTAGAAGAGAAATACAGTTTTTAAGTTAAAGTGAAACTGTTTTGTCTTTTACCGAGGATTCCCAGCCTGACGACTGGGAATATTCATGTGAATCCATGCCAGACCCATGCTGGAGAACAAATTACTGATAAGTAACTTAAACCTTTCCCAACATACGGTAGAACTTACATACAGATTTACATAATATCTTGTTATCTGGATCAGTCAGCTCCCTTTCTGGTTTTAGTAGGCAAATGGATTGGATTTTGGACACAATTAATTCTAATGTTGAGGAATTACTAACAAATCCAAATTAAACAAATACATGATTGTATGATTGTATGAAACAGATTGGATGGTAACGATTGAGCAACTGGGCCAATATTCCTTATATAAAGAATATGTAGGCTTTGTTAGAAACAGGTATAAATTGTCTAGATATAGTTGTTTCCCTGTAGTCATGATATGACAATTTACATTAGATTCAAGCAAAACCAGTTGCCTTCTCTGGAGGGTATTGGCCCAAGATTGCAGTTGGAGAAATCTGCAAGAGTTTGCTGATTATGCAGAAATTATTTATGGTTTAATACAGTCTCAATATCACTTTATTTTGCAGTGCCTCGTTAAACAGATTCATTTCTAAGGGACTTTGTTTCTGATAAGTCAAGAGCACTCCCGAGCTGGGCCGCTATTGTGTGCCTCAGGCACAGATACATATATTCCTCCCCCTGGCCCAGGCCATATCTGTCCTGGAAATGGCAATAGGGCTTGGTTCTTGATCATGTCTCCAACTTAGTGACCCCCGCTCTTACCCATTATGGCTGGATCCCTAGTTTCGGAATTTCCCCCAGATTTGGATTGTTCCATAATGGCTGCGATCTGGCGACCTTCCCCTTCCAGCCCATTGCTCTTGTGGCTTCTTCCTGTATGTGTATTGGTCTCCGTCCTGCCGGAGAAGATACCTCCAACCAGTGCAACCATAGAGTATCTGTTGCAGGGGTCCATGCCTTTGCATGAAGTATAATTCTAGCCTTGTGTAGGAAACAGTGCTCCCTCCGAACAACTATTAATTTGCCACTATTAAGTGGGCAGCCCAGAATATTTCCTTATATCTGTAAGGACCCACCACTCTATACTGATCTTGTCAAGTTGGGCTGTGCTCTCGGTGGGTTCTCCCCCAAATTACCCCCCAGATCAAGGAATGAGTCACGTTGAACTGGCTATTAGTGATTCGCACTGGTGTGTTCTGCAATGCGTACAACAACTGGGGGAGTGATAACATTTTTAATAGGTTAACCCTCCCTAACAACAATTTAGTAGTGTAGCCCAGTGCGTAGCATCCTCTCACAATTTATGGACCACTGGATAAAGGTTGTTTTCTAGGAATTTCCCCAAGTCTTGCTGTACTTTTATTCCCAAATACTTAAAGCCATTGGTGTCAACTCGGAGGGGGCATCCCCCAGGCATGGCCGCTTGTCCACCCTTGACTGGCATAATCACGGACTTCCCCCAGTTTATTTTTAGCCCGCAATACCACCGAAATTCCTGTAGCAGCTGGATAACTCCCGGCCTGATCTCGATACACAAGAGTTTTGTCTGAAAATCAGGATATTCTATCCTCCCATCCCTGAGCCACCAGAACCTGTAGACATTTGGGTCTGATCAGATCACTCTGGCTACCGGTCTCGCATAGAGCAACTGTATGCACTCAATACCTGTATTGGGGCCCCAAACCCATTTTGGCCATTGCCAACCAAATGAGATACCACCTGACTGAATCGAAAGCCTTCTCAGAGTCCAATGCCATGACCACATGGGGTCCTCTTGGGTTTCAGAGAGCACCACAGTGTTGTGTAGCCTTCGTAAGTTCATACGGGTGGTCCTCCCTGGCACAAAGCCACACTGGTTTGGATGGACTAACCATGGTAGCAGCCTGTTTGCGAAGACCGTAGCAAGGATTTTGGCCTCACTGTTCAATAATGAACTTGGTTGATACGTGGGGCATTCGGCTGATGGTTTCCCTTTCTTGTGGATTACCATGATATTAGCTGTTCACAGATCCTCGGGGAGTTCCCCTTTCTCTTGACTTTCTCAGAGCATATCCAACATAGCTGCCTACTTTTTCCCACACGCATCACCAGAATTCCACCAGCAACCCATTTGGTCCAAGTGTTTTTCCTACTTGTAACCCGTGGATGGCCTTACTAAATTCTTCTTCAGTTATGTCCACCTCCAGGTACTCCTATTCCCCCCAATTGCAGCAGTGCTACACCAGTCGGATAGCTCTCCATCTCCCTGCTTGTGGCACCAGGATCCTTGGCGTAAAGGGTCTGGTAGTATTCTGCAAAAGCCTGGGCAGTGTTCCCCCTCTGTATATTCTCCCCTGCCATGCTAGCTATAGCCTGTACCCACCTCACTCCTTCCTTCCTCCCTCCTTTCCAGCCACGCCAGCATTTTCCCCCTCTCTTCACCAAGTCGTATATTCTTGCTCGCTTTGCCAAGTGTGCCAGCCGGGCTTCATCCATCGCCAACTCTTTCATCTCCCGAATGCCTTGGCAAGGGCCCTCTTATTGTCCTCTGTCAGTGCCGGAGTATGGAGCCTCTCTACCTCCTCCTCTTTCCCCCGCATCTTAGCCCGCCTTCCAAACTCGTGGGCCCCAATCAAGCTTTGTGTAGTCCACCTAATCATGGCCTTGTAAGCCTCCCACAACCTACTGCTACTGGCCACCGTCCCCTTGTTCAAGTCGAGGTATTCTGCGTTACCTTTGAAGTGCCTCCTTAATCTTATCATTCCCTAGGTGGTGTCCATTTAATCTCAATTCTCCTTTCTCAGCCTGTCGCATTCCCCTCTAGTTGATTGTATAGTGGGGCATGATATGACAGCTCCCTGGTCAGATACCATGCCTCCACCACCCCTTCTGAGTGCAGGGCAACAAAATATAGTCCAACTCGGACTGGGAGTTGTGGGCCCCAGAGTGATGGGAGAAATGCAGCTGGTCCAGGTGCAGATCACTCCACACAGTCGTAGACTGGAAGGATGAAAGCCTAGTGTTGCTCCCCCCTTAGGCACCCCCACCAGCGGTGTCCATGCCCAGGTCATTATTAAAGCCCCACCCACTATGGTGATCTCTGCCCCCTGTGTCGCCATTATAGTCTGTATCTCCACCAGAAGGTCTGCCAGAGAAGGTCTGCCAGAAGTGGGGGGAGCATAGATGCTGATTATTAAACCTGCCCCCCCCAGTTCACTTGTAATACCCAAGTATCGCCACACTGTCTCATCACCCAAGTGACCTGTAGAGGCATAGATTTGTGAACCAATATTGCTACTCCACAGGATCCCCTATGGTAACCTGCATGTTCCACCACACTATACTGCCCTTTCCCCAGAAAATGGAACATTGGTCCCATCAGGTGGGTTTCCTGTAGCAGAACAACTTCTGTTTTATGGTCTCTAATATAGTGCATTAAAAGGCCCCTTTTTATTTTGTCTAGCATGCCATTTGCGTTCCATGTTTGTCAACTGATCGTCCTATGTTCCATTCCTGTGCTTTTCCCATTTTGTCAACCCTGGGCCCGTGGAGCTGAGCACGCATTGGCTCGTCGGTGGTTGTCCCTGTCCATTGTGCGATTTTGAACAGAACTTCCCAACCCAACTCCCTTCCCCACCCCCATCCCACCCTATACTTCTCCAAACTCAGATGCATCTGTCGACCCTTGAACAGTTAACCGTCCCCCTCCTCAACCTCCAGAGACAGGACTTGGTCTAGGGGGCTGTGCAAAGTGATCGCTCCGCCCCAACTCCCACTTTCCAGCCACCTTCAGTTCAGCTACTATTCAGTTTGGACCCAGGCACAGGTATCCACACAATACCTGCTGTGTACAAGCTCAGCCTCCTGGCTCAGGCTCTCCTTGTAGCCAGTCACTTGTCCGCAGGTCCATTGTCCCCGGGGGACCTAGCCCTGGCCGGCCTTGCCCGCTGTCATCTGTTGCTGTCTGTCATTGGGCTGGTCCTTGACTGTTTCTGCCCAATCCCATACTTCTTGAAAGAAGCGCACTCTTTGTGGCCCACAAACGCTCAGTGTGGCCGAGTACATCATTGCATATTTGTACCCTTTCTCCAAGAGCTTCCACTTCACTGTGTCGAATGTTTGACTGGCCTTCTACACTGCTTTATTGAAGTCTGGGTAGATTGCTACCACTATTCTGTTGTGCGTCAGGAGCCCTTTCTTCCTTGCCAGTTGGAGAATGGCATTCCTGTCCCGAAAGTTCATTGGTTTGGCCATCACTTGCCTTGATGAGGACGTCACTGGTGGCTCCTTTTCTGTAACTCTGTGCACATGTTCTATGGAGGAATTACTTGCTCAAGGAATTGCTCCATGGAGGGTCCCTCCACTTTTTCCCGCAGTCCGCTCAAGTGTATATTATTTTGGTGTGATCACTCCTTCGTGTCCTCCATCCTATTTTCCAGTAGCATTCTCCTAAGCAGTGACTGTGTGTTCCTTTGTAACTGCATTCAAGCGTCCTCCACTGCCGAGATGCGTCCTTCGGTTTGTTGGACCATGGTGGACATGTTCCGCAGGTCCTTTCTCGGGAGCCCTACTTCTGTTTCTATTCTGTGCTAAAGTTGTACCTTTGAATCTTGGATCCACTATAGGATTTCCTGTGTTGCCGTCGGTGCGTCCTTCTTGCTGCTTGTCTCTTCACCCGAAGCAGGCTGGCCTGCCGTAACACCCGTGGTGTAGGCATCCATTCTCATTTGGTTTCCAGATTTCTTTGCTTTGTCTCTGGTCATATATGGGACTCCCTGGGTGCTGGGCACGCTCTTGCTGGCTTCTTCATTGCTGCAGCTGCCTACATATCAATGGTTCCTGCACTGTCTGACCCCTTCACTCTGGGGGGCCATGGTCTCCAGTCACTGCAGGGTGCCTTCAGGTGTGATGCTCTTTGGAGACGGGAGGCCGGCAGCCCCCAGGCAAACTCTTCAGCCTTGACACAGCAATGATTCACTGTGCAGGCTGGGCCCAGGGCTCTTCCTCCACCCCTCCATCCGATGTGCCCTCTGGGGGCCTGAGTCATTCACCCTCACAGTATGCAGGCGCTGCGTGCAGGGTTCGCTGTTGTGCTTCCCCACTGGCCGTATTGTGTTTTGCTTAGCTCTTCCCCGCCTTTGACTGTTCCCTGCACTGGATCCTCCTCTGGTCCTGGGGGCACTGGTGTTGTGGCTGCCCGGACCGCCTTCTTAGTCCAGGTGCTCCTTGAGTGCTGAATTTCTTGTATGATTTATTGAGTCCTTGCAGCGGGTGCGAGTCTCGCCATTGCAACTGAAGCATACTGGTTCAGTGTATTCAGAGTCAGACATCGCCAGGGGTCTCTCTGCTGCCCCGGTGGCTGTGCGAGCTCTTATTGGGCCTCTCTGCAGTCATCAGAGGCCTGCTCCACAGCTTGTTTGGAGCGCCTCCCTGCAGCGCCCTCTTCTCACTGGTGTCGCAGAGCTGCATTGCCTCACTGCCCCTCCTCCTCCATTAACTGGACACTTGACGAAATTCTCCAGCTAGCAAGAGCTGAGTCAGCACTAGCGCTGCAGACAGAATCACTTGGTAATATCGAAATCACGCAGTCTAACTCAACGGCCACGGTGTGCCGCATTCGCACCCCTACGGACACCGCTGAGCAAAAGAAATGCTACAGGTGTGGATTCAAATTCCTGCAAGGAGTCCCGTGTCCTGCGATAGGGCACCAATGCGACAAATGCGGGGGTGAAAACCATTTCCAATCCGTCTGTAGAAACATTAAGTTCTTTCAATTAACAGATGCCAGCAAAGAAACCTGGAAACAAGATGGCCGATATTCAAGGCGGGAAAGCCTGCGTCATAGCACGAGACACATCTCCACTGCCAGCAGGCGGCGATCTCACAGCTCATCTCGAGAACAGTAACACACCACCAGACGACGTGATGAAATGAGAGACAGCTCCAGCCGCCACAGGAACAGACATGACTCGCAATGAAGAAAATCTACACAAAAGATCAGGTACTTAGACGAGTCACCTCAAGAGAGACACAGATTGCAATCATCATCATCCAGTGGAGAAAGCAAAAGAGGCTACATACACGCCATCGGAAACAACACAGCTATCGAATACAGCCTGACATTATTGCTACAACTTAATGGACAAAACCAAGAATGTCTAATTGATACAGGTGCCACAGTAAATGTGATCAACGATGCTGTTTACCGATTGCTCTCCACAAAGAAAGACTTAAAACAAGCCGACATGCTAATATACCCATATGGGTCAAACAAACCACTAAACTGTCAAGGCATGTCCACTGTAACGTGTCAGTACAAAGACAAATACCAGAAAGTCAAAATCTACATCATTAAAGGAGAAGTTCCAGGAGGTAGCATATTACATTTTAAGTCGGCCATACAGATGGGACTCATTCAAATTATGTATCAAATCATGTCTGCCTACACCAACAGCCCAAAAGACATGATACACAAAATGTCTGCAGCCCTCTTCACAGGTCTAGGAAAATTAAAAGGCAAACAAGTCAAACTCCACATAAATCCACACATGCCGCCTACAGCTCAATATTACAGGGGCATTCCCCTCAACATACAGAGGCAAGTAGAGGATGAAATCCCGTCGTTGTTACAACAACACATTATAGAACTAGCATCTGGACCAACACCATGGGTATCCCCTATTGTGTCCGTCCCAAAAAAGGACAACTATTCCAGTATCCGCATCTGTGTGGACATGAGAACCCCAAATGTGGCAATTGAAAGAGAGCGTCATCTCGCCCCAAGAATGACAGATATGATGCACTTACTCCATGAATCAAAAGGGTTTTCTAAATTAGACTTAAACAAAGGATACCACCAGCTTAAACTACACCCATTGTCAAGATATATCACCACCTTTTCGACTCACCTGGGCCTTTTCAAATATAAAAGACTTAGCTTCGGAGTGTCATCCGCTGCCGAAACCTTCCAAAACGCAATTCATCAGGTAATCAAGCATATCCCCAATTGCCTAAAATACAGCAATGACATTTTAATCTTTGGCACCACTCAGGAAGCACACAATGACACCCTCAGATGGGTATGTATGGCCCTTGAAGATGCACAGCTCACACTTAACCCGAACAAATGCGAGATTAGCAAATCCACTTTAAAATTCTTCGGACACATCTTTTCCAGTAACGGTTTACAACCAGATCCTGAGAAGGTGCAAGAACTGGTAGAAGCTCCCACTCCCACGTCAACATCTGCAATCCATTCATTTCTTGGAGTGGCTAGCTACTGCACACGCTTTATTCAGGACTTTGCGTCCGTAAGCACACCGCTCAGACTACTCACGGAGAAACATCAAGAATTTCACTGGTCAGATGAATGCGAAGAATCGTTCCAGGAAATCAAAAAGCGTATTGCGTCGGCCTCTTGCATGGCATATTATGACCCCAACTATGACACGGAATTAACGGTAGATGCCAGCCCAGTGGGACTAGGGGCAGTCTTGGCGCAATCAAAACCAGGAGCGCCACCGGACTCCCCCAGACGCATAGTGGCCTATGCGGGTCGCAGCCTATCAACAACAGAATGTGCATACTCGCAACCAGAAAAGGAGAGCCTCGCGGTCGTGTGGGCATGTGAGCACTATCATTTATTCCTATATGGGCACCCATTCACCATCATCACTGATCATCAGGCTCTCACCACCATCTAAGGAAAACCCACAGCCAAAATGCCTCCACGCATAGCCAGATGGGGGCTAAGGCTACAGGAATATTCATTCAAGATCATTCACCACCCAAGCAAGGACAACAACCCTACAGATTTCCTGTCCAGATATCCACTTCCTGCTCAGGATGAACGACAATCAGCCAAGGCAAACCAATATGTTAACTATCTCATCGGAAATGCGCTTCCAAAATCCATCACAACAGTTCAATTCATAGAAGCGACACACAGCGACGATCTGCTCCAGGCAGTACAGGAATGTCTAAAAACAGGACACTGGCAAAGAACACGACATCCTGGACACCATCTATCGCCTGAAGAAGAAGCACACTTACACACGTTCAAGTTAATTAGGCACACGTTATCCATGTCCCCTGAAGGTCTCCTATTGAAAGAAAATAGACTTGTTATACCATACAGCCTACAACAACGAGTGCTAGACATAGCTCACAAGGGACACCGGAGAGTGGTGTCAACAAAGAGACAACTCCGAACCAAAGTGTGGTTTCCCAGGATGGACGAGAAGGTAGAGTCTCTCCTGAGCAAGTGCCTTGCATGCCATGCTGTCGCCCTGCACACTTTTCCAGTACCACTAAAACCGTCAACCATGCTGCAGCAGGTATGGGATGAAGTGGCAATAGATATGTTTGGCCCACTTGCCAATGGCAAATACGCGCTCGTAATCATTGATGAGATGTCTTGTTTCCCAGAGGTTCACCTCATCCATTCCAGTGGTGCTCAGGCAGTGATACCAGTCCTAGATAAAACATTTGCAGACTATGGCATCCCATCAGTCGTGAAATCGGACAATGGACCCCCACTTCAGTGGGCACGATTTCGCAATGTTTGCAGAACACTTAGGTTTTCAACACAGGAAAATCACACCACTATGGCGGCAAGCCAATGGAATGGCTGAGAAATTCATGAGCAATCTCAAGCGTGCCCTACAAATTTGATCCATCACAAATGGATCATACATCCAAGCCATTTGTACGTTATGCACATTACTGCGAGAATATCAAAGCTCGCCTCACAGCACAACGGGTGAATGTCCATCAGTGCTAATGTTTGGCCGGATTGTACGCACCACACTGCCACACAAACGCGCACCCTCCTTCCCACCATGTGTGTCGACAGCGCCCAAATGAAGGACAAGACAAACAAAATGAAAATGAAGCAATATACAGATTGCTGCAGACAAGCCAAACCAAGCCTTGTTCAAATAGGTGACCAAGTCCTGGTCAAACAAAATCAAAACACCAAAGACACCCTGGCATTCAAGCCAGAGCCACTGACAGTAACACACATACATGGATCATTGATCACGGCAACCAGCCCTCAAGGAACCATCACACGGAATTCATCATTCTTTAGAACTCCCGATGAAAGTCAAGGACCTGTGGATACCAGGGCAGAGATGGCAGATGAGTCCTCCAACATAGACTCTGACTAGAGAGAAGAGGACACAGACACAGATGACAGCGACAGCAACTGCTAACTCGTGCCCCGCTCACGCGCAGTCCGTCACAGAGAACAATACGCAGGATAGAAGAGATGAACTGAGTAATCCCAGTTAAATGTTAAGCAAGGGGGAGATGTCATATCCCTTTTCTATTGTTACTTAAATGAGGCACAGGAGCCGAGTCTCCTTTCTGCTACTTTGATTGTTTGTGTGCTGCGACCCACGTGTTATGAGATGGGCGGGGTTACCGCCAATAAGTCAGTTGCTGCTTAATTAAACAAGAGTTCAGTCGTACTTCAATGGTCTCTGCTTTTGTTGCTTCATGCCCTTATTGCATGCTGTGTGCAGGGTCACGGCCCTCATCATTATGTGCTGAAACATAACAGCTGCCATCTTTGGTTTGTCCCCGCACTTTTGGAGCAGATATAATTTCAAGGATATCTCCCGTCCCGCAGCACAGCAGCGATCACTTCTTGTATGCAGTCGTTCGGCACCTTTCCGACAGCTTCTCCTTCCATTTCAGGGTCCAGGGGACAGATTTTTGGTGTTTAGGCAGCTTTGATCTGTGGTTTTGCAGCAAAGCGACGTGAGGAGCGTCTAGTCCATGCTCCGCGCCACAGCGCCGCCCATTGCGAGTAGACTGGTGCTCTTCGGAAACTTTATTTTAATAGATTTGTTTACAGTCAATTTGATGATGCTATTGATTCTCTATGGAACAAGTCTATGGTGGACAACACTATTCCCCTGTTGCTAGCTTTGTACCGATGTTTAATCTCGCTTTTTGCTATGCTTAACACACAGATTGATTGACACTACATAATCTATTTAAGATGGTTGTTTTCATGTAAATATGTATGAATCTTAATATTTTAACGATATTGATTCAAGAAAGGATGAGTATTATAGTATTATTGCAGTAATTTAACCTTGTATTTTGTATGGTAGTGTTGTCTAACTATATGTGTAAGTTTTTGCTTAGAAACCAATCACAGTAAATACACAAATAAAAAAGAAAAACTCCATTCGTGCAAAGCTTGCAAGAAGTCAAATGCCTGGTTAATATCCACTTCAGTCCTACATTTGCTGCCACCAACCAGATCACGCCACCAAATAGTTTAGTTCAAGTCAGTCAATTTACACCAGGTTGCCAGGGAAAGTGGCTAAGGTTTTGTGAAAGGGTACTTTTTGGTATGATTATTCTGTATGAACTGATCATGTCTGGTAATAATAATTCCTTGAGCTAGTAAGTGTTTATATTTTGCAGCAGAGGATGACATTGCACAGACTAATATGTGGAAAGAGCTCATGTAATTAAATCATGGCATTTGGGCAATAGTTACCTGGCATTGTGTATAAGATTGTTTCCAGATAGATGGCGATACCGAGGCTCATTCGATGAGGGCTAGTTCATTAGATGCAGAGTGATGTATTTTCTTCTTTCAGGGTTTCCAAGGATAGCCCATTGTACATTTCCCGTCCTTGAGGTAGTACTTATGTGGGAAATGAACAACACCCTGACCAAACACTAAAATAAAGGGGCACATCATGGTAAATAAAACACAGCAGACGCCAAACAACTAGAAAAAAACCACTTTACTCAACTTTGTTCAACGCACTGAAAATGCTTTACAAGCACTTTCCAAGTGCGTCACTGCTGCGCTTGCCCCTCTCGCAAAGGAGCAGGAAGTGAACTGAGCCTTTGCTAGAGGGTCGATCTTCCCTAGGAGATGGAGGGCACATACTGACTGAACATGGCAAATAAGCCTGATAAATATTCGGTGGCTTCTTATTGGATGCTGAATCATTGCAAGTGACTCGAAGGTGAGCTGCCAATTCACACATGCATAAAACCTGTCCTTCACTCGTGATGTAGGACCAACTGCGCAAATAAGGTTTGAGGGGCGTGTGGGTCACTTTTCATGAAATCTTTCCAGGCCTAGTCTTAAACCCCAGGTGCAGAACATTGGTGTAGTCTAGGCCTGATAAAATGATAGCCGTCATTTCGGTCACTGACAAAATGTAAGGATTTGGAAAATGCCATCGGGAATGTGAAGATGAAAACAGCTGCGTATTAAACAATGTCCTGCATGAAAATGTAAGCTTGTGGCAGTGACTCTGCAGTCATTGTGACATGGTTTTAGGGGTTGATATCCACAGGGCCCTAATGTCAAGAAGGGAGTTTACAATCCTATCCCGATGCCTGTGTTCCTGCACCATACACACAGAACAAATATATTATGACTGACTCCCAAGGTTTCCCTCACTTATAGAGTGAAATCCTGCACCAGAAACTAGAGATCCAGTCTCATACACAAGCTACCCAGACCTGGGTGATAGAGCAAATGAGGGAGGAAGAGATGTGCCCATAATTCCCCTCAGTCAAAGTATAAAAGCCCACAGTGCATTCAGGAAGCAGAGTTCCAGATTCTAGGCAGGGTAAGCTGCAGAATCCCTGGTATGCCAGGGAGGATGCTGGAAAACCTGTTCCAGTGAGTTGCCTGAACCCTACTGGCAAGCCAAACTGCAAGTGCCTTCAGCACCCACAATGCCCTACTCTAACGCCCAGAGAACCTAGAAGGGAGCAGGGAAATGCAATTAGTGATTCAGGAGCAAGAACGCAATGTGGAAGACCTGAACAATTTACATAGAAGCCTCTTGCTGTTCCAAAGGACACACTTACAGAGGGGCGTACCCTTTTCTCCCATTTAACACCTCGAGTAATGGGTTGAAGTATCTCTCTGCAACGTAGTAAGGGAAGCCAAGTAATAACACCACTTCATGCGCATGCCAAGGAAAAGCCTGGAGAGGGATGTCTTGCCCAGCAGTTGCAGCCAGGAACCAGAACTTAGTTCCACCTTGAAATCAATGGTGGAAAACAGCTACTTGATAGATATTGGAGGAAAGTGGTAGAGTAAAACCAAAAGATGATTCCTGGAAGGTTTTGAATAAATCATAACCACGGGCACCGCACCTTGGCAGGAACATCCAGCCCATACACTGACCTGTTGGCTATATAAAAACAGGGATGGCTTGTCCATAGTGGGTGACAGGGCGATGACCCACCCGTTTTGGATGCAGCGCCAAGCCAGCCCAGTGAAAACACTAAGCGTTCCCTCAGCTTCACCAAACAGCTGAGGGAGCATTTAGGGCTGATTTAAACCTTTAAAGGAAAACCTGGTTTCCCTTTGACAGTTTTCACCTCAGCACTCATGTCCAATGAGCAATGCCATGTGCAGGGACCAGGAAGAGTCCGGTTCGTATTGCGCTGGAGAGCGAAAAAAACACATGTGAATGTGTGCAGGGCTGTGTGTGTGAGAATGAGTCTATGTTGTTGGCGCCATAGTAAAAATGATGTATGCTGTGAATGTGTATGAAAGTTGAAGGAATGGGTGTGATTGGTTGTGTGGGAGCTGGTGAGCGGTTGGGTGTTGCTTACACCTTACTGGTTTACTGCTCTAATACTGACCAGGTTTGTTCTGCCAGTTCCCTTTTTTCCCACTTTTATTTTTACTAACAACCCATAAGTGGCATCACAAGCAATGTTTGGAATAGGCTCCCCCCACCCCTCCTCTAAATGGTGTCCCTCTGAGGCTTGGTTACCCTCGCCCTCCCATTATCCCTCATTGTGTATATCATTCATTACACCATATTTGCCGTTTTCAGAGGAGGGACTGATACTGCCAGGGGCTATAGATCTTTGCTGCCGATGCATTATTGAAGGGATTCTGTTCCATTTATTATTTCAGTCCTCTCCAAATGAATGTTCTAGTGCTTTGCACAAAAGGGAAGATGGCCAAACTCATGTTTGTGGTCACAAGAGATAAGACCTCTTGAGTGTAAAGTAGGGCAGTGATTAGTGCACACAGAGAAACAGTCACACCTACTTCCACAATAAATACACATAAAGGAGCACACTATTCTGCTCTGGGATTTCAGGGGCTCAAGAAACTCGGTGGGAGCTGATCCTGTAAACAGTTTGTTTGGCGGCCAGGGAAATCTGGGAAAACATATTTTGGCTATCACTCGTCTTTAGAAAAGTACTTCAATGAAGACTAATATTCCAAAAGAGTGTGGGAGCCCCTGTTCTGAGAATAAACATGGGTCAAATACCCTGTTCTATGGAATGTCTTCCACTGGGGGTCTACAACCACGTTTTAACTCACTGCACCCTTCACAGTGAAGAAATATATATTTGCATATCAGTCTTTGTGCCACCCAAAAGGGCTAAAACCCACCTGAGCTCAAACGTGGTTGTAGAACCTCCTGAGTGGGATATTCGTTCTCAGTAGAGGGGCTCTCACATCCTTCTTTAAAGACTAATAGTGTAATCTGCCTGCAAAAACCTTTAACTGTGGTAACCCTGTTAATGCTCCTATTTCTGATCTAGTTTTTGTTATCTCAATTTCAGATCACCCTCCCTCACTCTTCAAATGATTACTTACTTGTTGACCACCCCCAATAAAGACCCTGTCTATCAATCTTTTTTCAGTGTTGAGATTTCTGCCAGTGATGAGTTTGATCAATTAGGGCACACAACGCCTCCTGTTATCCTGATCTGAGTTTACCTCCAAAGTATCCATGTAGAAGTATGACTGCTTTCCTGACCCTGTCTCTGATGCCTCTCTGATAAAGAGTCCCTTATTATTAAACCTTGTAAGTCTGGCATCCGTCCCACTGCGAATGGCCGAACCTAATGCTAATGTGAATGATTCTTCACTTTCTTTGGAGATTTGTTGGACCAGTTTGCAAACACTCTAGCTCAAAGTAAAAACTGGGATGTATCAATTCTAAACCAACAAACAAAAGTGCATACGAGTCAGGATGATTTACAGCTACCGCACAGACCTCCCTACCCTTGTCCTACGGTGAGGATTAACAAGTGTACTGCGCAGCCGTCAAACAGAGAACACTTTAATGCTTTTCTTTACCTCTGCAAATGCCATTATTGAAGGTCCTGTCCTGGAAATGAGCCCACATGAGCTCTCTTCATCCCCAAGGAAAACATTGCACAGGCAATTTCTTCTTTCAGAGGTGACAATAAAAAGCTTGACACAATGATAACCTATCTAAGAAGAATGAATTCAAGACCAAATCAAATTTTGCTTAAGAAGTTTTGACAAGATAAATGTATTACTACCAATGTATGATGCAAACCAAAACTACCGCTCTTAATTATCAGGGACTGTTCTGGCTTCTTCAGGTGTCCGAGGCAAATTGGAATCTGAAAATACCATTTCTTCACTTGGATTGATAGGTAAAAGCCAGATATCAGTAAAATAAATAAAGCCTCAGGTAGACCAGATTTGCTAAACTCTGATATAGTTATAACACAGTCATTGGCAAACATTGTAGGAACAACAGCAGGAAATATGGAAGGACGTGGCTGTTACTGAAAGTTCCTCTATGGGAAACCGAGCAATACCTTCATCTGCCCAGGCTACCCTGAGAATCACAAAGTTTTACTGTAAATGTCAACATGCCAAGGTTTGTTGTATTTCAGCCCCTCTGCCACAAAGTGGTACAGACATCAGATCCAGTGTTCCCTTTAAAGCGGTATTCCATGGAAATGAATATGCTTGTACTGATTAGGATCTTTACATACAGATATACATTTCAAAGTGTTAACTTTTAGAATATTAGGCTCTGTGAGGATTCTTTTCGGATTGTGTGTACTGTGGAGGGTGTAGCATTTGAGTTTCATTTACTGAGCCTAATATTGGAGCTTTCATCTGTTGAAGAAGAGACTTGATGGCAGAAGCTGGTGTGTAAGTCTATCTAGACCATGTAACAAAACATTGTCCTTAACATGATTCATGGTATATTCCAGAGTTCAGAGGACACATTAATTAAGAAAGATCCTAGTCCACAAACATATCGCTATCTTTTGTCAGTGGCAGCCATTTTTCAATAATTGATTATATTTTAATTGATATTATATGAACAATTTTACTGATTTTAAGGTTGACTGACTTGAAAGTCACCACAACCCTGTGTTGCTCTATGAAACTCCAAAATATTGACACTAAGCACTCCTGAAATAAGAGGTGGTGTTTAATACAATTTGCAATTGAGTATGAAAACTCTACTTACAATAATGAGAACAGATACAGTAGTTCTAGGTGCAGGGGAGAAAACATCAACCCTGGCATATGGGTTTTATATATATATATATGAATATATACAGATATATATATAACCCATATATATATATATATATATATATATGTATATATATATATATATATATATATATATATATATATATATATATATATATATATATATATATATATATATATATATATATATATATCAAAGAAAGCAGAATGTTCCCTATAGGGGAACTCCCGTCCCCTGCACACTGTCTATGGCTCAAGACCAAGCCAAACTTTTTTAAGGTAGCAAGATTGCCTATTCTTAATGGTTTATGACGTTTAGCTAGATTCTAGGTTTTTACACCTATCAGTAAGGTAAGTCAATTCAACAGTCGTATGTCAAAATATCATACAAATGACCATTAAATAATTAATTCAATACAGAATTGTTTTTTCATATGGCCCACTGCGTTTCAAGTAAACACTTCATCAGGGGCATAACATCGTTATTTTCTACAAAAAATTCAAATAAGAATAACTCAATAAGTTGTTTGTCTTCATCTACGGAAATTATTCATACTTTCATGTTCAAGGAACAACTTAATTACACTCATAGGTGTTTAATATCGGTGGACATCAATTGCATTAATCATTTTTAAATTAATACTAATTTTTCTTTTCAGACTTTTGAATTCTTGGTACAAATAGCATCATAGGCAATGTTGAATAAAACAGCTTCTCCAGCATTGGATCTTTCATGGATTCACATGCTGTGAATATTTCCCGTTGTCAAGCTGGGAAACCTCGGTAACTTTAACTTCGCGTTTTCCTATGGAAAACTTTGACACTTTAGTGTCCTATTGACGTTCTTTTTGGGTGCTTTAGGCCACACTAATAGGATTTCTGCAATAAAAAGGCCCGCCCCTGCGGCTTTCCTTCAGATTCCAACCATCTCCAAACTGTTGGGATCACCTCGTGTTTCTTCGTGTTTGCATGTGCTTTTTTGTAGAGGCCAGCATGTCATCTGTGGCCCAGAAAAAGTCTCTCATTTGGCCTTGTGCTACCTGTGGCCTTAAGAAGGTATTCAAAGGATATGGCTATACGGACTGTCTCTACTGTCTCTACCCTCATCACTCGGCGGATGCCTGCGGGATATGCCAGGGGTTTTCGCAGAAAACTTTGAAGGACATAATCGACGGCTCATATGTTGGCTAAACAAGGGCCCTTACCCAGCTTCGGAGGTGGGTTCTGCCCGGGGGAGCCAGTGTTCCAGGAGAGCAGGGAAGACCTCAGAGCACCGCTGAGCAGCGTCGGGGGAGCCCCCCGCTAAGAAGCAATGGACGGAGTTGCCTAAGTCGGAGGTGGGGAAAGGTAGCAAGTCATCTACCTCTACATCATTCAAAGGGGGCAAGTGGCTCCTTGCTTTCCAAGGATCAGCCTGACAAGTCCAAGGGATCTGGTGGTAGGCCAGAGAAGTCAACGGTGTTGGACAAAGGACAGGACAAAGCCAACTGAGTCTTCCTCAAAGCACTCGTCATCCAGGGATCATCATAAGTCCTCGGCCAGCCGTGAGTGTTTGAAGCACAATTCCGGTTCGTCTTCCAAAAGAATCCGGGTCTCTGTGAAGGCTAAGACTGTGGAGGCCGAGGTTCCGATGACAAGGTCAGCAACGGATATTCCCTCGTCGATGGTGGCAGTTCAGTCTATGGTTCCGTCATCGGCGGTGATGTCTTCGGCGCCGCCTACGACTCTGACGGACAGTGGGCCACTGCTATTGTCATCGACCCAGATGGAGTCTGAAGGCTTTTTGTCGACGGGTGGGCCGTGGAGAGGATACCGAGACGGCAAAATCTTTGGGTTCCCTGCCAGTTGGTCACTCTTTTCGCTCCTTTCGAGCTTTTCGTGGAGCCTGTGGTAATGCCCGGTTTGCCTCCTCCAGAGATCGAAGTTTCGGGCGCTCCAGCTACTCGTCTCAAGGCTATCGGCGATCAGTCCAGTCAGCCCAGAAGAGCAGGGACTTTCAAGCTCGGCGAAAGAAAGGTTCACAGGCCTCGGCTGCTAAAGGAAGGCAGTCAAAAGCTCAACAATGATGCCATATGGACAATCTGCTGTGGAGCAGGGTGGCGAACCATGTCGACGAGTGGCAACGGATAACTCAGATCGCTGGGTGCTGGACACAGTATGTCTCGGCCACTCATTGGAGTTTCGGCGTCCTCCGGTCCCTATTCCGCCAATATATGTGGTGCAGCCGGATCGTCCAATCTTGCGGCAGGAGGTGGTGCTCATGCTAGAGAAAGGGGTGATAGAACCAGTCCCGGTCGCAGAGCGAGGCCAGGGGGTGTACTGCTGGTACTTCATCATGAAAAAGCCCAATGGAAAATGGAGGCCTATTCTAGATCTTCGGGCATTGAACAAGAATCTGCAACGCAAGACTAATATTAGCTACTAGATGGTGGTTGCAACAAACTCAATGTTGAGTTTTATGCATTAGAACAGTGCAAAGGAATAAGCTTTCAGTAAATAGATTCTGACCTTAATAATGATCCTCATGACTCACATGGCTCTATGGTCTGTGGTTTTTTTCAACAAAATCCTGTGTCTCACATCTATCTGTATGTAGAAAGAGACTACTATGTAATGTCTAAAGTGTTAAACACTTTGGTAGGAGGTGACCCATTAGTGGAGAAGTATATCTTACCCTTTAGTTCAATGGTTTGTGGTCCATTGTCCAAGTGGCTTGCTGCTTAGGTTTAAACTGTTTGTAAAGGTGCGCACAGCGCATCTGTGATTATAAGTATTTTTTAAAAAAGGGTTTCTAAGAATGGATAAGCACATCCTGTAGATATAAATTGTTGTGTTAGTGGGGGATCTTTATATAGACTGTCTGGCACAATTAGGGTAACTACTTACATATCTGTAGGTCAGGTTGCTCCAATGGACAAAGAGGTACTGACCCCGGTAATGCTGGATGAGTGGTTATGGGTTGCCAGAGTCTGCATCCTGAAGAAAGTCCTGCGCCACACAGTGCTAGAGGTCTTGTGGTCTGTTTGGAAGGAGGGGGGTTGATAACATGTGGCTCACAACATGGCCTTTGCCCCTTGAGTTGCATTTGGGCTCCCCCACTCAAGGTTGGGATTGAGGAGCCACTCGTGTTCTTATCTTAGTATGAGGCTGGGCTCAGCAGGGCGGGACAACTGTGGGTTGGGCATGCCTTCATATCCCTGAAAGGTCTGGAGGAGGCCCTGGGCCTATGTAAACTATCACCCTTTCAGGTCTTACAATTTAAGGGGGTCCTGTCTGAGGAAAGATGGGGGGTAAAACTCCGGAGGGAGTTGACAGATTTCGAAAAGTTCCTCAGGACACAAAAGGGTTCCAAAGGACTGATAGCTGGACTATACAAACTGCTTCTCCTGGCAGCCCTGAGGGACCCCCACCCCATTCAAGAGCCAAATGGGGACAGGACCTGGGCAGGGAAATTGAGGACATATTATGGGCTCTAATGTGTTGGGGGGCTCACCGCTCCACTACTTCGCTTCAATATAGACACCAAGCCCTGAAACTGTTGCATAAATTGCATTACCCCCCAGTGAGGATAGCTAGGATGAGGGAGGGATATGATCAGCACTGTTGGAAATGTCACTTTGAAAAAGGGTATTATATCTACATGTGGTGGAGCTGGACAAGGATGCAGGCATACTGGAGGGAAGTCCTGTCTTGGATAAAGGGGGTGGATGGGATCCAAAGGGACCTCTCCCAGTGCTCGTTCTCTTTGGAGTGAATACGGAGGGAGAGCCTGAAGTAGAACATGGCCATATGTTTCATATCATGTTGGTTGCAGCAAGATGTTGCTTGCCCCAAATGTGGAAAAGCCAGCGAATGTCGGCGGAGAAGGAGTGGATCTCTAAGACCTGTGCAAAATTCGACATGGAATACTTAACCCACCTGTTAGCTGAGTCTAGGTCTTACATTGAGGGCTTATGGCTCCCATTCTTTGAGAAATATGGCCAGGGAGAATGGGTGGCGGATGGAATGGGTAGGAGAAGTGTGTGTACAGTTGACTGATGGACCTATTACTCGACTCTGGGAGTTGAGGGGGGATCCATCTGCCCTGTATTGCAGCGTGCCCAGAGGGAACACCCTTATTCAGAGATGTGATATCAATATGTGTCCGACTTCCGGAGGAGTCAAGTTTAAAGGTCAATGGCAGAGGGAGGGTTCTTTCAAAGTGGGGGTTAATGAGTATAGCACAACTGTTTTTGTGTTGTTATAATTAAAATGGCAATAACATATGATTTAAAAGGGTAACACTGCAGAACTGTGCTGCTGCTCACTTATAGCACTAATTGATATTTCGAGAAAACACAAGCTGTATCACCAGTAGACTAGAGGAATGCATGAATACCTCCTAATGTTATCCCGAATATTCGAGCAAGCTTCTAGCCTAGCTGTTCACTGTATGCTGCTTAGTAGTAGCAAGGTAGGTTACCTTTCATCAAGCGTTTCTGTTGACAGGTGGTCTTGCCCCTTCTCCTAACCCGCTCTACCTCTATACATTTGATTGAACCCCTATAAATGTAATGACCTCATACAATTGTATATACATTTGATATAAATGCAATAAGAACCCTGCTGTTGTGTATAGAGCATTTGACAGATGTATCCAAACCCCAATACATTTGATGAACCCCCAAAAATAAATTAAAATTTAATAAGAATTCCAATGAGTTTGATATAAACGGTATATAGATTACCTGAAACCCTATACATTGTATTAAACCTCCAAACACAGCTAAACTTTCTTTGAGCAGTCAGACGCCTCTAATTGCGACTTTCATGGAGCGGGCTATTGGTGATGTCATTCAAAACACTCAGGCAAGTGCAGTCGAAGATATGCCTAATTTGGAAATGGCTACCTGTGTTGATGCTGTGGGTTCTCGAGCAGCCCATGGGCATAGCGCATGTGCCATCATGTTTAAATATGCAACACGGTGGAATGGATTCTGAAGACAATGGATATGAATCAATGATCCTGCCGAATGATGGAGTTGAGTTGGGGGAGACTGATGTCATGGTATACATGTATGGGAAGTATTTTTTGAATTTAGTAAAAATATGAAATATGAGGTGTGGTTGCTCTGCGTATCATGGGTCTTCATATTATGGATTAATTAGAAGGCTGTTTTCGCAATCGTGGCAAAGGCTTACAAAGGGCCATCAGCAGTCAGCGAACAGGTTTTGTAAGTTGGTCAATGGGGTTGCTGCAGTCAGTTTGCAGATGGCTCAAGTGCTGAAGGGCGAAGGGAAGATATCTCTGGTAAACAGGAGAGCTCATTTTTGTAAGGGATAGGCATTTGTGATACTCGCAGGGTTGTTTGAAGAGGTGTCTTCTCCCAGGGCACTTATGGAGACCAATAGTAATACATTTCAGAAGAGCGATTGTGTTGTTAGACAGTGGGCGGAACTCTTGTCAATAGGAAAGGTCGTTAGTCCTAAAAATCGGACACCAGACAGGTTTGGGCAATGCGGTTAGCAAACACAAATAGGTAAAAAAAGAATGTATGTGTCTTTCTCTCGTCTTCATGTGTTTAGGTATTTTTAGGGCAGGTCTGTGTGCATCATTAATAGGAATTATTTTGTTGAGTAACTAAGAGGCAAGGCTGCCACCAAATATGGAGAGGTTTTTGGGAAGGGGTGTGCTGAAAATGTAAACCTTGTAATTCTACGTTTTTAGGGGACTGTTATAATGTCTGTGTTCAATGAACTGTGTGGGTTTTTGATTTCCCTGTACAGGGCAAACAATCATGTTTTGGAGGATGCCTTTGTAACGGTATCTGGGGAGTGTATTAACTGTTGCAAATTGTAGATAATCGCCCTCATTCCGATACCGGCGTTAACCAATGGCGCTATAAGCGCCATGGTTAACGCCGGTAACTTACCGATTCCGCCAAGGTGAAATGGGGAATTACCACCCCATTCCAAGGTTGGCGGGGCGGTAATTCCACATTTACCATTGGCCCTTCCCCATTCCCATTTTTGCCCCATAGGGTTCAATGGGAATGGGGAAGGCGGTAATTACGGTACCGCAACTTGCGGTACCGTGCTTAGCTTCAAGGTCCCTTTGCGGGTCCCTACCTTAACGGCTGGCCCAGACCAGCCGTTAAGGTCGGGAGCCGCAAAGGGACCTCGTAGTAAGGCGTTAAGGGGTTAAAGGCGCCGCAACCTTTTATGGCGCCGTTAACCCCTTAACGCCTGGGTCGTAATGACCCCCAATATGTTATTTGTGTGATTTGGGGAGCCAGGGTTAGTGTGACTGTTTGTTGTCATCTAAGCCCCCTCCCGGCCTTCTGTTCAATAAACTTGCTTTATGGACAAAAGGGGCACTTGCAAATTCTAGAGGTGGGTCAAATTTGGGTAAAGGGGTAGAGCTAAAGGGCCACCCCCTACAATTTGATTTGGCAAACCAGGTAGGAGCCTTAGACTCTCCGAAAATATTGGGGGGTCTCCTGTTAGTCCAGCTCGACTGTGGTCCTTCTATAAAGGGAGCAGCTTGTGCACAAAAAAGAAGTGGTTTGCAGGCACCAAGAGGCCTGTCTGGTCCCCGAGGTAGAAGTTCTGCAGCCCAGCTGTGAAGCAGAACCAATTGGGGGAGCACTAGTTCAGAGCTCTTCAAGGTTTCGACATCCACGTAAGTGCATCTTTGTTAGGTAAACCAAGTGGGGTGTAATAGGAGAAAAAGGAAACAGGGTTTTTTAGGTAGGGCAAGAAATGTGTTGTGGGATTAGAAGGGACTATGCAGGTTGAAGAGTGAATGTGTTTAGGAAGTGTATGAATCGTTTGTTGTTAAATATTTTATTATCTAGTATGTTATTTTAGAGATGTAGTTTTTCGGCACATTGTGTTGTTACTCATGGGGATAGTCTCGATAGGTCGCTTGTCTGGTTGGCTGGAGCCCACACTTTAGAGTCAGGTGGCATCTTATAGTAAGATCGTATAAAGAAGGGAAACCCCCTTAGTTTTATAATTTGTCTGTTAGGGGTATATTAAGACTAAATTATAGAGAACAACAAAGTAAACGTCCTCATTTCTCTAGAACATCCCACTGATAATCACCAGAGCTATAGAAGATGTATCAAAAATATTTTTATTGAATCATTATATAAAAAATATCTAAAAAGTGAGAACATATTTGTTAAAAGACAAGAACAACGTGCACATAATAATAGTTAATTTACTAGTATAATTAATAGTTAATCACACACCAATGTCACTGTGACTTCGGATTTTAACACTTGAAAAATTGTGATGACATATACAAGTGAAATATTAATCCCTCGCCGGGTTTCAAAAACAATTGAGAAAACACATATAGCTAGTACTGTTTGTTACTAGTATTTTGCCTCGACATGTTTCAGTTCTGTACATTCATTATAGAACTTTCTTCCGGAGGAACTTGATTTTACTATGTCACTTCGACCTTGACAATGACTTCTTAGGAACAATAAAAGAAAATAATCTTGGTCCTGGTGTTTTCAGATTGATATGCTGGTGGGAGGAGAAAGGGGACAAACAAACACGGAGCGGAATTAGCCAGTTGTCTAATGTTTCAAACAAGTTAAAATACAGAGAAATTCTGTGTGTCTTGAGGTACAGAAATTAATAATTTACCTCTTGACTGCGTGGTAAAGGTCTTCAAGCTTGTACTGGATTCTCAAATAGACCAGTTTAGGCGTATCCCAAAATTTTTCAGGGGAAATCGACTGTAAACATACAGAAAGAAGACTTTAGAGGAGAACCCGAAAATGGGCTCCGTCGCTGTATATTTTTTAATGGATCTATAATTGTTTAAAAGAATATATACTCTCAGGATAAGGGATAGAAACCGACTGAAGAAGACAACTGAACATTAAGTTAATATGAAAGTGCTAAAAAACCCTTTAGATATGTCACTTTATTTCTTATTTTTCCCGTCTATATGTGAATCTACATCAAAGGCTTACATCTCTATGTTTAAGAATTATTCCTAGATGGCCGTGGGTATTCTTATATATGACTATTCCATTTAAATCGGTACCCTCAACTGTTCAGTCGTCTACTGGTTTCAGAAAGGACCCTTCTTGCAGTAGAAACCTTTGAGTCCGTTAATAGTTCCCATTACATTTGCCATATTTACCTTCAGATTCTTTGATAGGGCGTCTTTAGGTTCTTCCTTAGAGTGGTAGAGACCAGGGTAGATAGCGCCTGTTTTCAGGTAGTCTTCTAGATGTTACCCTAGAGAACTAAACAGACAAAAACAGTGCTGTGACTGTCGGCAGTGCGCGGACGAGATGTTTGTTTTGTTCATTCCGTACATCCCTTTCATTAGTAGTAACATAATTGTATTCCATATCTCGCTTTCGCACCTAGATTGTTTTATTATATTATTACTTACCGCGAAGGGAATGGTTTCTTCAGCGTTCGCTCGCGGGAAACAGCTGCAGTGTTCTGGCTGTTTACTCGATTGCGACGTCGATGTAGAGCGGCAGATACCTAGTTCCGCTTTCAGTGTCGTATAGCTGATCATGGGTGCGATCTTGGTGGTATAAATATATACGATTGTGTATCGATGGCTGCATTGGTATTGTCCGTTTTTTATGTTAAGGCAAAATACTAGTAACAAACAGTACTAGCTATATGTGTTTTCTCAATTGTTTTTGAAACCCGGCGAGGGATTAATATTTCACTTGTATATGTCATCACAATTTTTCAAGTGTTAAAATCCAAAGTCACAGTGACATCGGTGTGTGATTAACTATTAATTATACTAGTAAATTAACTATTATTATGTGCACTTTGTTCTTGTCTTTTAACAAATATGTTCTCACTTTTTAGATATTTTTTATATAATGATTCAATAAAAATATTTTTGATACATCTTCTATAGCTCTGGTGATTATCAGTGGGATGTTCTAGAGAAATGAGGACGTTTACTTTGTTGTTCTCTATAATTTAATCCTATAGTAAGACCACCCCTAGATACCTTTCTGAGGCATATCTTGGTAAGGCCTTACTTGTACTAATTGCGTGGGTGGACCCTGCACTTCGAGTTTCTTGGTCTAACGTAGTTTGGTCTCCTATGGTAGTTTCAGGGAAGATGGCTCTGTAGTATAAAGAGCCATACTAGTGAAGAGAGGAAGAGCTACAGCAGTGTTGTAGTGGAAAACATTGCGCTCCCACTGTGCTCGAGTGAAGATGAAATCTCAAAGGAATGTAAAGGATTTGGGCCGGCGTGTTTAAATAAGACGTTGTCTTTTGTGCGCGGTTGAGGAAAATACATACTTATTGAGGCGGTTATGATAAAAAAGTGTGTGGAAAGTGAGTGTGGAGAAAATCTTTTAAGGGACAGAAAATGAATTTTTGTGTAGTAATGTTTGTGTGTACGGGTTGGTTTTTCGCGATTTTTGGCGATTTTTGTTGAAACATGGAAACTCCATTGAATAATTTATGTCAAGTGCTCCCCGGACATGCAATAAAAATGTTGAAGTATCGGGAATGGTTGAGGGAAACGGAAGGCAAGAGGTCAAAACCGTGGCCTAGTGAAAGGTCCTATGATAAGGATATATTAGAAAATCTTTGTACTTTCTTAGTAACCAAATATAAGGGGTTGAAATTGGACAATAGACTGAATATCTTGGACCTATGGAGGTTCTATGGAAGGGTGGGAAGGCCCAGAAGGTCATGGCTATGGAAGACTGGATGAGGAAGGAAGGTGTAGGGATTTTCTCTGCACCGCCCCATATGATATGATAGGTTATTTATAATGCGCTTAATACCCAGAGGTTTTTTATGTATGGACCCGGGCAATTAACCTGTGGTGCTACGTGTCGTCTTGCTCCAAAGGCGAGCACGTGGCCCCTGAGCTATCATCCCGTGGGTGCTATCCTTTGTCGCCCGCAGAAGGGTATACAAATCCAGAGTTTGAACCTTCATATTCTCCAGAGACTACTCTGGTGGTTACGAGATGGTCAGGGGTAACACCTCCTTCTGCACCAATTTTCGAGAGACAGGAGTATGGGAGAACCAGAAGGATAACGCCTTCTTTAGTAAAGGTTGTTAGTGGGCCGTGAATGGAAGAGGAAAGAATAAAACTCTATCATAAGGATATATCCACGTTAACCTTGGGAGTAGAAGAGCCAGAGTTAGAGAGGGTTGTAAGGAGTAGGCATGAAGGAGGGTCAGCGAGGGGAGAATTGCCACCCGGTTCCAGGATAGAGGATAGATTATGGGGAGTAGTGGAAAGGCAAGAACAGCAGAATCGGGAAGATGCTGCAAGGTTAGTAGAGGGCGAAGTGGCAGGGGTACAACAGGATAGGAGTAAAAACCAGTATGACAAGAACAGGGAAACAGGAAGCAGAGAAAGGAAGATGGAGACATGGTCAGATTCTCGTACGGCTAGATAAATCTGTCATAAAGAGAGTAAGTGTGGACATGAAAAAAGAAAGCACCACTATAGCTGCAGAATTAGAATGAAGGGGAAGAGAGGTGGCTTACTCTGGCAGCCTGAGGGTGTGGTCGGGAGCAGGGGATGTGATAGAAGTAACAGAGGAAGAAGAGGAGGATGACTGGGAGGCAGACAATGAGCAAGGAGGACAGCAAGCAGAGATATGCCTCCCACTCTAGTAAGGACTCTGCAAAGTATGCCATGGGGTTGTTGGATGCAGTGCAGAGTCTGCATGGCTGTAGGAAGAGGACGAGGAGATGGGGGAAGCCCTAGTAGAGGCAAAAGTGACTCAATACCCACTACTCCAGAAGGGTCAGGGGTGGCCATATTATGTCCCATGGCCACACATGGACCAGACTAACTTAATGAAGATGCTTCCTTTGCTAACTTAAGGGGCAGGGACGTGGATTTAAGCTCTAGAAAAACAAACCACTTGTGTCATGTTGGCAATTGGGGACATGAAATACCCTTTTCACTGCCTTGATGGGGGAACGGGCAGACAAGTTGTGGAAGAAAGCGGGATATCCGTGAATTCAATTAGACACAAACACCCACGATGGAGCGGCTTTCAATAACTATAGGGCACACGTTTGGGGAGCATTGAGGATAATGCATCCTGATATGCTAGACATACATTTCATGTTGGCAAAAACAATTAAGTTATATGAGGATCCCACTGCCCACCTTCAATTGATTCAGGAGATGGTGAGTGCAGGGACGGGAGAAGAATGGGACAATAATGTGGCTATTTTGTATCATATGTTGAAAAAGGGACTTCTTTAAGAAGTACAGCATGACCTAGACAAGGTCATAGGGATAGAGATGAAGAGTTGGCAGGAGTTACAGGTTCACATTGTGCATTTTTTGGAAGAGGCTACAGGACCAAGCACAAAAGTCTGAGGCCAAGCTGGTCCAGGAAAAACTAGTGAAGATTTGTTTAGAGGGGCCAATAATGATCAGCACCATATAGGGACAGCAGAGACAGTTGGGACAACACGGACAAATAGACAAATATAGACTCTGGAATGGAACAAGCATGGGCGGACGGGTATGTACCTGGTCCAAGACTGATGAGATGATTTCCACGGGGTAGGGGAGGAATGGGCCCCCAATTGAATGGGCCTATGGGGGGGATATTGAGGAATGTATGGAGTGCAGTGTTTGGTGTGTGGAAGAATGGGGCATTTGTCGCAGGATTGTCGAAGTCGACCACAGTATTTTGACGTGGGTCCCCTCCCAAATATTGCCATATGCCCCAAGCTCTGTGCCATTGGAGCAAGTCCAGGTTGATCAGAACCTGGGAATTGGAATGACAGATTTATGCCCCCATCATGTCAGCCCAGGTGCCAGTACAGGCTTGGGAGAAGAATCATTTACCGAATGGGACAATTACTCATTATACTGGAGCAAGTGTGCTCGGAGGAAACCCTTTTTCGCATCCCGGGGCTTAAATGCATCAGGAATAGGCCAGCCCACAGGTCTCTCTGATGTTTCCAATTCTATCGGTTACTATAGATCCAGAAGAGGAACCCCGGATCAGTGTAACGGGAGGTAAACAGACATTCTCTTTCATGGTCGAAACAGGGGCCACAAAATCCTGTATTAAAGAAGGTGGATGTTCCCTATCAGACTAAGCAATGGACATTCATGGATTTTCTGGAGCTGTCCTATTGGTTCCATACACTGAAGATTTGCGTATCAAGGTAGGTAATCAAACTTTATCTGCTCCATTGTTATACTGCAAAGATACTTCGGTGAACCTTTTCGGAAGGGACCTCCTGAGCAAGCTTAATATGTCAATCACTTTTTCTAAGGACGGCATAGTGTGCTCAACCCTAAGATTGTACCCATTAAGAGAAGCAGTGCTTTTCACCACGTATTGTAGCAACAGCTCGATTAGGAGGGTGCCAGTACATTCTGCATTATTATTGTATGGGGTAATGATAGTGTTAAGTTGGGCACCTGGAATAAGGGATCGGACATGGCGGATACCCTAGAATTTTTGTTCCAGCCTGTCGAGTCACAGGAAATAGTGCCAGGGACTATTGTTACCCTTCTTCTAGGAGCCGTGGTTGTGAAAAAGGACAGAGTCATTCTATCAGGCACCGATGAGGAAGGAGGCAAATATCGCACAGTTTTGTGTATTGATTCAACCTCATTGTTAAGAGATGTGTCCAATGAGCAATTGTTTGAGGATGCAGAAGATGTCGGAGGAATTATTTTTGAGATTTGGGTGCCTTGTCTGGTAATGGTGGAGCAAAGGGAGGTACCACAGACTATGATCATCGTGAGAAAAACATCATCATATTGGAAGGAGAATTTGGAGAAAGTGCTGGACCACTTATGGACCAGCAATCCCCATGATATGGGTCAATGAAAAGTGTAGGGGAAGTGCAAATAAAATTAAAACCAGGAGCAATTTTACCAAGGGTTAGGCAAATCAGATGTCTAAGGAGGCAGACAAAAGGATTTTTTAGACTATTATAGTGTTGTTGAAGCAAGGCATTATACAACCTTCTGTGTGTCCCCATATAACATGGCCATTTCCCCTGTGAAGAAGGCAAAGGGGTCTAGTTGGACGATGGTTCAGTATTTGCGGCCTCTGAACAACATTGTAGAAGCAGAATGTCTGGTGGTACCAAATCCTGCTACCATTCTCTGTAACATCCCTACTGGGTCGACCCACTTTCAGTTATTGGTTTGAAAAATGCCTTTTTCTCGGTTCCTTTGCACCCCGATTCCTAGTACCTCACACTGTTTACATATCATGGACAAAGATTTGAACACACAAGTTTACCCCAAGGGTCTTGTGAATAATCAAGTGTTTTTGGAGTTATTCAAATTGATTTGGGGAATTTACAAATGTCCAGCACTGTAATTCAGTTCGTGGACGTTTTATTTGTTTGTAGTGCTTCAGAGGAACAGAGTTGGGACTCAGTCAGGCTCCTCACTCTGCTCGCAGAGTAGGGGTACAAAGTAGACAAAGAAAACATGAAATATTGTCAAACAGAAGTAGTGTATTTGGGATAGGTACTATCATCTGCAGGGAGAGAGCCACCACAGTTCAGAAAACACTTCAACCAACTATGGTAAAACAGATGCAGCAGTTTTTTGGGACTCTGTAACTATTGTAGGTCTTGGACTACTAAAGTTACACAAGGCCCCTGCTGCACGCTCTCAACGAAGCACAGAAAGAGAAGAGTCTGATAGAGTGGTCAGATGAAATGAGAACTTGATTTCAGGAACTAAAGACTGCAATCAATAATGCCCCAGTTTTGGCGACTACCGATAACCAAAAGCCATTTTTTCTTTTTTCACATACAGATGAGAAGGTAATGACAGCAGTCCTAATACAGAAAATATTGTTAGGTCCCAAACCGTGGGCCTATTTTAGTGGGTTGTTAGACTCAACTATACAGGGTCTGTTTATGTGTGAGCAATCTCTTGCGGCCTTTGCAATGCAAAAGTCCTCAGCCATTACTATGGTCTGCCCAGTGACACTGTATGTGGAGCATGCAGTTTTTGCAATTTTGGAAACATTGAAATCAACTTTGACTACTCAGACTTTCAGGGTACGAGGTTATTTTGTCAAATGCTTTCGTACGACCAAATAGGTGTCGCGTAGTAAACCCAGTGACTTTATTGGCTGACTCAGTGTAGCCTGGTGATGATGTTCATGATTGTGTGATCTAAGTATATAGAAGATGTTTTGGAGACAGGAGGAACACTTTTTGTTGATGGATTATCAATAATTGATGAGGACACTAGTGAGAGACATACAGGAGCAGCAGTTGCAAGTCTTGTGGATGGTGAGTACCGGGTGGAGGTGGAGAAGTAATTGCTGTCACATTACTCTGCGCAGGCAGCGGAATTGGTGGCACTTATTGAGGTGCTGGAAATGAGTAAAGGGAAGGCAGTCACTATCTACTCCGACTCTGCATATGTTACCACAACAATACATTCGGGGTTATCTAGATGGCAGAGAAGAGGGTTTAGAAGATCTGATGGGACCCCTGTCCATCATGCTGTGCTGCTTTCACGATTAATCAACGTGTTAACGTTGCCTGTGGAGGTAGGGGTTGTTAAATGCGCTGTGCATACTAGCAAAACTGACTTTGCAGCACTTGGTAATGATGCCGCGGACTGATCGCTAAAGGCTGCAGCTTATTTGCCCCTCCCAGATATCCCAAAAATTGAAATGATATCCCAACAGGTACTGTAGCCGGTCCCGTATACTGCAGGCCCCCGTTACAAATTGTTGAACTGCAGGGAAAAGCCCCACAGAAGGAAAGGAGCTATGGGCAAAGAGGCGGTGTACGCTCTCATCCACAGATTTTTTGTGGAGACAGGACCGGATGGGGAAGGTAGTGATGCCCGTAGAGTTGCTTCTCGTGGCTTTGGAGAAACTGCATTTCCCAGCACATACTCCTCAGTGACAATTTGCAGCGGAACTTCAAGACAATTGGTTGGGGCCCAACCTCTCTGAGCAGGTGAGTAGGTTTATTGGTAATGGCACACTTTGTAATGAATTCAATTGAGGAAATACTATGAGGGCAAAATGAAGAATTATACCCTGACCTCAGGTCCTTTTAGGAAATTGCATGTTGATTTTGTTGATATGGTACAGAGGTGCACCACCTATCATTTAATTGTAGTTGTGTATTCATTTTCCTGATGGCTTGAGGCTGGACCCTGAACACACCCTGATGCCAAATAAGTGGCCAGATTCTTGGTGAGGGAGGTATTTCTATGGTGGGCTATTTGTGAAGTGTTAAGGTCTGATAATCGGACTCACTTCTTTACTGCTTTGTTCATAGAAATTATTTCACTTTTGGGAATACAACACAGGTTGTGCTCGGTGTACCATCCTCAGGCCAACTGGATTATGAGAGTCTCAATGGCTTGTTGAAAACTCAGTTGTCAAAGATGTGTTCTGATTTGCATAAGTCATGGCTTTATTGCCTTCCATTGGCGTTGTTTTGTCTGCGGAATAAGCCTGGAAAGGATCACCACCATAGTCCCATGAGGTGGTGATGAGTCATAGAATGTTTACACTTCTCCCACCTGCAGGCATAGGTTCTGATGCACATAAGTCAGCAGACATTCTGGGAAATGAATTTGAAGACTATCTTAAGGCTTTAACCAAGAGTGTCAGAATTGTGTCCTCACATGTTACTGCATCTCATCAGCAAAATAAGATCGAAGGCACGTGCAACCAAACAAGCATCTGCATCCGTTGTTACTCCACAGGGAGAGGGTCCTCGTTCGCTCTTTGTCCATCGTTGGAATGACCATCGATTCCACTGACCCCATGTTCTCTACTCCTATGGCTGTGAAAGTGGGGGGCATTAAAGTGTGGGTGCATCTGCGTGATGTTCAGAGGGACACCACTAGGCCTGCACTGATGCCTGAGGAACAGCAGTCTACTAATTAATTTAAGTGGAATTTAAAGAATCACAGTTCGTTCCAGCTGACTGGGGGTGGTGAGCATACGAAACCTGAGAATTGTTTTAATAGATTGTCTTAAAATTTTGAATTATTTTAGTAGGAATTGGTTGTAGAAGGATTATTTAGGATGTTTTTTTTCATGACAAATAGAAGGAATGAAATTGACAATGTGTTCAGCAGTATATAGAGTTCTTTTCTTTTTTTCTTTTTGGGTCATATGTGTTGGACAAAAGATGTACAGCGGGAGGAAACATTGGGTTATGTGGGTACAATGGACACACTCTCAGAAACGCAGCAAAGTTTTGAAATTGTTTTTGCATCTGATGGTTCTGATGGGACTTTAGAAATTGTAAATGACGCACACAGTTTTGCAGCGGATAATGTATGGTACCAGCACATGAAGAGAGTGGGAAAAGAGAGGGTGACTGGTGCCATTTGCTCCCTCATTCCCTATGCCTCTGGTGTACCTAGATTATTTATTCCTAATGAGGTAGGAGTGGCAGATGCAATTTGTCTGGTGCACCTATCCCTATTTAGGGATCAAGGGCAGTTTCGCTGGCAATTTGTAGCAGCTTCTGTCCTTCCGATTGATGAATGTTCAATCTCAAATGGGGAAGATCGCAAAGACGTTCATTGTACACAAAGAGTGCAGGGTCTGAGTATCGTGAACAACAAATGGGAGCAAGGGGTAATGAGTTGTAAGGTTGGAGGGATGGTGGGACTCTCTGAAGAAGGGGTGGCACAAACTAATTTGGCATGTGGAAATGTTTGGAGAAAATATGTGAATTTCTTGACATGGTTCAAGGAGCCTGAGAAACCTGTTAAGATACAGTTACTTACATGTTTTTTCTGTGTTTTAAGGGTGATGGCACAGTGCTTCTGGGCACAAATCAAAACTGCACCACCACTCTGCGTATTCCTGATTTAGCTAGAGGTACGGCAGCGATTCTCAATTTATTCTGGTCATGTGGGCCCTTTTCGTACAAACATTTCCCTCCGGCCTGGAGAGGTAAATGCAGCATCACCACTTTGCATGTGCCCATCGTCGTGGTTCTGCAGAGCCACATGACAATGTCTGAATCCACATTTGTGCCCCCTTGCATCCCCTATGACCCTTGCATTCCTTGTACCCATTGCATCCCTTGTGTCATTGGACATGGACAATTTACAAACTTTGCAGGACTCTGGAGAAAAAGACTTTCTGAGGAGATTGAAAAAATCCAACTATTTGTCAGCAGCATCTTCTGAGGCTCTAAGGACCATTCCTGGTAGTTTTCGACTGTTTAGTCATACTGAAACCTTTTTTCTCCTCTCTATTGGCCCCAGGTGTGCAATCCATTGTCAATGCAAAATGGCTTCAAATAACCTGTTATGAGTTGCTATTATTTGTCCATTCCCCAGTGCTAACGTTCAGTGCCATCAAAGAAGAACCTATGGCTTTGCGTCTTGTAGCCCTACAGAATCGCTACATCTTGGACCTCCGAACAGATATGGAGGGTGGGGTGTGCCATAAATTGGGCAAAACTTGCTGCACATATGTGCCTCCTAATGACGCCGATAACCAAACTTTGGTTCAAACAAATTGTAAAATCTGAAGGGGACCATGGAGAGGAAGGTGGGAATTACTAACAATACTTTTTTTGGGAGTCTCTTTCTTTTGGATGCCAACGTGAATGAACATGATCTTAAAGGTACTTTCACCTGTTTTGATTTTTTCTCCTGTACTTTTTTGTTCTCGTCAGTTATGTCTTCAATGCGGCCTGACTCAAATGCCTAAGAGTACTGCCATGTTTCTTGTAAGCCTGTCTAAGGCTAGGTGTAGGATCAATTCTCTTAACATGGGCACTCAAACGGATTTTGGAATGATTGAAGGGGGTTCAGTCCTTACCCAGGTTGGAGTGAATATATAGAACAATGGGTAGATTACGGAAATAATGATGAGTTAAATTGGGTTTGTCTAGGAGAAGAAAATGGGAAAAATGGTTGTGAAGATTTGTTCCATAAAGATAGTGATATTGATAATCTGGAAATTGGTTTGTTAGTTAATGGATTACCTAAAGGGGGGAATGTTGGGAAATTGGAAAAGTGCTAACTTTGTGCGCTATACCACTGACTGGGGGGTGGACACGTCATAATCGTCATTTCTGTCCCTCTCGCAAATTGCTACAAATATTACTATATTTACGGTAATTGGGATAAGTGTTACATTTAGATTACTTTGTGTTATTTTGTGTAGAATTGATACATTTGTAGATTTACATGCACGCGTAAAACAGAACAATGAAACATTGTCACATGGAGGGCCCACTCCCCACTCGGGTGAAGCAGGCGATCAATATGTGCACATGGAGTTTAGCTGTATGAATGCTGTCATGAGAGGAGATCATAATAGGTATAAAATGCACACATAATGGTATACATATATGGAAAGTATTTTTTCGAATTTAGTAAAAGATATGCAATATGAGGTGTGGTTGCTCTGTGTATCATGGGTCTTCATATTGTGGATTCATTAGAAAGGGTTTTTTGCAATTGTGGCAAAGGGCCGTCAGCAGTCAGGGAACAGGTTTTGTAAGTTGGTCAATGGGGTGGCTGTGGTCAGTTTGCAGATGGCTCAAGTGCTGGAGGTCGAAGGGAAGATATGATCTCTGGTAAACAGGAGAGCTCATTTTTATAATGGATAGGCATTTGTTAAACTTGTGGGGTTGTCTGAACAGGTGGCTTCTCCCAGGGCACTTGCATAGACCAGTAGTAATACCTTTCAGGAGAGTGACACTGGCATAACGGGGGCTCTCACAGCCCCCGCGGTGCGTGGGGGCCTGCTAGCAATTGCCCTGGTAGGGGAACCCACTTGGAGAAAAAAAATATGAAAAAAAAGTTTCACTTTTTACTTTTTTAAAAAAAAAAACTTTTTGAATTCACTCTGCATTCATAAAGAAATTGTTTCTGTAACAGAGTGCACAATTAAATGTATGGATGCCTGGGTGTGCGTGTGCGTGTATGGTGAATGGTGTTTGAGCTGTGTTCAGAGATGCAACAAAACCTACATTTCAAGGGGGCTGATCCTTCAAATGTTGGGAGAGGCGCTAACTTCACGGTAGGTGGGGAGGTGCAAACTTATTTAAGTGGAGACATCTAACTTCTTTACACATTTTAATGAGACTATTCTAGTACAACTTCAATGTTACAAGCAGTTAACTCTCTCCTTTAAGTCTGAAAGCATCCACTTATGGACTGCTGTGAGAATGAGGAGTCTGCTGTTCCCTCTCTACCCTTCCAATCAGTCCCCTGGCCTGCCAGTAATAAACCCACATCATGATTTAAATTGCCTAAAAAAGTGGCATTTGAATGAAGGTACTAACAGTGAAATGCTTTACGTTAGTAATTGCTGAGCCCTTGTTAACAGTGAAACCCAGGTGCTGTTTAACATCTGTGTCCTGTTCTGTCCCGCAACTGCTCTGAAGGTCAGCCAAGTTGAGTCAACATAGCCAGAGGAGGAGAGTGCTGAAGCCCAGTCACCACAATAGTGTTACGCCACTACTTGTATTTAATGCCTTGATTACCTATTGGTAATCGTCATTACCCCTAGCCCTATTTTTCCTCGTCCCTGTACTTGTGTATGAGGCAGTACTTGTGTATGAGGCACTCTGCCTCATAGACGAGTACTAGGATGAGGTAGAGGTTCATGGAGGTAAAGCCTGACTCAGCTTCATCTAATCTTCATTACTCGTAGTCCCACTGTTCCTCATCCCAGTGCTTACCTATGAGGCAAGAAGCCTGATACGTAAGCTCTGGGACAAGGAAGGGGGACATGGAGGTAATTCTGGGCCAAGGAGTTGATTTCAGAGGTTGGGGTAGGGGGTGGGAGAAAGAGGGGATCTGTGGGGGGCGGGATTGTAAAATAAATCATAATGGTTGTCCACATCCAGGCTAAGCAGGCATGTTAAGTAGCATTAGTGGTTAGAGTCATTTTGGTTCAGTCAATCTAGTCATTCCTCAGTTTAGTATGACTTTTTTTACTGCGCATTTCTGATAAAGCAGTCCTGCTAAGTGTAAATACCTGGCTAGACTGGCATTTGGGTACTGCCAGTCTAGCCATTTCTTACTGTGCCATTGTATATTTTTCTGGGCATCTGTGATAAAATGATATGATATAAGTCATTCATAATACGCCTGTACACAAGTGTTTATAGGCGCGACAAGACAAAGGAGGGAAGACAGAAGGAGGACAAGACAAACAATCTTACTAAGCCTGGTGACATTCAGATTGTGCAAGTGTGAGAATGACAAATGCAAGGGGAAAGGGAGGGGGTGGTGCTAGGAAGAGGGGAGGGTTAAACAGAGCACTAATGCTCTGAGTAAATGCAGTGCAGCTCTGGGTAGTGCAAGGAGAACAAGAGACTGTAGGGTTACATTTACAGCCCCTAAGTGATGGTAGGCCCGGAGGCAGTGCAAGGGTGACTGATCAAGAAAGAGCCTGGACTCAGTGAGACTGTGAGGGTAGCTAAGCAACCAGTCGGTACAGCAGACAGGTAGGTCAGCAGGGGAGGGAGCGAGAGAAAGCAGAGAAGAGGTACGTTTTGAGCTGCTTCTGGAACTTTAGGTGGTCTGATCAAACTTGAGAGGGGCAGGGAGGCCATTCCAGAGGGAGGCACCTGCAGATGGGAGAGATCAACCCCTCACTCTCTGCAGTGGCATAACACAAAATGTGGGGTCCCTGCCTGGAGCTATGTTGAGGGGGCCCCCTCCCCAACACAGCAACAAATCATGGGTCGTGCCACACTCTAGGCAGGCTTAGATTATCACGCTTGCACAATACGCACAAATGTGCTGCTGGAGGGGTATCCCGCACACTTTACTAGGAGAAAGATATAAATGGGCCTCATTACCGGTCTGGCAGTAACACTGCTGGTGATACCGGCGAGTTGACGCCAGACCTGAAAAAAATGATTGCTGCCTGACTTCCTGGTAACATATTACAACCCCGGCGGCCGGGAAGTCAGGTGCCGGTAATTCTGTAAATCTCCATTCCCATAGAGTCACATAGGACTCGATGGGAAAGTGAAACACGGAAGCACCAGCACTGTTAATAACGGTGCCGGTGCCTCTGTTACAGTCTGCTTATCGTGCCCGCACCTTTGCCTTCCTGCGAGGCAAACAACCTTGCTGTCATCTTCGACTCCACTCTCTTTCTCTCCGCACTTCTTGGACGTCGCCAAAATGTCCCACTACCAGCGGCTCCTCCTCAAAGGGACTCTTCCCTTTCTCACTTTCCCCCAGAAGCTCACTCTCTCCAGAGCCCTGTTTCTCTCTAGGCTGGACTACTGCAACAACCTCTTTCTTAATCTGCCTTCCTCTACTCTCCAGCCCTCTGTAACTAATCCAGAACAAGACTGCAAGACTTATCCCTGGCCTCAAGCCCAAGGATCGTATCTCTCCAGCCCTGAAATCTCTCAACTGGCTCCCAGTGACTGCAACGATCAAATTCAAGACCCTTTGCATTGTCTAGAAGGCTTTCTGGGGTCGGGCCCCACACTATATCCAACACTCTCTTCCAAAATACCTTCCTTCTCGAGCCCTTCCCCCATCTACCTCCACCTCTCTAAGGGTTAGATGCTTCTCGAGGCAGAGAGTGGGGGGTAGCTCTCTCTCATCTGCAGGTGCCTCCCTCTGGAATGGCCTCCGTGCCCCTCTCAAACTTGATCTGACCAACTAAAGTTCCGGAAGCAGCTCAAAATGTTCCTCTTCTCCTCTGCTTTCTCTCTCTCCCTCCCCTGCTGACCTACCTGACCTATCTGTCTGCTGTACTGACTGGTTGCTTGGCTACCCTCAGAGTCTCACTGAGTCCAGGCTCTTTCTTGATCAGTCACCCTGGCACTGCCTCCGGGTTTACCACGCACTTAGGGGCTGTAACTGTAACCCTGCAGTCCCTTGTTCTCCTTGCACTACCCAGAGCCGCACGCCACTTACCCAGAGCATTAGTGCTTTGTTTTCCCCTCCCCTCTTCCTTGCACTTCCCCCCCCCCTTTCCCCTTGCATTTCTCATTCTCACACTTGCACAATCTGAATGACACCAGGCTTAGTAAGATTGTTTGTCTTGTCCTCCTTCTGTCTTCCCTCCCTTGTATTGTCCTGCCTAGAAACACTTGTGTACAGGCGTGTTATAAATGACTTATATCATATCATTTTATCACAGATGCCCAGAAAAATATACAATGGCGCAGTAAGAAATGGCTAGACTGGCAGTACCCAAATGATTGTCTAGCCAGGTATTTACACTTAGCAGCACTGCTTTTTAAGAAATGCACAGTAAATAAAGTCATACTAAACTGAGGAATGACTAGACTGACTGAACCAAAATGACTAGCCACGAATACCACATATCATGCCTGCTTAGCCTGGACATGGACAACCATTATGATTTATCGCACAATCCCACCCCCACACATCCCCTCTCCCTGACACCCCCACCCCAAACTCCGAAATCAACTTCTTGGCCCAGAATTACCTTCATGTCTCTCTTCCTTGTCCCAGAGCTTACTTATGAGGCTCCTTGCCTCATAGCAAATTAACAAGGGGGTCCTGGGAGTCCCTCTGCCAGACATTTGTCCTGATTACGAGAGACTTACCCAGAGTCTTTAGCTCACTATCTTTCACAAAGAAGAAATATCTCAAACATAGCAGTCTTTGTCCTGCCCTGGGGCAGTCCAGCACCGATATGCTAGGCAATTCTCCTCTGAACAAGAGTACCAACAGAAACCCCAGACACGTGTTTCGGTCTGGTTGGACCTCATTAGTAGGGTGGAGCTGTGCCTCTCTAAAAATAGTGAGTAAGGGGTCCACATCTGGATTTCCCTAGTAACTTAGGGTGAGACCCAAAGTTACTTAAATATGCAAATTAACAAGGGGGGGGTCCTGGGAGTCCCTCTGCAAGACATTTGTCCTGGTTACGAGAGACTTATCCAGAGTCTTAAGCTCACTATCTTTCACAGAGAAGAAATATCTCAAACATATCAGTCTTTGTCCTGCCCTGGGGCAGTCCAGCACCGAAATGCTAGGCAATTATCCTCTGAACAAGAGTACCAACAGCAATCCCAGACATTTGTTTTGGTCTGGTTGGACCTCATCAGTAGGGAGGAGCTGTGTGTAGAGAATGTTATGCTGTCTCGCGGCGGTCGCGCGTGCTCTCTTGTTATCCTTGGAATGAGAGTCGCATGATTGCAGCGGACAGTGGCAGTTAGAAAAACTAGAGTTGAGCTCGGCAGTGATGAGGGCACCGGCGAGCTACGTGTAATAAACAACTTACCGGCTTCTATCAGTGTGGCCTCCTTTCTTCAAGCGGCGACGAGGGGGCACACAGAGCTTGCCGCGGAGCCTGGCGACGTTTCCCTCAACGCGGAACGCACCGTTCGTGGAACGGAGGGCAGGCCAGGCGACATGGAAAAAGCCTGCGGAGAGGTGGGGGCCTGCAGGGGGACTGCCTCCGTGGCGCCTCGGAGCGTGGCGCTGAAGGGGGACGTTCTCCCCGCCTTCACTCGAGGGAGCGGCCACATAAGGAAAGGCTGCTCCCCCTGGTGGGTGCCGCCCACTCCCCCTCTCGTTGGACAAGAAGGTGAGGAGCAGGGAGAGGGGGGGCTGGGGCACAGCCAGGGAGGAGGCACTGCTGAGAGGAACTCAGGGCCAACAAGAGTCCATCATAAGAAGGGAGTGTGTCTGAGGACATTTAAGCTACTGCAGCGGTGAGCCTCCTAGTGGACATTCAGGTCATTGCAGGGTTCACAGGGAGAGTGCCTCCCAGAGGACAGTAAAGTCACTGCAGAGTTGGAAGGTGCTTCACACAAAGCTGTGTTTCAAGAACATACTCATATACAGTGAACCTGCACCATCTACACTTAAGAGTTGCTTAAGAGCATTTAAGCACATAGGACTGACAAATACTAAGGAGATAAGGGGAAGAACAGTGAATAGGATTGGAGATAAGGGTGCAGTATCACACGTGGTGATAATTGGTGTGAATAGGACACCATACACAAAAAGATGGCTGCGGCTAGTATGTCACCCCCGCCACCGTTCCTGTCAGAACCTGGTGCTCCACCTATAAGGTGGGACAGGTGGAAGAAGTTGTTTGACACGTACCTGATTGCAATTGGAGGGGACAAGTTTGCAGCAGCGAGAAAAGAGGCGATCCTGCTGCACAATCTGGGAACCGAAGGCAGAAGTGTCTATGATGGATTACCTGATCTTCCACAGCAAGGCCAGGGGGAGATGGACCAATATTCCATGGCGGAAAGGAAGTTGGAAGTTCATTTTGAAGCCAAGAAAAATATAACATTTGAGAGACACAAGTTCTTCCAAAGGGTACAAGATCCACAGGAGCCGATGGAAAACTTCATTGCGGCGTTGAGGTCTCTTAGTCATACGTGTGAATTTGGGCTACTTACTGACTCTCTCATAAGGGACCAATTAGTTCGTTGCACGAATAACATAAAGATACAAGAGAGGCTATTATCTAAAGATGCATCACTGGAGTCGGCCATAGACATGGCAAGAAGTATGGAACAGACCCATAAGTATATGACCACTATGAAGGGAGACAAGTCGGAAGGAGAAGTGGCTGCGGTGAAGGGATTTCGTAAGGGAGTCTCCAACAAGGAAATCAAGTGCTACAAGTGCGGTAGTAACCGTCATATTTCTACAAGCATGTTTTGTCCAGCCAGAAATATCTCGTGTCTAAAATGCAAGAAGAAAGGGCATTTCGCAAGAGTTTGCCGTGAATCAGGGACAGTGCAGAGCATTGAAGCAGGTGGAAGAGTGTCTGAACAAGGTGAAGATCTGGAAATGGGAAGGAGCAACCAAACGAAGCATGTGCTGGAAGTAACAGAGGTCTCAAGTAAGGGAGGTGCGCCTACAGATGTATTCATGGTCAATGGAAGGGTGGTGACAATGAAGGTGGACAGTTGCTCACCATGGACATTGATGTCAAAAGCGACATTTCTGAGTTGCATGCAAGGAGACGTGACACAATTGAAGAAGCACAACATAGAACCGTATGCGTATGGAAACGTGAGAATTGGAATTATAGGGATCTTCCAGGCTTCCATCAAGTATAAAGGGAGGAGCTGCGAAGCAGAGGTGTATGTTACCCAAGAAGGTTCTTCACTCCTAGGATGGGGTGAACAGTGGAAGTTGGGAATTAGAATACAGGCTAACGCGGAGAGACCAGTTGATGTAGCTGAACTGAAGGATAAATGGGAAAAGGAGTATCCCATGGTGTTTCGTGAGGAGCTAAGGATGTTGAAGGGATTTGAACACGAGATTCAACTAAAGGCAGGGGCCAGTCCGGAAGTGCACAGGATGAGGCTGGTACCTCATGGGTTAAATGAGAAACTCAAAGCAGAAGTGGAGTTGTTACTCCAAAGGGGAGTAATAGAGAAGAGTGAAAGCTCGGAATGGCTATCGCCGGTAGTAGTAGCGGCTAAGGCCAATGGAGATATTAGACTATGTGTGGATCTGAGAGATCTGAACAGGAACATCTTAGTGGATAGACATCCTCTACCAATAATAGGTGACAAGCTATCAGTACTGAACAATGCCAAAGTGTTTTCGGTTATTGACCTTTAACAAGCTTACCATCAGATTCCGCTGAAGGAGGATTGTCAACACCTGACAGCATTTATCACGGTGTTTGGTTCATTCAAATACTGTAGGATGCCATTGGGCTTGCCTCGGCGGCAGCCGTATTACAAAGGGTCATGGAGACAGTGTTGAGTGGAGTAAAGAACATTATTGTGTTCCAGGACGATGTGCTGATATATGCTAGTTCTACTGAAGAACATGATGAGGTGTTGAAACAAGTGTTGAACAGATTGAGTGAGGCAGGGTTGACGGTGAAGAGGAGCAAGTGTAAGATTGCGGTACACAGAGTGGAGTATTTGGGACATGAGATAGATGAGCAAGGGGTGAGGCCTAAGAAGAATTTGGTGGAAGCAGTGAGATGTGCACCTGTACCAAAAGATAAAGAGCAGGTGAAATCATTTTTAGGTTTGGCCGAATATTATCATAGGTTTTTAAAGGATTTTGCCAAAGTGTCAATTCCCCTCAGAATGTTACTCAAAAAGGGAGTGAAGTTTGAATGATCCGCTGAATGTGATGTGGCTTTTGAGTGTATTAAGCAAGCAGTGGGTGAGGCACCATCCACAGGTAGATTTGACCCTAAGGACAAGACTGTTTTGGTAGTAGATGCGAGCATGTTGGGACTGGGTGCGACATTGGTGCAGTATGACAGAGACAATACTGAGAGAGTGATAGCATTTGCGTCTAGGATGCTGAGAGGGGCAGAGAGCAAATATTCAGTTATTGAAAGAGAAACGTTGGCCATGGTTTGGGCAGTAAATCATTTTAAGTACTTCTTGTGGGGAAGGAGATTTGTTGTCAGGTCGGACCACAAACCCATGGTTCAGATGTTTGAGAGCGGGAGATGGGCCATGGGTTCTCCAAGAATAAGCAGGTGGGGTTTGGGACTCCAAAACTTTAACTTTGATGTGAGCTACTTGCCAGGGAAGCGTAATGTTGTGGCAGACTGCCTATCCAGACTGCCACTCAGGGGTGAACCTATGGAAGATAGAGAGACGGAGGAAGAGTTAGTAGTAGCAGAGTTACAAGGTGCAGTTGGTAAGGAAGAATGGGCAAAAGAAGAAAATTCTGATGATGATCTCAAGCTAGTCAAAAGTTGGACGGTGAGGGGTTGGGCAGAAAAAAAGGACTTGGATTGTAAATTCAATACTTGGTGGGAAGTGAAAAATGAGTTAACATATGTGATGATAGGCTAAGGAGAGGGAGGTGCATTGTTACTCCTCATTCCATTAGGTCGGTACTAGTTGAGCTGGCTCATCAGGGGAATCCTGGAGAAGCGGCTATGAAGAGGAAATTGAGGCAGAATTATTGGTGGCCGGGAATTGATAGGTGTGCGGAAAGGTATGTCAAGGATTGCATAATTTGCCAAACGAGTGACAAATGCAGAGTGGTGAGGGAGGCTCCGTTGATTCCAAATGTGATACCGGACCAGCCGTGGAGCAAGTTAGCGGTGGACATAATGGGTCCTGTAGCGGGTCTGGGAGAAGGCTTGAAGTTTGTGTTTGTTGTGGTGGATTTTCATTCCAAATGGTTTGAGTGGGAAGCTGTAAAGGAGGTCAAGGCAAAGGAGTTGATTGGATTCTTGGAAAAGGTGTTTCTCAAGGAGGGAGTACCTGTTGAAATCGTGTCGGATAATGGGGTGCAATTTGTGTCTGGGGCAATGAAAAAGTTTCTTGCGGGATACAGCATAAAACACACAAGGACTGCCCTGTATAATCCTAAAGCCAATGGACTTGTTGAAAGAATAAACAGGTACATAAAAGGGGGCCTGCAGATGGCCATGAAATCGAGACAACCATGGAGGGAAGTATTAAGGATGCTGACATGGAATTATGTCACTACGCCACATTCTGTGATGGGGGTATCTCCATTTGTTTCGATGAAAGGAAGGGCGCCTGGGACAAGGCTTTGTCCAGGATGGCTGGGAATGGCCAAAGTGTTTAATGTTGATCGGAATCATATTATGAAACTAATTACATTGAGTCAGGAAAGAAATAAGGAACTGTTTGATGACAGGATGAGAGTGAAAGAACAAGAATGGAAGGTTGGGGAAAAAGTATATGTCAAAAATCCTAGACTAGTGAACAAGTGTGTGGAAAGTAGATTTCTGGGTCATAAGAAGATATGTGCAGTAAAAAGTAATGTGGTCATTTTGGAAGGTGGTGAAGTTTGGTCGAAAGGAAGGTTGGCGAGAGCGGGTGATAGGGAAAAGAGTAAATTTGAGGAACAGTTGAGAACTGTGAAGGAGGATAATCTTAAATTGAATGAGGAGATGAAAGGGGGGGTGCCAGATGAGAACAAGAAGAATACAGGTGGGAAGGTCATAGAAGATTCTTCACATAGGGCTAGATCTAAGCCGGTGTGGATGACGGATTACGAAACTTGACACTTTAGTTGCTCACGTCATGTGTAGGATGTGCATTATGAAACTGGTCTCTGAGGTTTCTCATGTCATGTGCAAGCTGTGCATTACTGTTTACTTTCTATTCTGTCCAGTTCAGGCAAATTTTCTGATTACTGATTTGTCGTTTTGTTAAGTTTTTTGCGTTACTGTTATGAGCATTATTAAAGTAATAAATAAATGTATTTGCCCTGTTTGAGGGGGAAGATGTGTAGAGAATGTTATGCTGTCTTGCGGCGGATGCGCGTGCTCTCTTGTTATCCTTGGAATGAGAGTCGCGTGACTGCAGCGGACAGTAGCAGTTAGAAAAACTAGAGTTGAGCTCGGCAGTGATGAGGGCACCGGCGAGCTCCGTGTAATAAACAATTTACCGGCTTCTATCAGTGTGGCCTCCTTTCTTCACTGCGCCTCTCTAAGAATAGTGAGCAAGTGGTCCACGTCTGGATTCCCCGAGTAACTTAGGGTGAGATCCAAAGTTACTTAAATATGCAAATTAACAAGGGGGTATCCTGCAACACGTGTCTGTGGTTGCTGTTGGTACTCTTGTTCAGAGGAAAATTGCCTATCATTTCGGTGCTGGACTGCCCCAGGGCAGGACAAAGACTGATATGTTTGAGATATTTCTTCTCTGTGAAAGATAGTCAGCTAAAGACGCTGGGTAAGTCTCTCATAACCAGGACAAATGTCTGGCAGAGGGACTCCCAGGACCCCCCTTGTTAATTTGCATATTTAAGTAACTTTGGGTCTCACCCTAAGTTACTCGGGGAATCCAGACGTGGACCCCTTGGTCACTATTCTTAGAGAGGCACAGCTCCACCCTACTGATGAGCTCCAACCAGAGGGAAACACGTGTCTGGGGTTGCTGTTGCTACTCTTGTTCAGAGGAGAATTGACAAGCGTTTTGGGTCTGGACTGCCCCAGGGCAGGATAAAGACTGATATGTCTGAGATATTTCTTCTCTGTGAAGGATAGTTTGCTAAAGACTCTGGGTAAGTCTCTCGTAATCAGGACAAATGTCTGTCAAAGGGACTCCCAGGACCCCCCTTGTTAATTTGCTTATTTAAGTAACTTTGGGTCTCACCCTAAGTTATTCGGGGAATCCAGACGTGGACCGCTTGCTCACTATTCTTAGAGAGGCACAGCTCCACCCTACTGATGAGGTCCAACCAAACGGAAACACGTGTCTGGGGTTGCTGTTGGCACTCTTGTTCAGAGGAGAATTGCCTAGCATTTTGGTGCTGTACTGCCCCAGGGCAGGACAAAGACTGATATGTTTGAGATATTTCTTCTCTGTGAAAGATAGTGAGCTAAAGACTCTGGGTAAGTCTCTCGTAACCAGGACAAATGTCTGGCAGAGCGACTCCCGGAACCCCCCTTGTTAATTTCCTTGCCTCATAGGTAAATACTGGGATGAGGAAGAGGGGGACTAGGAGTAATGAAGATTAGAGGAAGCTGAATCAGGCATTACCTCCATGAACCTCTACCTCATCCTAGTGCTTGTGTATGAGGCAAAGTGCCTCATACACAAGTACTGCCTCACACACAAGTACAGGTACGAGGAAGAATTGAGCTAGGAGTAATGACAATTACCAATAAGTAATCAAGGCATTAAATGCAAGTAGTGGCGTAACACCATTGAGTTGACTGGGCTGAGGCACTCTCCCCCTGAAATGATGGGCTATGTTGACTCAACTTGGCCGACCTTCAGAGCAGTTGCTGGACAGAACAGGGCACAGATGTTAAACCGCACATGGGTTTCACTGTTAACAAGGGCCCAGCAATTACTACCGTAAAGCATTTCACTGTTCGTACCTTCATTCAAATACCACATATTTAGGCAATTTAAATTGTGATGTGGGTTTAGTACTTTCATGCCAGGGGAGTGATTGGAAGGGTAGAGAGGGAACAGGAGACTGCTCATTCTCACAGCAGTCCATAAGTGGGTGCTTTCAGACTTAAAGTAGAGACTTAACTGCTTGTAACATTGAAGTTGCACTAGAATAGTCTCATTAAAATTTGTAAAGTAGTTTGATGTTTCCACACAAATAAGTTTGCCCCTCCCCCACCTACCGTGAAGTTAGCGCCTCTCCCAACATTTGAAGGATCAGCCCCCTCGATATGTAGGTTTTGTTGTGCCCCTGAACACAGGCACACACACCCCATTCACCATATACACACAGGCACACCCAGCCGTCCATACATTTAATTGTGCACTCTTTCACCATGCAGGCACACCCAGTGTGCACCCTTTCACCATACAGGCACACTCAAGCAGCCACCCATACATTTAAGTGTGCACACTTTCACCATGCAGGCATACTCAGGCAGCCACCTGTCACGCCGCGCGCTCGCTCGCGGGCGTCGGCGCCACTTACCTGGGTCCCTGGTCCACGGCCACAGCAGTCTCCTCCTTCATGGAGGCTGTACCCGCGGTGGCGACTCTCTTCACGCCGACCCGCGGTTCGGTTGGGCGCCGTGGACGCCGCCATCTTGCGAGGATCTGCGCATGCGCGGATCGTCAGTATTCGACGTCCCGCGCATGCGCAGCATCGGAACATGCGTTCCAAGCCTCGTTTTGACCCCGGACCATAAATGGGCATCGCATACACAGGGACAACGCGTCTCAACGCGGTTGTTACTGTGTATGCGCTGCTGGTGCCCTGGTGCTAGGTTTTCAGTCCTCCAGTTTCCAGGTCTACCTTTCCTGCTCAGTCCTGCCTCTACTCTTTACTCCTTCTTACTGGTCCTCCTACCCTTTCTTCCCTTATCTTCGTTACTAGCCAGTCCCTGGTTCAGGGTGGAGGAGGTTTCGTCTGGGTTCCTAGTAGTAGTGGGGACCCCTGTCAGTACTGCTTCTTCTTGCAGTTTGCCTTCCTTTGCCTGTCTTGTGCCCTGCCGGTACCTGTGCCTTACTGCCTTGGAAGTTCCTGAGTTCCTCTCCGTTTTCTTCGGTGATCTCATCAAGCCTTCTCAGCCAGTGGAAACACTGTCCCGACGTCACGCTAATCCTGAGAAGTGCCACCCGTGGCGTTGGGAGTTGGTTCAGTGCCATCCTGTCATATACCGTCAGGAGGGGATTGGGCTAATTCCTCGCGTTACTCTTTCATCGGCTATCAAGACTTCGACAGACTGGCAACCTCAACTCCACGGTCTACAGGAAAAAGAGGTAAACCACGATCCCGTGAAGATTCGTTTAACAGATTGAGACGCCTTAACCCCAGTTCCGACATGGACGACATACAGGAACTACGTGAAGAAATGCGTGCCATGCGTCTTGAAATGACCACTCTCCGCCAGGAGAACAACACCCTCAGACAGGCATTGGATCGGTGTTTGGCTAGTCCCGCACAACCTGTCACACCGCCAGAGAACTCCATGGCTTACACGACTCCGATGAAGTATGATGGTGATCCGCGTCGAGTGGCTGAGTTCTGTACTCATTGTCGGATCCATTTCCAGTTCAGATCGACTCATTTTGCTCAAGACAAGGCCAAGATCGGGTACATCCTTGGCAATCTGACTGGCAATGCACTCGCCTGGGCAGCACCTCTAGTCTCTACTAACAGTCCTCTGTTGGGTGATTTCACTGCCTTTGAGAAAGCCTTTTTGGACGTCTTTAAACCACCCAATTTGGCAGCCATGGCTCAGAATCAATTAATGGAGATCAAGCAAGGGTCAGATGACATAATCCGCTACATCAGTCGGTTTCGACAATTAGCAACTGATTCACAATGGCCTGAAATTACTCAAAAAACCTTGTTTCGTCGGGGATTACGAGAGGAGTACAAGGACGAATTACTGCACATTCCGGAGCCAGAAACATTGCCTGCTTTGGTGGAACAAGTCTTACGCATAGACCACAGGTTGACCGAACGACGGAGTGAACGCCGCAGGTCTGCCAGGTATCAACCGATTCCTCTTGCACAGAACCCCGGACCAGCTGTTTCTACTGAAGTAGGTCCAGAACCCATGCAGTTGGGTGCCGTCCGTGGTCCGTTGTCCGAGACCGAAAAGAAAAGAAGACGACAGAAGAATTTGTGCCTGTATTGTGGTGGTTCTGACCACTTTTTGGGCACCTGTCCGCTGCGCCCGCTGAAGAAACAGGAAAACTAACAGGCCCGTTGTTTGAGGCGAAGGCAGCAACGGGCCGCCCTTCTGATTCCGTCCTTCCTCCCATGAACTCAGTACCTTTGTTGATCCTGAAAATCGGTGTTGCCTGGCTTGGAAAATGTGTGCAGACCTGGGCCCTTTTGGATTGCGGAGCATCCGGCAACTACATCGATGCCTCATTTGCGATTGCCAAGGGGATCCGTTTACATAACAAGGAACGACCTACAGTGGTCGAGGTGATCGATGGTTCTACTTTGTCTTCAGGTCCTGTTTGCCAACACTCTGATCCCTTGTGGCTCTCTGTAGAAGGGCATCTCGAACGTATCTCCTTGGACGTCATCAAATCCCCCTCTTTTCCGGTGGTTCTGGGGTTACCATGGTTGTTGTATCACAATCCCCAGGTCGACTGGACCGCTCGCTCTTTGATGTTTACTTCGACACGTTGCCCTAGTGATTGCGTAATCCATGAAACCTTTCCTGCAGTTATGGAGTCCCTCAATCCTGCTGACGTGTCTACTCGTCTATGTGCCACTCAATCGGTACCTCATGAATATGCTGACTACCACAAGGCGTTCTCCAAGCCTGAAGACATACCATTACCACCTCATCGGTACTTTGATTGTTCCATTGACATTCTGCCTGGTGCGACCATTCCCCACGGCAAGATTTATTCGTTGACTCAACTCGAGAAAGGCATCCTACAGGAGTACATTACGGATTGCCTGAACAAAGGCTACATTATACCCTCCAAATCCCCTGCGGGATTCCCGTTATTCTTCGTCAAGAAGAAAGAGGGCACTTTGCGCCCTTGTATCGACTACCGTCAATTAAACGAAATCACGAGGAAAGACAGGTACCCGTTACCACTCATCCGGGACATCATCGAATCTCTGAAATCAGCACAGGTCTTCACCAAACTGGATCTGAGAGGGGCCTATCACTTGGTGCGGATCAAGAACGGAGATGAGTGGAAGACGGCCTTCAAAACGCCTATTGGTCACTTCGAATACAGGGTGATGCCGTTTGGACTCTGCAATGCCCCGGCAGTCTTTCAACGGTTCATGGACCATGTCTTTTCTGACCTTATTGGGATTTCTGTCTGGGTTTACCTTGACGACATATTGGTTTTTTCTGACTCTCGTACTGCACACGTAGTGCATGTTCAGGAAGTCCTCCAGAGGTTAATACACAACGGCCTGTATGCCAAGATCGAAAAATGTCAATTTCATAAGGAAAGCATGGAGTTCCTGGGTTATGTGATCAGCAACACAGGAGTACAGATGGATCCCGCAAAACTGCAAGCTATACAAGAATGGAAACCACCACATGGCGTGAAGTCGCTTCAAAGGTTCTTGGGCTTTGCCAACTTTTATCGGCGTTTCATCCCACGCTTTTCTAAACTGGCCAACAGTCTAACTCGCCTGACCAGTACCAAGGTGCCGTTTATCTGGGACACGCGGGCCGAGGAGGCATTCCTGGAATTAAAGAAATCTTTCATGTCGGCTCCTGTTCTTAGACATCCAGATGAAGAAAAACCATTTTTGGTTGAGACAGACGCTTCTGACTACGCAATCGGTGCGGTCTTACTACAGCAAGATGCAGTCACAGGAACAGAACACCCGGTAGCATACTACTCAAGGAAATTGTCAGTGAGCGAGAGAAACTATGCAGTGATAGAAAAGGAACTACTGGCAATAAAAGCTGCCTTCGAGGAATGGAGACATCACTTGCTGGGTGGGAGGTACTCGGTGGTGGTTCGCACTGATCACCGCAATCTACAGTTCCTGCGCTCTTTGCAATGCAGAACTTCCCGTCATGCTCGTTGGGCCTTTTTCTTTTCACAGTTTGATTTCACTGTCACGTACATTCCTTGTTCCCAGAACACGAAGGCTGATGCCTTGTCTCGTTCTTTGGAAAACAACGTTGAAGGTGTCAAGGAACCGGAACCTTTGATTGCATCCAAACATTTTCTATTGATGCTGACTCCCCGGCTCCAACAGTTTGTTGAGGCCACACGTACGGATCCCACAAGAACACAGATACTACAACGTGCCGACATTAAGGAACGTGACGGCTTGTTGTTCTTCAAGGATCGTCTGTACGTTCCCACATTGGAACTCCAGAAAATCATTCTACAGAATTGCCATGATTCCGTCGTTTGCGGTCACCGTGGAGTCCGCACAACACAAGAACTGGTTGCACGACAGTACTGGTGGCCTGGATGGGCTACACTGGTAAAGCAATACGTGGACTCCTGTCCTGTATGTGCCCAGACCAAGATTCCTCGCAAAAGGCCTATTGGCCTTCTGAAACCCACGCCTACGCCTCCGTACCCTTGGCATACCATCGCCACGGATTTCATCGTTGACCTGCCCTTGTCCGGTGGATTTACCTGTATAATGGTGGTGGTGGATTGTTTCACCAAGACGGCTCATTTCTTGCCCTTTCCTAAGCTACCCACTGCATCTCAGATGGCACGATGTTTTCTACATGAGGTGTATCGCCTTCATGGTCTTCCGGAGAAGATCTTGTCAGACCGGGGGTCTCAATACATCTCTTCCTTTTGGGGTCAACTGTGTCGACATTTGGACATTCAGCGAGCCCTGAGTTCCGGCTATCATCCGCAGACTAATGGACAGACAGAACGTACCAATCAGACCCTTGAGCAATACCTACGTTGTTATGCCAATGCTACCCAAGACAACTGGTCGGAATGGTTGGACACCGCGGAAGCAGCTTACAACAACGCTGTTCATTCCGCTACTGGACTCAGCCCCTTTTATTGCTCTACTGGTCTTCATCCTCGCCTGCTGCCTGTTCATCCAACGTATTCCAGCACCGTTCCTTCCGCAGATGCCCTGGTGTCCCTGATCCGCGATCAACATCGTCTGGCGGCCGGTACCTTGGCAGCGGCACAAGCACATATGAAGGAGCAGGCTGACAAGAGACGGAGCCCGGAGCCTGTCCTTCATGTTGGGGACATGGTTTGGCTATCCTCCAAGAATCTACCAGTACGCAACTTACCTGTGAAACTAGCCCCCCGCTTTTTTGGTCCCTTCCGCGTCTCTGAGCGTATTTCCTCTGTTGCCTTTCGTTTGTCTTTGCCTCGCTCTTGGAGGATCCATCCTGTCTTTCATGTTTCCCTTTTAAAGCCCTATGTGCCCGATGTTATGGGTCGTACCTGTTCCCATCCTGCTCCGCTATTGGTTCGGGGGGTCCCTGAATTTGAGGTGCAGGAGATTTGTGATTCACGGATTTGGCGCGGTGTTCTGCAGTTCCTGGTCAGCTGGAAGGGTTATCCAGCTTGTGACCGCACTTGGGAACCGCGCTCCTTCGTGCATGCACCGCGCCTGGTTCGGGATTTCTATCTCCGCTTTCCTTGGAAACCCGGTGCTCCGGGGTTGTCCGGGAGGGGGTATGGTGTCACGCCGCGCGCTCGCTCGCGGGCGTCGGCGCCACTTACCTGGGTCCCTGGTCCACGGCCACAGCAGTCTCCTCCTTCATGGAGGCTGTACCCGCGGTGGCGACTCTCTTCACGCCGACCCGCGGTTCGGTTGGGCGCCGTGGACGCCGCCATCTTGCGAGGATCTGCGCATGCGCGGATCGTCAGTATTCGACGTCCCGCGCATGCGCAGCATCGGAACATGCGTTCCAAGCCTCGTTTTGACCCCGGACCATAAATAGGCATCGCATACACAGGGACAACGCGTCTCAACGCGGTTGTTACTGTGTATGCGCTGCTGGTGCCCTGGTGCTAGGTTTTCAGTCCTCCAGTTTCCAGGTCTACCTTTCCTGCTCAGTCCTGCCTCTACTCTTTACTCCTTCTTACTGGTCCTCCTACCCTTTCTTCCCTTATCTTCGTTACTAGCCAGTCCCTGGTTCAGGGTGGAGGAGGTTTCGTCTGGGTTCCTAGTAGTAGTGGGGACCCCTGTCAGTACTGCTTCTTCTTGCAGTTTGTGCCCTGCCGGTACCTGTGCCTTACTGCCTTGGAAGTTCCTGAGTTCCTCTCCGTTTTCTTCGGTGATCTCATCAAGCCTTCTCAGCCAGTGGAAACACTGTCCCGACGTCACGCTAATCCTGAGAAGTGCCACCCGTGGCGTTGGGAGTTGGTTCAGTGCCATCCTGTCATATACCGTCAGGAGGGGATTGGGCTAATTCCTCGCGTTACTCTTTCATCGGCTATCAAGACTTCGACAGACTGGCAACCTCAACTCCACGGTCTACAGGAAAAAGAGGTAAACCACGATCCCGTGAAGATTCGTTTAACACCACCCTAAGTGTGCACCCTTTCACTGTACACACACGCACGCATACCCAGTCACAAACACATTTAAGTGTACACCCTTTCAAAATACACTCACACACACACTTCACGGGGTTGAGGGGAGCCCTGTTACTTCAAAAAGAATTTTTTTCTTTTTAAAGTCACCCTTACTTCATAAAGACATTATTTCCGTTAAGGAACGAACCATAACAGCAATAATTGCTTTATGAAGGCAGAGTGACTTCAAAAATAAACTATTTCTTTTTGAAGTCATAGGGCTTCCCCCACCCCATGAAATGGGTCTTCCATGTCATGGGGTGGGAAGAGCCCTCAGACTTCAAAATGAAAGTTTCTTTTTGAAGACACCCTGCCTTCCTAAAAAAAAGTATTTCTGTTACAGAAATTATGTCTTTATGAATGCAGAGTGAATACAAAAAGAAATATTTAAAAACGAAAAGGAAAATTGATAAAAACATTTTTTTTTCTTCAAGTGGGTCCCCCTCCCAGGGCATGTGGTAGTGGGGCTGCCCACACCACGGGGGTTGCGGGGGCCCCTGTTACGCCAGTGACTCTCTGCCTCGAAAATCATCTAACCCTTAGAGAGTTGGAGGTAGCTGGGGGAAGAGCTCGAGAAGGAAGCGATTTTGGAAGAGAGTGTTGGATATAGTGTGGGGCCCGACACCAGAAAGCCTTTTGAACAATGCAAAGGGTCTTGACCCTGATCCTTGCAGCCACTGGGAGCCAGTGGAGAGATTTCAGGGCTGGAGAGATAAGATCTCTGGGTTTGAGGCCAAGGATAAGTCTTGCAGTCCTGAATTAGTTGCAGAGGGTTGGAGAGTAGATGAAGGCAGATTGAGAAAGAGTTTGTTGCAGTAGTCCATCCTAGAGAGAAACAGGGCTCTGGGGAGCGTGAGCTTCTGGGGGAAAGTGAGAAAGGGAAGAGTCCCTTTGAGGAGGAGCCGCTGGTAGTGTGACTTTTTGGCGACGTCCAAGAAGTACGGAGAGAAAGAGAGAGTGGAGCCGAAGATGACACCAAGGTTGTTTGCCTTGCAGGAAGGCAAAGGAAGACGGCCTAAGGTGGGTGGACGGAACGGTACTTTTTGACCGCATTCAAAAGTTTGCATGGACGAAAAGTCCTAAAAATGCTACCACCAAAGGTTCGAACACCAAATGTTTGTACCTTTGGTGGTAGCATTATAGGTAAGTATAAAACATTTTTAAAAGACTGCGGGGGCTGCGGGAGTGTCCCTCGCAACACCCGCAACACCCCGCTCACTATACTGTGTGGTACGTGGAGTGGGGTGTTGCAGGGGACACCCTCGCAGCACACCCGAAACAAAATAAAAAATAAAAATGGGGGTTGCGGGGGTGTCCCCCTTAACACCCCGCTCACTATACTTTAGAGTATACTTTATACTATACTTTAGAGTATAGTGAGCAGGGGTTGTGGGGGAAACCCCTGCAGCCCCTGTAAAAAAAAAAAAGGACCCTGCGGCGCCGATTCCCGATCACGGAAGTGAAAGGGAATTGCCGCTGCAGGGACTCCGCGTGAAGAAAAAGGTAAGTAGGGTATGTTTATGTTGGGGGTGTGGGTGGGGGTGTGTTGAGGGTGTGGGTGGAGGGTGTGTCATGTTGTGGGTGTGGGTGGGGGCATGGGTATGTAGGGGTTGTGTATGTGTGTTCGCATGGGAAATGTGTAAACCTTTGGTGGTTCGCACATTTTTCATGCAAACTTTCCATCACGTAGATCCGGGTGGACAGTGTGATAGAGGGAAAGCACGGGCACGGGTCCCAGTGAGAAGGATCTCTGACTTACTGGCATTAAGGCAGAGATTGTTGGAGGTGCACCAATCCTGAATCGTGTATAGACCATCAGGAATGAGCGAGGGAGAAGAGGAGCCTGAGGAAAGCTGATTGTCATCTGCATAACACTGAAAGGAGATGGTAGAAGATCAGGTGGCCAAAGGGGCCAAGTAGAGGTTGAAAAAAACAGAGTGAGAGGATAGAGCCCAGGGGAACGCCACAGGTCGAGAGAGAGGTGGCAGAGAGAAAGGGACCAAGTTGAACCTGGGAGGGGCAGTCAAAGAGAAAGGAGGTCAGCCACTCGAGGGCCTGATCCGTGATGACTAGGTTCTCGCGTAGTCGATTGATCAGGATGGCATGGTTGACTGTGTCAAAGTAGAGGAAAGTAGAGGAAAGATCAAGGATTAGGACAGAAGGAATGCTGGAATCAAGGTTAGAGAGCAGATCTTCACATGTGTTCAGGAGCGCATTTTCTGTGCCTCTGGCAGCTCTTAAGCCGGACTGATAGTAATGGAGACAACCAACAGATTCAGTGTAGAGAGTAAGCTGGGAGATGGCCAGCTTTTCCAAGAGTTTGCCCAGGAAAAGGCTGATGGAGATTGGGCGATAGTTTGCCAGGGAGGTAGGATCAGCAGACGGCTTTTTGAGGAGTGGATGCAGAAGGGAGTGCTTAAGGGGAGAGGCAAATGTTCCAGTGGTGAGTGATTACAGAAATCGGCCAAGGTTGGAGTGAGGGTGTCAGTATGGTTCTTGATGGTTCTGGAGGAACGGGGAGCACCTGTTTGGACGACACTTTCATAGATCAGACTTGTCTAGAAACCTTGTGAGGTGTTGTCTGAGAGAAAGGTGAGAAAGGAGGAGGAGATGGAGAGATGGTCAAGGGGGGACCGAGAGAGGAAGAGGGAGAGGAAGAGCAGATAGAGGACAGGACGTCCTGAAGTTGAGCAGGGAAGTGAGAGGCCAGAGTCATACAGAGGGGTTTGGGAGGCAACAGGAGAAGTAGAGCCCACAACAGGATTGAGCAGTTCCTTGCAGATTTTAAAGTGTTTGGCAGTGTTGTTAGAGGACGCAGAGACTCAGGCTTGAAAGTGTGCTCTCTTCTTGATGAGTGTTATTGGTTCAACTTGAATTTTGGTGCAACCAGTCTAGGTATGTCTAAATGTAGCCTGGCAGCCAGTGGGACATGTTTTCAATGTGGCATAGCATTTTTTTATTTTTAATAACAAAGCACTAATGTTCCTGTGCACTGTTGGTGACTTGCATGTATTGGATTGGTGTTACCCTACAAAACAATTGCAAACACACAAGTGTGCTGTATATTGCATTAAAACACATATTTATATCTTTCTTCTAGTACAGTGTGCGGCATACCCCTTCAGCAGCACGTTTGTGCGTATTGTGCAAGCATGACAATCTTGGCCGGCCCAGATTGTGGCACGACCTGTGATTTGTTGCCGATTTGGGGGAGGGGCCTCAGAATGGCTCGCAAGGGGGGCCCTCACATTTTGTGTTACATCCACTGTGCCTGCACCGCCGAACTACAAGTTTGACCTTGAAGTGGAGGATTTTCCTCCAGCATCATGCTGGAGCTAAATGTGCCACTTTAAGGCCACATTTCGGCAGAATTGCCACAGCGGACTCGCCAATCACAGTAATTACACCAAAATCCCCATGGAGTCCCATGGATTCCAAAAATGGGGGTTAACGTGGGACCAAGTGACGCTAATGATAAATGTGTTCAGTGGCAGTAAGGCCCATTGACTTCATTAATTCTGTCCTTCCCACTCCCCTGCAATTTGTTACCAACAACAGTCACCTCTCACCGCTCCTACTCTTGGATTAGGCTGCCGTCCAGTTTGGCTTGGCAGTCCCAGAATTATTACGCAGGAATTTACCTGCAGTAACATAAATAGACACAGCAGGTACTAAAAGCCTCCATGTGCCCCAGGATTGCCGGAGCACACTCTTAACCAATGACACACCCAACACTACTTGATCTTCATGTTGTAATATTCAAAAACGGCCTTGTAATCCCAGTGCACATACTTTTCTGTGCTGCTTCTCTGTAGAAGATGGCCTGTTACGCTGGGAGGGGGCACAGTATGCCTTGGACAAGGATATGGCACTTTGAAACTACTACGGCAGTGATTTGACATACTACACACACATAGTAACATAACTTCCATAATATCCTGTTCTGCAACATTTGATTGCCTTTTGTTTATTTGTTAGGGGGATTGACTGCTGCCTTTTTGTGACACCTAAGAATTGCAAAGAGATGCAGTTCTTGGGTCCTGTCTGTGATCAGGGTGACCCAGTTCTGATGCAAGCCTTACCCTAAATATAAGCACAGGGTAACACTCTGACTGATGCTGAGGCGGGTGATGAATTGGGTACGAAATCTCTAACTAGGTCATTCAGTTCTCAGCTTCCCAGCCTGGAAGCCCCTCCCTACCCTAAAATGCTCACGGGAAGTATATGCTGCCTGCTAAGATCGACTCAACTAGAAACATACAATAAAATTGAAATATGTCTACACGATAGCACTCGCAGGCTTGCAGTAATTTGGGAACAGGCAGCCACACGTTTAGTCATGCACGTAGGCCACTGCCAGATATTGGTCAATTGCACAACGGAGTGCAACTGGGCATGGCAAAAAGCGGTGCATACGCCTTTTGCCCTACACATTTTCACTCCGCCGTGCAAATGAGTAAACACAGCCTGCCATGCGAGCATGGTAGGCCCCGTTTAATTGTATTGTAAACACTGCTTGTGAGCATGGCAGGCAGCATATACAATGAATCCCTGTGGTGCATAAAGCCATCGATCTCCATAGGGATCCCTCGCATTTGCACAGGCATGAAAATGTGTGCTGTCGCAAATTGTATGGCAGAGACAACGGGAGGCAGCAAAAATGCAAGTTGCATTCCATCCCTCCACTCCACCATACAAATAAATGAAAATTAGTTGCGGCTTTAATGGAAGGCATGAAAGCCTTACAACGAGGCTTTGAAGACTTCCATTAATATCACGTCACAATGAAAATGAGCTCCAAAGTATTCTGCTAATGTAAGCCATATGTTGCTATTAATTTTCCCACTCATGGAAGGATGAGACACACAGTTTTCCCCAAGAACAGGTACATTGAATCTAGTACATGCAATCTCCTTGTCTGCTTCCTAGCTTGATGTGTGGACAATGCTCTTGTGTACTAAAGCTCACAACTAAGACTTAATGGACGGTTTTAAGCTTAGCGAACAACATATTCCTATCCCCGAATAGAACTACTAAAATGTTTACCCCAACTCCATCAGCAACTCAACATCTTGGACCTACTTAAGCCCATTGCTTAAATATCTGTTCTTGCTCATATGCCCTGCCATCAGTCTTTCCTTCCAACCAAACATCCTGGCTATTGATGGGCAGAAAACTACGCCCATACTACTGCTGAAATGAAGGCGGAGTGATAGGAAATCTCCCCCTCCCCCTTTCTGTAGTATGGAATTTTCGGTGTAAGATCTTGTCCATCTCTTGTAGCAGTAAGCCTAATCACTGAAGCAGAAACCAGTCTTAGAAGGTCACAATGTGCTCTCATTTGCTGAGATGCATAGCATTGTAGCCAATAAGAGAGTGCCGAACATTGTGCCCCCTAATCCCTGATTGGCTGAAATCGTTGTGCAACAGTTAGGTGTGAACTTCTCTGATTGGAGGGATTCTGTTTGCATTGATTTTGCACCAGTGGACAGCCAGGATTTCCACAGAGTGCGAATGGAAGAGGCAAAATCCGCTTCTTTCACTTCTGTAACGGGAATTGTTGTGAAGACTACTCCTGGTGTTGTCTGTTACTTATGATCGCCCAGTAAATCTTTTGCCAAGCGCCCAGCACTTGGCTAGTCTGTCTATTTACTTGCATGCTATATACATTGCTACCAGATGCCCATGTTCTCAAATATCAGGTATTGCCATACTATACAAAGTAGGTAGCTCTATCATATGCCCGGTATTGGCATCATGTAGCCAGTTTCTCACATGCCATACATTGCCATCATATTCTCACATGTATGTTAATGCCAAAGTTCTCACGTATGCACAGGTATGTACTCTCACCATATGGCAGGCATTCTGTCATATGCTAGGTAGAGCTGACAGCTACACAAACACACATATGTGCACAAGGACACACACACTTACATGCACACAAACATCAAGACAAATTCACAAGAACACACAAATCACCACACATTATTGATCACCATCAAACTTGTCCCTCCCTTTGTTTGTGGTGGTGGCGTGAATGAGGGAATCTGTCCAGGTTTTGGAGACAGTCACATAAACTTTGCATTCAGCTTTCTCCTAATGGCATTCTTTCCTAAGCAGTGAATGCGAGAGGCTGGGGTGAGTGGTAATTGATGTTACTGTACCCTAACACTGGACATTGTGTGCAGATGAAGAATTGGAGTACCCATGCAGGCACAGCTGGCTACATCTTGGCCCGTCAATCCTGACTACTTGTTGCATCGCTGACTGCATTTACTGACACTGAGCATATGTTTTTATAGGGCAGCACAGAAGTATTCTTGACTTGTGCAGTGGGTTCCTAGTAGGTGGAGCTTCTCACTCACCTAGAGGGAGTGAGTCACTGAGAGAAGAAAACCAGAGTTCTGTGTGTCTTAGGACTGGCCCTGGTAGCTGGCATTGCACTCATAATTGTTATTCTCCCACCCATGAAGATAAGCATACTATACTCCAACAGAACAGGTCTGTAAGTAGGAAGAGTTGTACAGGAACACCCTACAAGCAGGAAGGGCTGTACACACTCAGCAGCAAGGTCCCTGCTAAGCTGTGCGCATGTGCACTTGCCCGGCTTCCCTTTGGGTGCCACTCAGAAGAGTTTTGGCAGCACACACAGACCATTCTCGTGAGCTATAAAGGCACAACAGTAGTCGTATGTTGGTTGTAATATGAATAACGTTCAAAGACCAGAATTTCTATATCTAATGGTGCCTAGCAAAATAGTCACCCACACTTTGTAACCCAACTGGCAGCTCAAATATTGGATGCTGACTGTAAGTGAGCAGGCTGCTTGGAATCACCCAAAATGATCGAATAAAAATCACTGAATGCATGATATGGCAGAATTTCGGCCAGTCGAAAATTCCGAACGGCCGAACAGTTTGACCAAATCACGCATTCAGTGGTGGAGGCTGCGGGGGTGTCCCCTGCACCCTTGCTCACTATATTGTGAGCGGGTGTTGCGGGGCTGTCCCCCACAGCTGTAAAGGATTGACTATCCACTCCCCCTCAAACTGAATGTATGCATGTGGGGGAGTGGAGATAGACCCACTCCCCCTCAAACCGAACGTAGATAACTTGGCGGGGTGATTAAGGACTCTAAATGCTGTAGAAATAAGAATTATAGTGCTTCGCAGCAAAGCGCTTTGAAACCGATTCATGTTCATGAGGTCAGAATGTTTTAAACAATAGACGGCTTGTTAAGTAGTACATGCTAAGTATATATTACAAAAAAACTAAACTCGAATTGTACTAGGTATCGAAATATGACTACTAATAGGGTGATCCACCATTTTGTGATAGGTCAGGCATTTTGTAATGAGGACTACCATTTTAGGTTTTGTGACAAGGTCAGGCACTTCAACATGCATACTTACTCAAGTAGACAAAATGGTTGCTTTATGCTAACTCACGCTGACCTCACTGGACAGTTTTTTTAAAAGGAGTTTATGTAGGGGACAAAGGAGGGGGGAATGAGTGGATAGAACCAGTTTACAGTAGGTTGAGTGGCAAATAGGCCAGTGAATAACAAGTAGAAAGAGGAAGAGCACATTGATCATGCCACGTAAAATCAACGAATCACAGATAGAAAGGGGTTGTCTTCATGACCAAACCATTACCTCATCTCCTTAGAACTGTATATAAGGGTGGGTGAATCCAGTGATTTAGAGCAGAGTTCCTGAGATGTCCTTGCTGTATGAAGTGCATTGCCTGTTGGAAGAAATAAAAAACCTGATAACTTCGGAAACCTGCCTGAGTGTCCTGCTTGCTCCAGAGTCTCTTCTTGACCCCAGAAATGCCAAGGCCCAGACGTGAGCGTGGTAGGACCCTCATGAACACTTGGCGAGCCAGAGCCAGGAGCCTTAAAATGACATCTCTTCAAGCCCAAGGATCCTGGGGATATAAGTGAGCTATGCTTTGAGGCCTGTATGAGGGGGAGAGAGAGGATGAGGCAGGAGAACAGATGGGGGAGGGCAAACTGGAGTGCCATCCCACAGGTAGAAGAGAATGGGTTTACAGGCCTGATAGCATAGCAGAGGGCCTTGGCACTAGGCCAATGAAAGGGACTATTTTGTTTTTGGAGATTTTCCCAAAACAACTTACATTGAGTAAATTATTCAGGGATCTTCAAAAAAATAAAAAATCTTTAATTATATATTTAAAAATTCATTCTTGGGAGATACACTTTAGGAAAAACATTTTTTGAAAACGTTTAGGATAAAACTTTAAAGTCAGTTGAGGAGATTACTCTTGGAAGAATTATTTTTGAGTTAATGTTTTAACAGCTTTTAGAAACAACTTTAAAGCATTCATGGGGAACCCCGCTGCGAAAAATGTTTTGAGATTATTTGTTATCACTCTTTCAGATACCATTTTTTGCATTGTAGGGAACCTCCTAAGAAATTTTTGAAAAATCATATTATTTAAGTATAGTATAAATAGTTTAGAAAAAGTAACAGAGAATGGGAATTAAATCAAGACGTTGAGCGTTAAGGAGTTATTGAGAACTTGGCTTGAGTGTGGCCAAGCAAGTAAATCATGAGAGAGGCCACGATAAAGTGGATACACTCTGTACCTAAGCTTTAAAGAGTGTTATAAGAAATTTGAACCCAGAGTCCCATAGTGGAACGTGTAGACGACGGATCCGATTAAAGATTAAAGGGGTAGTTTACACTTCATTTGAATTATTTTTAGAGGGCAAGACGAGTCTTAGAAAGAAGATTGTGAAAGATTTGTGTAATCGGTTGAGTTTGTCTGTTTGTTTTATGTGATTATGTTATGTATTTATGCATTGAAGTCTATGTCACATGTGTGCACTGTACATTTTGTTTATGATTTAGGAGTAAGAAATGCATTTTTAAGTTGATTTAGAAAAAATTGGCATCAATCCAAGAATTAAAAGTGATCAATTATGAAAATGAATGAGATACAAAATATACTATGGATTAAAGTAAACAGGTTTGCATTGTTTTTCTATTGATGAAAATAATACTTGGTGAAACAAATGAAAGAAACAGGAAGAAAGTGCTTCCCTTTTAACCTCCATAGAAATCAAAGTCCAGCAACTATGGAGTTAATTCTTACAGTTGCTAAAACTAGACCAACAGGGCTGTCCAAATAACTTTACATGATAAGGTTTCACATTTAGCTGTCAGAAACGAAGGGCAGGGAAAATATGCCTTTTTGGGAAAGATTTGTGCTTTCCAAAAAATGCATAGGCACCTTGGAAAAGCTCTGCGGCAGAAAACCACAAGAAGATAGAAGTTTAATCTGTTGAATTTATGGGGTCAACACCTCCAAAAAGCTAAAAAACGTGTACGGTACAGAACCGCACTGCATTTACAGGACTCTTGGACAGAGAAAAGAGATTTATCTTAGAAGTGCGTAGTTGGCAGACTGCCAAGATAGCCGCGCACTGCTTAAGGAATGGATGTGTTGTTTTATAGCCTATGCACTGGGCTGAGGTAAGCTATGTTCACAACAGAATGGTCTTGTGAATGGAATGGTTTAGACTGTGTGTGACATAGTGTTAAAAAAATTATAGAAGCTGGTTTTGAAATTATAACAAGGTGATTGACTATGTGTTAAAATTAGGATTGAAGTGTCATGGTTATTTGAATGCTTTTTATGGAATCTTGTTTTATTTGTGAGGGCAGTGCCTTGGCCATGTTCAAACTAAACTGACAAATGAATGCAGTTTGATAAATGCATTTTTGAAACAATATTTATAGGTCATTTGGTGTTATGCGCTGCAAAATGAGACAAGAAGGAGGCATGTCATAATTTTAGACATTAATTTTTATGTGTGCCATGATTTGGAATAGTGCACTACAAATGATAGCATGAAGTGCAACAAAAAAAATGTCAATTTATAAATTGCACAAAATGATTTTGCACAGAAGACAGGTGTCAAGTGAGGAAGCGATGCTCCCAGTGATATATGTATATTATGTTTGAGAATTTAGAAGACATTTGGACATGAAGTCAGAGAAAAGGGGCCCAGGAGCACACAATTTGAGAGTGGTGTTGCTGAGATTTAAATTGTGTTTTTATGTGCGGAATACAGAAAAAGGCAGGCCTTGGTGCTAATAGATTGTATTTGGACCAAGCACACTAAATAAGTCCTGGAAATGACAGTAATATATGGGAAGAAACATTATTTGACAAAGGTTTTTTTTTTAGCTAAACATAACAAATTTGGAAAAGTATTAAAATGCAATTAAAAAGAAGCATGAACGCAGCTATTAAGCTGTACTGACATATGCAGGCATCCATGGAGGTGCACTGGGATGTGTAAGGACATACAAACACACATACGCACACATGCAGTCAAATTGGTAGCTGACATAGACAATAGTTGATCCGACACTTTTTGAAAACTTAGGAAGGGCAGAGATTTGTGTATTTACATTTCGAAAATATTGAGATTTTTGCAGTATGCATGTGTCAGAATCGGAAACTACCACCCCCGAAAGCTCCTCACCTGACTCCTTAGAGGAATCCTCCTGGGTAGATTTCTTTGGTCTTCTTCTCCCCTCCTTCTTGATCTCCTGCGGGTCTTCGTCCGTCTTGGTGCTCTTCCTTCCCTTTTTGTCCTTCTTGCGCTCGTAGAGATAGGGACGAGCTCGGCTTGAGGCCACCCTGACAGTGGTAGGAACAAGCTGTCAGGTGGACCCAGGGGAGCCAGTCCCGTAACGTCAGGGAAAAAGCCAGTGACGGCAGAAAAAACCCTGTTAGATGGCGAGTCCTTGCTGGCAGGGAGTGTGTCAGAAGTGGAGGAGGCCGGTGAATGGTATAGAGTAACAGTACTTGAATCCAAGTATTAGCGGATGAGGTAGACTGATGTCGAAAAGGATTTGAGGAGAGTCCATTGCGATCCAAGGAAAGCTAAAGCGGAGGCTGCACACGAGCAGTCAGGAGGCAAGGTAAGGCTATAATGCAGGTAAGAGAGAGAGGGAGAGAGAGAGACCTGGTACAGGAGAGCGAGAGAGAGTGGAGAATGAGAGAGCAAACAGAAGCGGGAGCGAGCATGGAAGGGAGAGAGAGAGAAATAGTAAGGGAGAGCGAACGGGAGCAAAAGCGGGTGAACAAGAGTAAAGAATCTAGCGAAAGAGAGAGAGAGCAAGCGGGAGCGAAAGCGGATGAACAAGAGTAAGGAATCAAGCGCCAGGGAGAGAGAGAGCAAGCTGGAGAGAAATAGCAAAGGGGCGCAAAGGATAGCTTTACAGTACGGAACCCCGTACAAAAGGAAAGAGCCGAGTAACAGGGAAAGCCGAAGCGGGCTGAGTACTAGGTAGAAAAGTATGAAAGGACCAAGCTCAAGGAGCGGCACTGCAGGCAAAGTTAGCGAAAGGCTGACAATGCGAGTTGCAACGCACAGCGTTGTGGGCGTGGCTACCTTTTAAAGGAAAAGTACCAAAAAGACTAGAACGGTAAGGACCGCAAGGTGCCTAAGTAAGCCTCCATCTTTTCCACAGCGTCCAGGGTCGCGTTGTGACAGTATGCCCCCTTCTCATCTGGGATCCCCCGGGCTTACCCAGATGAAGGCGGTGAAAAAGACGTAGCAAGCGAGGGGCATGGATGTGGCTTCTAGGTTCCCAGGTACGCTCTTCAGTGGAGTACCCCTTCCAATGTACCAGGTACTGAACAGTACCATGTCTGTAGCGAGAATCCACCAGCCTCTCCACCTCGTATTCCTCAGGTTCTGGATTATCGGGAATTGATGAGCGTGGCACTGTCCGACCGTGTGGATCTGATAGATAGGCCTTGAGATGGGACGAGTGGAACACAGGATGGATGCGCTTCATACTGTGAGGCAGTTTCAGGCGAAAGGCCACCGGATTGATCTGTGCGGAAATGGGGAAAGGCCCAATGAATCTGGCAGAAAACTTCCCTGGGTGTAACCAGCGTGGCAAGAATTTAGTGGACAACCAAACTTTAGTGCCAACAGTCCATTTGGGGTTTTGAGATCTCTTCCTGTCAGCGTACCTCTTTTGGAGCTCCCTGCTAGTCTCCAAGTTCTTCTTAGCCTCCCTTTGTATACGTTTTAGTTCACTAAGCCTTTGGTCAACCGCAGGGACAACAGTCGATGGTATTCCGACCAAGGGCATGGGATGAAAGCCATAGGAGAAAAAGAATGGACTGGTTCCTAGGGAAGAGTGCACTGTATTATTGTAGGCGAATTCCGCAGTGGAGAGAAAAGACTTCCAACTCTCCTGTTCTTGACCACAGAAACAACAAAGGTACTGTTCTAAGGTGGAGTTCAGACGCTCAGTTTGTCCGTTGCTTTGGGGGTGATAACCAGAAGAGAGAGCTCTACTGATTCCCAGAGTCTTGCACAGTGTAGACCAGAAACGAGAAGTGAATTGAGAGCCTCTGTCAGAAACAATAGTTTGGGGTAGACCGTGAAGCCTAACCACATCTCTCAGAAAAACCTCAGCTAATTCTGGAGCCGATGGTAGGCCAGGTAGAGGAGAAAAGTGTGCCATTTTACTCAGGGAATCTACGGTAACCATGATGGCGGTAGAACCCATAGAGAGAGGAAGATCCACAATAAAATCAGTAGAAATGTGTTCCCAAGGACGTGATGGCAAAGGTCCTTGTTGAAGGAGACTTGTTGAAGGGCGATGCGTAGAGGGCTTACCGGAGGCGCAAATAGGACATGCGGCTACATAAGCCTTTACATCCTTGGCTAAAATGGGCCACCAGAAATACCTTGATACCAAATTGGTCGTGGCTCCTTGCCCCTTGTGGCCAGCAGAAGGTAGATCGTGACACCAAGACATTGCTTGAATTTGAAGCTCTTTAGACGGAAGGAACAGGGTGTCCTTGTAGAAATACACTGTCCCTCTTTTCTCCAATGAAGACAGACGGTCGTTGGGTATCTGGGTAGAACTAGTTGTTCGTTCAACCTCTTGTAGAAATGAATTGACCGCCCCTAATATCCTTTTCCCCGAAAGAATCTCTTCAGGTTTGTGTCCGTCTACTGGGCATTTTTCTCCTAGGCTCCGGGATAAGGCATCAGCCAACACGTTCTCCTTCCCTGGAAGATACGTGATGTCAAAGTCAAATTGGGAGAAGAAATAGGCCCACCGGGCATGTCTAGAATTGCAACACTCCATTTGTTGGAGTACCTTAAGGTTCCTATGATCCGTTCTCACCAGAAACGGATGGGCAGCCCCCTGTAACAGATGTCTCCATTCGACACAAGCCTGGCGGTTGGCCAACAATTCCCGTTCCAATACCGAGTAGTTTCTTTCACTCGGGGTGAGTGTCCGGGAGTAGTATGTCACCGGGTGTTCGATACCATCCTTACCAGACTGTAATAAGGCTGCTCCTATGGCACCTCCAGAGGCGTCCGTTTCAACCACAAAAGGAAGGGACTGATTGGGTTGAATGAGGATGGGCGCAGTGGTAAAGGCTTCTTTGAGTACCTGGAAAGCTTGTTCTGCCTTCAAGTCCCATACAAATTCTTTACCCTTCTTTAGTAGATTGGTAATGGGTAGCACGATCTCCGAAAAATTTGGGATAAAGCGTCTGTCAAAATTCGAGAGACCCAAGAAACTCTGTATATCCCTAGGGCTGCTGGGAGTGGGCCATAGAAGTACCGCCTTCACCTTCTCGGGATCCATCTGAACTCCTTCTTTGGAGAGAATAAAGCCTAGGTAGGGAACAGACGAGGATTCGAAGATGCACTTTTCTGGCTTTAACAATAGATGATTCTCTTGTAGTCTTCTTAACACCTGCTCAACGTGTCTGTGGTGTTAGGCCGGAGAAGAAGAGAAGACAAGAATGTCGTCAAGATAGACTACTACAAACGAGTATAGCAGGTCTGAGAATATCTTGTCCACAAACCGTTGAAAAACCGCCGGGGCGTTTACCAGTCCGAAGGGCATCACTCGATATTCAAAGTGTCCCAGAGGAGTTCTGAAGGCGGTTTTCCACTCATCTCCCTCCTTGATTCTCAATAAATGATAGGCACCTCGAAGGTCGAGTTTGGTGAAAATGTTAGCCCCTTCAACTGCTTCCAGTACTTCCTTTATAAGAGGCATGGGATATCTGTCTCTTATAGCCATACAGTTCAAACCTCGATAATCAATACACGGTCTCAATTCAGAGGTCCATTTCTTGGGTACAAAGAACATAGGTGCTCCGGCAGAGGAGCGTGACTCTCTGATGAGACCGTTCTGAAGGTTTGCGTCCAGATATTCCTTAAGGGCCCTTCTTTCTGGGAAAGACATGGGATACATTCGGCCGAAAGGAACGGAAGCACCTGGTTTTAACTCAATGGAGCAGTCTTCAGGCCGATGAGGAGGTAAAGAGAGTGGTAATTCGTCTTCAAAAAGTTTGGCGTATTGTTGGTAGCAGAGCGGCACCATCTGCACCACTGAGGCGGACTTAGGAGTAGGGATTCCCTTACCAGGAACCGGATTGGTCTGGAGAAGGCAGGAAGAAGTACAGAAAGAGGATGAAAAGCATGTAGTGTTGGCTGACCAGTCTATAGTAGGATTATGCTTACGTAGCCATGGTATACCCAGTATTATTGGGAAGTGTGCGGCTCTTATCACATCGGAAACAATCTGTTCTTGGTGTTGAAAAAGAAGCATAGTAGCGGGTAAGGTTTCTTTTACAATGGGCCCGGAGGAGAGTGGAGTTCCATCCACTCCTTCTACGGGTAAGGAACAGCTCTTTTGTAGAAAAGGCACCCCCTGATCTTGAGCCCACTGGACATCGATGAAATTACCCGCAGCACCACAGTCCAACATAGCCAAGACCTCAACGGGTGGATTGGGCTCGAAAGTGAGATGAATGGTGAACACCAACAATCTGTTATCATCTTCTATAGCCTTCTGACTTGTAAGGTTGCAGGGATTGATCGTCTCTGCCCGGTTCTTATCCCTGCTCAAGACCGAGGAGAAGCGTTTCCCGAACGTCTTGGAGGTACTTCGGGGCAGTTCCGGAGCAAATGCTTAGAAGATCCCAGTACATGCAGAGACCCAGATCTCTACGTCTCTTTCTCTCCTCTGGAGTCAGGGGGCCTCTAGTAGTTCCGATCTGCATTGGTTCTTCAGTCTGGCTCCGATTAGGAAGAGGAACTGGAGTAGTACTGGCAGAAGGAAGATTTCAGAACCTCCTCCTTTCTTGTCTTCGCTCTTGAAGTCGGTATTCCAGCTGAAGAGTCAGAGTCACTAGTTCTTGGAAGGAGGTCGGACGAGCCACTCTGGCTAGCTCATCTATGAGATCGTCATGGAGTCCCCGGCGAAAGAGGGTTTGTTGAGCAGAGTCAGGCCATCCTGCATCCTTTGCCAGTCTGATGAAAGCAGAAGCATAAGTTTGAACATCTTGATTCCCTTGACGAATGTCCAAGAGGGCTTCATAAGAGGAAAACTGAACCTCAGGTCTGTCGAATCTGGCTCTCATCTGTTAGGTAAACAGGGAATAATCGTTGACGGCTGGATCGGATTGGGATATCAACGGGGTGGCCCAAGCCAAGGCCTTTCCGACGAGATTAGCAACAAGGAAACCAACCTTGGACCTGTCCAGTTCGTAGGCCTTCGGTCTAAAAGTGAAATAGACCATGCAAGCATCCAGGAATTCCTTCAAATGCTTTGGATTGCCATCATATTTTCCAAAGGAGAACGACTGTGGAGGCAAGTCGCCCCGAGTATCATCTCGTACTGCGATCTGTTGTCGTAGACTGACATTTTCGGTTCGGAGATTCTGTACTTCAGTCTGAAGGCCTTGGATAGCAGCTACCATCTCCTGGATCTGCTCTAGGGAGGCCATGTTGACTTGTGGGCGTTGCAAACTGTCAGAATCGCGGAAACTACCACCCCCGAAATCTCCTCACCTGACTCCTTAGAGGAATCCTCCTCGGTAGATTTCTTTGGTCTTCTTCTCCCCTCCTTCTTGATCTCCTGTGGGTCTTCGTCCGTCTTGGTGCTCTTCCTTCCCTTTTTGTCCTTCTTGCGCTCGTTGAGATAGGGACGAGCTCCGCTTGAGGCCATCCTGACAGTGGTAGGAACAAGCTGTCAGGTGGACCCAGGGGAGCCAGTCCCGTAACGTCAGGGAAAAAGCCAGTGACGGCAGAAAAAACCCTGTTAGATGGCGAGTCCTTGCTGGCAGGGAGTGTGTCGGAAGTGGAGGAGGCCGGTGAATGGTATACAGTAACAGTACTTGAATCCAAGTATTACCGGATGAGGTAGACTGATGTCGAAAAGGATTTGAGGAGAGTCCACTGCGATCCAAGGAAAGCTAAAGCGGAGGCTGCACACGAGCAGTCAGGAGGGAAGGTAAGGCTATAATGCAGGTAAGAGAGAGAGGGAGAGAGAGAGAGCTGGTACAGGAGAGCGAGAGAGAGTGGAGAATGAGAGAGCGAACAGAAGCGGGAGCGAGCAAGGAAGGGAGAGAGAGAGAAATAGTAAGGGAGAGCGAATGGGAGCAAAAGCGGGTGAACAAGAGTAAAGAATCTAGCGAAAGAGAGAGAGAGAGCAAGCGGGAGCGAAAGCGGATGAACAAGAGTAAGGAATCAAGCGCCAGGGAGAGAGAGAGCAAGCCGGAGAGAAATAGCGAAGGGGCGCGAAGGATAGCTTTACAGTACGGAACCCCGTACAAAAGGAAAGAGCCGAGTAACAGAGAAAGCCGAAGCGGGCTGAGTACTAGGTAGAAAAGTATGAAAGGACCAAGCTCAAGGAGCGGCACTGCAGGCGAAGTTAGAGAAAGGCTGACAATGCGAGTTGCAACGCACAGCGTTGTGGGCGTGGCTACCTTTTAAAGGAAAAGTACCTAAGTAAGCCTCCATCTTATCTACAGCGACCAGGGTCGCGTTGTGACAGCATGCAAGAATAAAAGAACAGTAATTACATTTTACTGCAGATGTATCCAAAAAGGCTGTTTTGAAATAGATGAGACAGCAGGTTGGGAAAAGTGGGAGTACGCGGTGAACTCGCAGGAAGAGAATGTAGCAGTGAATGACCTTGCGTAAAAGTTTTGCCAAAGGTTGAAAGTGACTCATGATAAAAGAGAGTCAGGAATGTGGCACTCGCACATTTGCGGGTAAAATAATTAAGCAATCTTTTGCACATAACAGCTTGCGAAGGCCACAGATGATTAAAACAGAGAAAGGGAAAAGTTACAAATCGAAAACAAGTAAGTACATCTTGACAGGCTTTTTTTGAGTGAAAAGCTTGCACCAATGCAGATTGAAAATGTGAAAGGTTTGTGCTGCCTCAAGCATGCAGGCCAGGACAGAGCAACCTGACACTGTGGCCTTGAAGGGTGTTTTTTCAGTATATAAAGGAGATGGTCAGGTTTAGATGCATTTGTATCTCAAATGTCAGAATCACTGGCTCAGTTAGAGCAACTTAAAAGGCAACCTCATGATGAGTGCGGGAAAGTTGCCAGCTCATGTGAGCAAAATTGAGATCATTGCCAGGTAGAAGGCAGTGCAAAGCAATTGCCCTCACTATGGACAGATAGACAATGAGAAAGAAGGATGAGTTTGGGGCTTCACAGTTTCCATGATAGAGAAAGGGTGAGCCAGATCACAGTATGTACCTTGACCCCAGATGGGTGAGGGTAATTTAAGGTACACATTCCCGAGTTTTGACCTCTAGTGCTGAGAAGTAGACACATTTATTAATAAATAAAACATTTTTAAAAACAGTGTCAGAAAGAGGCACATTAGCTATAGAAGACAGTAAAGGTCTTCTAGCTGCTATTCTTGAGGAAAGGGGCTGATGACATATTGGTCAAAGGTGGGATATTCTAGTGTTACCATGGTTTAACACTGCTCATGATGGAGCACTGTTCAATAGTTGCAAAAACAGTACTAAGGAAAGCTCTTAAAGTGCTGTATCCAGAGTCATCAGATGTAGGAGCTATAATGAGATGAGGGGTTACCAGAGATAGTACAGAAGCAGCTTAAGAATTTAGTGGGCCTCGAAGCAGAGTCATGGTCAGAGATAGAGCTGACCATCACATATTATTGCAGACTACTGCAAGAGAGGAATTGAGAGAAAAATTATGCTAGGAAAGTGAAGAAGTGAAATTAAGAGCAGATGGAATTGTCAAAATACACCATAGAAGGGGCAAGTTTGACTAGTGTGGAAGGGCCATGCGCTTAGCAAATTGCAGGTGAATAACCAAAGGCAGTATTGATCAAGGCAAACATTGATTTGCTCCATGAGGAAGGTGAGGATTTCGAGGAAAAGGCTTTCAGAAAAGTCCAGGGAAGTGACAAAATAAACAGGGACATTTCCAGAGTAACAGGAGGGGCTAGTTAGGAGACCTCATGTATGTTGGGCATGTGGCATGTTAGAGCACATTGCACGCATGTGTAGAAGCAAGGGATTTGTGCAGAATGGGCAATTCTCGAGAGGGGGGACAGCACACCACCTAATTTACAGCTCACAAATCAATGAGGGGCTTTGATGAATGAGAAAAGAAATATTGAGTTGACTCTGGTTCAAAGATGCTCAAACTATATTGAGGAAATGTCCTTTTTGCCATATGCAAATGGAACTGATATAATAAATATGCATATGCAGAGACTCATATTAGGGTGGGCCTCATGCGCACCACAGGGGTTTTTTGGGCACAGTAATAAGGGGTCACTCCCCTTGTGACTAAAGATGACATCCGTCGAGTATGCCATTATGAGGGCTGACAATACAGTGATAAAATGCTTTTGTGACGTAATTAATTGAACATATAGGGGTTTTTCTGTTTAGGAAAATCTGAGGGTATGTTGGTGTCTCCAAGGGATACTTCCTATGAGGGGGGTTTGTTAAAACTGTCGATCAAATAGTCAGACTTAGAAAAGAGAATTCTGCCATGGGTGAAGTGGAAAGCACTGGCAGAAACTGAGCAAGCTCATGGTTGTTTGCATTTTGAGAAATGTTATGATGAGCCCTTGAGGGTAAAGGAAGAGATAGTGGCAGTGGGGGAGATTCTCTTTTTTGACGGTTCTTTGAGAATCAATCAGGGTAATAGACTTGGAGATACAGGTGCCGCTAGGGTAAACCGAATGACTATTGGAGATGTTTGAGGTATTGAAAAAATGCATGCCCACCGTCTTGGTTTTCATCATAGGCTTCTGAATTAGTGGCACAGATTGTCGCGCCAGAGAAATCTTGCAGACCCGGAAGTAATGGTGTACAGTGACCACACCCATATGACGTTGGCAGTACATGCAGAACTAGCACGTTGGAAAAGGAGGGGTGACCCCCGAGTGGGCAGCACTCCTGTGCAGCACACAGTGTTATTGAATAGACCCATGGGAGCAAGCACTACGACACCCAGTAGTCATTATAGTAGGGTGATAGGATAGCTACACTGTCTGAGTACGTCAATAAAAAAGAACCACGCCGCAATGAGTGCGAGGAATGGGTCGGTTTGAACAAAGTAGAATACGTTGCATTTTGTATAAGTAAAGTGCACCATATTCAAAATGGATTTGCTGCAGAGGGCAAGTAAGTGAGCCCACGTGCAGGTTTAGCAATATGCAAACACGGAATAGTGACACATAAGAATGAAAGTGTTTAGTTTTAAAAGGGAAAAACGATTTCATAAAGATAAATGTATGCATGCATCCACAGTAGGACAGCCTCACAGGAGTGGCTTGATCATTCAGAATTGTTATTGGCACTAGGTTTTAAAGGTGCCAAGAACTAATATGGCAAAGAGAGAAGAATTTTTGGTCTCATAGTTGACATTGGGACTGTGTGTCCATAGAGCAAAGACAGAAATGTGGTGAATGAATATTAGAAGTCTGAAGGGGGTTTTGAAGACTACAAATGTATTTTTTGTTTAGTGAGAAATTAATAGTCTTTGGAAGAGAATGTGGTATGACACATTTTTGGTGTAATTGCAACAGGCACCTGAAAGTGGTTGAGGAAAGGAGTGAATGACAAAGCCTATGCATGATGATGTTGTTTAGTTAATCAAAGAAAAGTGTGTTTTGTTTTGTTCTGAGAAATGCACCATTTGAATATGGGCATATTCATAGGGTCATGTACAAGGCAGAAGGCTAATGAGAAGGTTCTGATACCAACAGGTTTTTATTGTTGTGGCAAAAGCGCTGTATTATGGATAATTGTGTGACCTAGTGGAAAAGTGGTGAGAGCATAGGATGAACTTAGTCTCAGACCACGGATATGTTTAGAACAAAGAGGGGGACAGATGACCTCCATGTAATTAGAGACAGGAATAGGGTAAGGAAAAATGATTAAGGAGTGAATAATAGATGGATCATGGAGGACAGTAATGGTTCTCATAAAAAGGTTTAGGTTAAGTAACGTCACAGATGACGATATACCTAGATAGGACTTAATGGAGTATACAGTAGTGCTTTCTTAAGGAGCATCACATACTAAAAGAAAAGGAAACATTTTTAGTATACGTGATAATTATGTAGCAGCACTCAGAATAAATAAAAGAAAATTGGAGAGAGTGTTAAAAATATTAGGTAGATTTTGGGCCTTTTTTGGCATAAGTCCAAAAAAATGAATTAGAAGAAGATGAACATAATTGATTTACCATAAACCGTATAGGAATAAAAGAGCTTGGTTTAAAAAATTGACGGGATTTGGATGAAAAGAGAAAATGATGTAAATAAATATATAAATAAATAAAAATGAATTAAGGGGAAAAAATAATGAAGAAAGGATTGGATGAATGAATGAATGAATGGATAGGGGATTAGATAGGAAGCATCAAATAAGTAAAAAATCAAAAAATTGAAAATAAATAGTATCAATGAGGGTTCCAAGCCGACATTGAAAAAAAATGCGCAGAGCAATATAAAAGCACCAGGAAGTAAATTTGGTTAACCAGACAAGGACAATTTTAAACAAAGCCAATTTAAGAAGAAAATACAAGGGTAAGTAAAATGCAATTTTTTGAGTGCCTGTAAATATATTGGTTTATGTTACAGATGAAAATCGTGGACCTTGCGTGAACGGAGGAGGAATGTCTGTATGCCTTAAAAAGGGAAAAAAAGAAAAAAGAGGTAAGTACTGGTTCACACTACAAGGGTGTGGACACACTATTGATCATTATTAAGAGTAAAAGAACCCAGGTGAGTAACAGAAAAAAGATGCAGATAGAGACACAGTGTCTTCAAGTATATAGCCATTTTTCCAAAGATAGGTGCATTCAGGTGTGAAGAGAGTAGCAGATAAATGAAAGCATGGCCACTTCAGACAAACACAGAAAACAGAAGTCAAATTGAAGGTGGGTAATTATTTTCGTATTATGCCAAAAGGGCTCAATTTTGCGAGTACATAAAAAAATGTTTAGAATAGGCAAAAAATTTAGTTTTATAATAAAAATGAAGGCACATAGTAAGAATTGGTGCCATAGTCTAGAAAACATGGTAGACTAGATTGAGCATAGTGGGGAAAAGAGCGGATGATGTGCAACGAAACGTTTAGTTTGTCTCAACAGGATGATCACAAAGCACAGAAGGAAAAGACCATGGTCCAACACAATCGGGAGGAAGATGATGAAAAAAGGACAGACTGAAGCATTTACAGCTGAGCAGCAAGCATGTACGGCTGATTAGCAAGCATTTACAGCATAGCGGCTAGCACATGCAGCAAAGCAGAGAATCAAGTATAAACCCTGAGTATCATATAGGGTTGTTGAGAAATAGTTATTTTTGTGCACCAACGAGTTAGGAAGGGCCGGTGAGTAAAATGGGCTGAAAAAGGATAGAAGTGAGTCTATAAAGTATTTTTGTTAAGCAACAAGGAAATCGAATTTGGGTTGAGAATGAACTTGACCTCCTTGCCAGTACCCAAATTACTTTTGTCTCTATTTCGATTTTCTGCAAACAGGGATGTCTACCGGCAATGTTCTCTTCTGCTACGGATGTGCCTAGAAGACAGAAAAAGAAGAAGACGCCCTTCTTTTAATGTCTTTTTGAATGTGTTTTATTTGTTGTTTGTTATTTTTCTCTCCTTGGTCAGAAAGGGTCGACCTTAGGAGGGAATGTGTCCCCGGAAGGACAAATAATGTGTATAAAGAGAAAGCCCAGGCAACATTAGGGCAGAGAAAAATGAGGAGATAGGAAAATGTATTTAGTGCATAGAAATATAAGTTTATTGTAAACAAGTCAGGTTCCAGCAGGCTGACCACTCATAGTAAAATAAATGTGAATGTGTACACCAAAGAAAAATAATTAGTAGCTTTGATACGCAAAGAACAAAACTATCTGATGTAGCTGTGTCTAGGAGGTAGTGATGTCCACAAAATGTATAAATGTAGTTTTTCTAGGAGGCAAGGACGTTCAAAAAATAAGATAATTGTAGTTTGTTTAGAAGGCAGGTGAAATTTGACAGGACCTGAACACAAGGTTTTTAAGGGGTTGGGTTGACAGGAAATGTACTGATAATAGAGACATACTTATTTTAAAAAGGAAACTCATTCAGTTTTATATTAGAGATGGACAACGAGGGACCTGTATGCCTCAGGAAATTGATATCGAACCACACGAGGAGAGAGAGAAGTCACTGAGGACCTGTATGCCTCAGGAAATTGATATAGAACCACAAGAGAAGAGAGAGAAGTCACTGAGGACCTGTATGCCTCAGAAAATTGATATCGAACCACACGAGGATAGAGAGAAGTCACTGAGGAACCCAATTTAATGCCCAATTTCGTTCAAAGTTGTTGTCTGCAAAAGACTCCCCCATCCTCGTGTTCCCTTGCTAAAATGCCCCCTCTTTTGAACTTATTTGAACAGTGGATCTGAGTGCTCTATGTAAAAAGAGGCACTCCAAAGTCAAAGAATTGGCCTTGAATCGTAGGCCCAAGAACTTGCTGCAAAACAACTATAAAAAAAAAGAGGACAAAATCAACAGGACACAGACGGTCCGCAGATGCCAAACCGAGATGAGTCGGGTGGAAGACATGCGAGTTGAAGATGTATTGATGAGAAGAAAAATATATGTTGAACTTTGAAAATATGCATGAGCAAGACAATGGGAGCAGGGAAAGAAATCGTCGTTCATGGGGTGGGAGTAGCAGAAAGGATGTTGACTATGAGCTACGATATGGTCAAAATGAATGAAGACAAATGGGCTAATGGACTACCTCAAAGCTTTATCAAACTCTCGAGTCTCACAGTGGCTGTAAAACTATCTAGAGCAGAGTTCCTGAGATGTCATTGCTGTATGAAGTGTATGCCTGTTGGAAGAAATAAAAACCTGATGACTTCTGAAACCTGCCTGAGTCTCTTCTTGACCCCAGAAATGCCAAGGCCCAGAAGTGTGGGTGGTCATAATCTCATGAAAGCCATCCCCAAAAAATAAATAAGTAAAAATAAAAATAAGGGCTGCGGTGGTGTCCCCCGCAGCTGTCCTGAAAAAAAGAAGAAAGGAAAGGACCCTGAAGCATTGGTTCCCGATCACAGATGTGAAAGGGAACAGGCGTTGCAGAGACCAGCGAGTAGGAAGCAAGGTAAGTAGGTGGCTGGGGGTGGGGGCAGGGGTGTGGGTCAGGGTTTGAACAGGGGTTTGGCCGAGTCAGACATTTTCAGGGGAGAAAAGACTGAAGGTTATTTCGAAAAAAATTATCTTCAGTCTTTTCTCCCTCAAACTTTTCTAATTCGGTCTTTCAACCCCAATCTGGCTGCTTGACTGAGTAACCTCATACCATGATTCCTATTCTTTGTACATATGTCACAGAGGCACTTTGAAGGTACCCTTGCAAGTTATTGCATCATAAAACTCCAATAACAATGTGTCCTCTAAGGATTTTGAGTAGGCATATATCATGCTCGGCCTCCTCTACATTAGCATTGCTAATGTTACTCCACGTGGAGAGCAACCCTGTGCTATCATCTGCATGGCCTACAAGGGATTATGGGTATGGAATATGCCCGGCACTACTCATACATAGCATTAGGGCAATGCATATTCTAATGGCTGCCTTGCTTTTCCCACAGATTGCATGCTTTCCACATTTTCAGAGTTCTATTGGGCATTGACCTTAACAAATAGAATGGTAATTCTTTGCTGTACAAAAATGGTTTCACTAAGCCCTTGTATACTCCTACCCAACAAAATGAGGGCATGCTGCAAACAATCCGGTTTGCATTGCAAAATAATTGTGTGCATGTCTGTCATGAGATTTTCTTAAACTGCCCATTATATCATGGTGAGGCTTTAAATATTTTTTTCTTCCAAAGTATTGTGGGTGTTCAAGTATCCCAGCAAGTGTTTTACTGCTACACGAGCTCTGTCGACTAGTATTGGAGGCCAGAACGTGATACAGGGGTGAGGGACACAGGAGACCACTCCTCGACGGTGAGAGGAATACATTGGCAGCTTTTAAAAATCAAGTCAGATGTTTGGGCAGTAGAGTACTGTGAAGAAAGGTAGTTGTATATTTGCATTAAAGGATAGTAAACTCTAATAACCGTCTAGTAAACTACACCTTCATTTCTTTCTATGTTCAGCAGTTTAGGGCTTTTCAATATAATCATGTTTTCTGTGTTTAGTGCCTCTAGCATCTTTATGCATCTTGTTTAACTGATAACAGTGTATTGCAGAAGAGCGGTCCCTAGTTACATGAAAAGGTACTCCATCTGTTGTACCTCTGTTAACTTAAAATGCAAATGTTTGTGATTTTCTTTAAAGGGGCTCCATACAAATACTTCAGTGAAGCTCTTGCTAAATTTCGTCTAGACTGGGGCGAGGAAGGGTGGGGAAAACAACTACAGGCTGCATTATATATCCAGCCATTTCACTTCCTATGTAAGGGTTACAAGCAGGGATCTGATCAGAGTATACTCCCTACTTGGAATCAAATGAACTTTTAAGGAGTACAAAAGTAATTAGCTTTGCCGAGAAAAGTCGTCCTTTCCCCTTAAAATTCCTTAAATTTCCCCTTGAGATCGAACTGTAATACCATTAGAACTACTTCTTATGGTACTGCTCTGGTGGCCACTTATTCCAAAATATCAGTGGAACATTGGGGTATGATCAGGGGGTAGTCTCTGATTTGTTCTTTGTTTCCTACTATTTGTTGGGTTTATTTGTATTCATTTTTTTGTTGGGCAAATGTTCACATTTTTAGGGAGTCAAATTGGGTGGTATGTATGCCTCTTATCCGTAGAGCTGGTTTTGAGTAACTGTTGCCACTGCTTTGCTCACAGGACAATGTAATGTCTAGGGCTGGGCAACATTTTTAAATTCCATTCCATCAGCTGCGGATGAAAATCTGTACGATTTTGATCCATTTCACTGCAGTCTGCTATTCCGCCACTGCTGCATGTTGAAAAGAGCAGCACAGTTTCTTGTGCCTTCTTGTGAACCGAAACGAGCCACGCACAGTTTCTCGTGCCTCTGCGCAAACTTAACATGGATTGAAAAGAGCATCTCATAGTTTCTTGTGCAGCTGCGCGAACCTAGCACAAATCAAAAAGAGCGGCACAAAGTTTCTTGTGCCACTGCATGAACCTAGTACAAAGCGGAGAAAAAGGTACGCAAAGTTTCTTGTGCTGATGCGTGAGCCTAGCTTGAATCAGAAGGAGCGGCGCAACGTTTCTTGTTCTGCTGCACAAATCTACCCCTAATCAAGTCTAACAAAGTTGTGCACAAAGTTTCTCGTGTCGCTGCACAAAACTAGCATGGATATAAAAAAGACCTGTGCAAACTTTCTCATTGTGCTATATGAAACTAACATGGGAATGAAACAACACGCTCCACTTGAAAACGCACAAAACCAGGCGAAATTTTAGTGACGGCGGAACCATAATGCTGATTTTGCGGAACTGGTAGAAGCGGATTCCAGTGTGGATTCTGCACTTTTCGCTTTGTGATTGAATATTTTGCTCACCCCTAGTAATGTTGATTGTAAGCAGTGGCACAAAAATTCTGATGATGAGACTCTGTTGTGTAGTTATTCTAATGCAATTATAATTCTGACAAACAGACATGTTCTCCGAGCCTGTTAATTACTTCACTGAAGTACCACATTAACATTTATTGGCATGTTTTCTGACACACTCATTTAAGGTGCCATTGTTGCATCTGGCAAATAATATATCATGTCTGAATTGTTTGCCAGCCACATCAGTTGTGACAAGTAATATTTGTGTTTTGTAATATACATCAATGTTTTTATTTCCAATGACATAAAACATGTTCTGCATTGTCTCTGAGCAGTTTCAAAAAATTCATAGCCACAACTAAACTATTGTTTATACTGAGTATTCCTTTTTTTGTGTGCATAGGAGTACTTTTACTAGGTACTGCGGCAGATCTTGAGGTCTTGGACTGATTAATGAGCTCTCTCTATAATCACATATAAAACCTTTTTAGCCTACATCTTTGGAAAAAGTGCTGTAAAATGTACCATTTACACCGATTTCGATGTTGTGGAGAAGGACATTCCCCTCCAAACTCTCTTCAGAGATGACAGCTCTCTGTCTTCTCATGCGCACAAAATGGCGTATCTCGTTAGTCGGTTGTGCACATGAATGATTATGTGCACACGAAAGCCAACCACTTCCACACTAGCAGTATTCCCTGTTTGACGCAGGTGCACTGTACTCACCAAGAACTATTTAGTACCCATGTCCAATGACATGCCCTTTTATACAGCACTATTCTTGCCCACAGACCATTTCTACATAAAGGCACCTATGCAACACCTGCACATGAGAGGTCACCATGTGGCCCTAAAAACATTACATCTGACGCTACTGTGGTGGACGCAATATCACTTTGTCTAAAGTGGCCTAAATCGTTGCCCTACTGCCTTTTCTTATGGTGTACTCTAACAGAAATATCGCTTTGCTCCTTAATGTTAGCCTTATACATTGCCGCAACGACTCTCTTGACTGTCTCAGACCAGATCCCTCCATGCTGCCCTGCACCACGCTACTAGCCCTAGATCTACAACCTAAACAATTGTCTGAAGGTAAGGGCAACAGCCTACCAGGGAACCGTCACAACAGCTTGCCTTACAGAATACCTCTTCCCTCCTGTACCCATCACAAAGCAAGGCTCTATCATGTCTAAAAGATGGAAAGAAAGCAGGATTAGAGTGCAGCGAAGAGCGGGAACGCAAAAAACCTCTGCTTTCACAGTACCTACAAACCAATCAACGATAGACATTGGAGGCAACCATCCGACAGATAAACTGGCCTACCATTGGTAATTACAATACTACAAAGCAGCAAAAAAAAACACTACTCACAATTGTATGAAATCATTGCAAGGTGGTCAGAAGGAAGTCTTTAAAATCATCCCAGAATTCAAATACCCGGCAGCCTGTAGCACAACTCTTAACAAGTATGCAAGAGGTCAATGACTCCATGGAGGCACACTGCAGCTACAAAATTCTTCAAATCCAGGTCCAACTTTACAGGCAAACGACCTATTGTGCACTACCAAACCAGGCACACAATATTTACAGAGCCTTCTATGCCATAATTAACTGCTTTCCGCCCTTTCACCACCAGGAATTTGCTCTTCATGTTCAACTTCAGCAACGCAGCAGGCTCTATAGAAGATCCCAGTTTTAAAGTCAATAGTATTTTGCATTTCTCAGAAGCACGTGGACATATATGAGCCCCAAGCAGAGCAATAACACAGCTGTAGCTGGGGAGATGACAGGGTGAAAACTTACGCAGTTGTGATTGGTTGACACAAACAGAAAACACAATAAGACTATGCAGCCATGACCTTAGTCTCTGCCTGGAGTGCTGGCAATCCCAGTGACGCATGAGGCATCACCTATAAAGGCAAGGTTTTCTTGTCTGAGAATCAAAACAGTGGTCATGTCGGTGTTAGTCAGCAGATCAGATCCTGTTGCTGTGATGGAAGGGTCTTCTGCAGGTGGAGGTTATGTCACATGTGTAGGAAGAGCTGGATTGTAAAGGTTGTGCATGGTGCTGTAAAACCATGCCCCTCAAGGCCAGAGGATGCTCTGGTATTAAGCTAATTGTTAATGTAACCATCTAAATGTATCTTACTGACCTTTCTGTATGAACCCCATTGTGTGAAACCCTTTACAAATCCTAAGGAGTGAGAGCTCTGGGGCCACCTGTTTGGGACGGGGATGCTCGGCCAGTTTCCATGCCCAGTTTTGCACAGCTGAGTTGCAACATGTGCCCCTGAACATCTTCAAAATGGTAACCAAGCAACTGGGAATATCACCTGACTTCCTGTCCCTTCTCAATGCTGTCATCAAGTAGGGGTCTGACCTGCTCACCTTACATAAATACATTTGCTAAACCGCTCCTTAAAAAACCCACAGCTGCTACTAACGGCCCTGCTAAATACGGCCCAATTTCCAAATACAAATGTCCTCGAAAAATTCAAATACCAACAGTTTCGGGAATATCTTGAGATGCACAATCTCCTCCATGAATTTAGTATGTATTCAGGGAAATGAGGAACTGAATCCGCACTTTCATTATTTGGAACAAGCTGAAGAACAAAGGAAGCAAAGACACACCCTCATATATTCACCCTACTGAACATGTATGCCTCTTTCAACAGCATCAATCTCAAAATCCATTAAAAGGACTATGTCAGTGGGGTACAGGGAATCACCATATTCTGGATCATCTTCTTCCTGACCAAGACATTGGGGTAAAGGCAATCATCCCATTGCCTCCTTCCTGACCAAGAGAACAGAAACAACACTCATGACGGCTTTTAGATCACATCATTGCAATGTTACATGCACAGCACTCCAAGGTTTCAGCTTCTTGCTCCTTCTCTTCAACTAATATGACCCCCCCTTCTGTAGCTCATCGGCAGCACAGACCTCATGCATGAGATAAGCAGATGACACATGAAGTGCTTACAAACTCACCAATGACCCAACAACAGACTTGTTGGACGTAAAAACATGCCTGGCATGCATGAATGAATGACTCAGTGGCCACTAACAGACTTAACCTCAGCTCACCCAAAGCAGAACTCATAATCTGCAGTGTGATACCACCGAACCCCACAGTACTCCCATATCCCGATGTAATGGGCCCATGCTAACTGCCCAATTCATCAATTCAACTGTGAGGAATCTTGGAATCCCAATGGACAGGTAAATTACACTAGAACAATAGGTTAGAGTCATTGTATAGAGTTGCTTCTTCCCACTCTGCACCTCGCAATGCATCATGTTTTACCTGTTCTTCAGGCACAGGACCATGGCAATTATCTCAATGGTACCATGACAACTCCACTACATCAACAGCCTTTACCTTGAACTCCTGCTATATCTACACAACAGACAACAAATAGTCCAAAAAAGGGCAGCCAGATTACTCCTAAAACTGAAACGATTCCAACACATTACCGCAGAAATACATGGCCTTCAATAGCTCCCAATCAAAAGGTGATCCACTTCAAAACGTGATGCATCTCTCACAACTGCTACCATGCTAGGGGCCTACAATACATCACAAGGACATTCTCACAAAACACACATCAAGAATACTGTGATGCAGCCATGGCACACTTGTAATGGTACCAAACATTAACCAGTAATTGCATGGAGGATCCTCCTTCTCCCACCCTAATATCCAAACTCTGGAACTTTCTATCCAAATACCTCTATAAAGAAGTCAACCACATAACCTCAAGAAAACAGCTAGAACCTGGCACTGCAACTAACTTTAGCACAGGACCTGCACCAGAACCCACATTAAACTATATACCTACTTGCATAAACTTCACCCCATGTAAAGCGTTCTTTAAACTAGAGAAAATACCAGAGACGCACATGCATCCCATTGAAGACTTGACTCACTTGGATCAGATTCCACACAACTCAAACAGAATTGAATGATAAATGATAACAAGAGCAAACATCTAATGGACTGCCTAATTCACTTCACAAGCTTACACATACTACCCGACTCACTGAAACATGTTTGCTTTTTATCTCTTCACTCACTTATTTTACCCCCATTTGCCTACTCCTCTTTTCTCCTTGACTAACCAACTCACCTCTAAAATCTTCTAGCACCTTACACTATACATTCACATCCCCACAGATGGTCACCCCAGGCCCAGCCATTATGACATGGACATAAACAAGCATTGACTAAGTTCTTGTCTTTAGTCCTATTGCACTCCACCACATCAATGCGTAATATTACCCAATCTCATAACTTGACCCTTCGTTCTGGATAACATATCCTCCAGTGTTTTCTGCAAAACTCATAGCAGCATACTCGCACACAGAACCATGGTATCAACACTACCATATTTGCATCTGCCTCTCCCACTATCATACTAACATGACGTGTTTCCTGTAAGGGAAAATACAGCAAGGGATAGTGGCCAAAAATAAAGTGAACTGGGAAAGACCTTTCTGAAAGAACAAGAAAGCCATCATTTGCAAATGATATAATTTTTGGAAATGTCTGGCTCATGCTCACTGTGATGATCAAAAACATGCAAAATGTGAATGCGCGCACTTACGAACATTCTTCAATGGTATAAAAATGTGCAACCATTTCCAAGGCCTTCCATTGGATTTGAGCGACTGGCTGGGCGATGCTAAGAACATGCACAAACATGCAGTGATGTTGAAGCTGGGTCATATCTAAAAAGATGAGGCCCAGAACTTTGCGTGCAGTTGTATATTTTAAAACAGGGGCTCCTTTCCTTCCTCTATCTATTCAAACATTGCCTGATCAGTATGCCAGGGAAAATGCACCGCAAAGGCCGCAAGAACATAGATACTGACCTATAAAAAAAGAGAAAAGAAGGGTGCACTTATATATGTGAAGTACTTCCATATTTTACTATGTTTTTACTTAATTTCAAATAAGGCTATGATTTAGATAAGTCAAAAAGATGTGCTTGTCTATATTGCTGGATGTAGCTTGAGGGTAACTTGAAACTGTTTCAGATAAACACTCTTAAGGTCTAGCACCAGTTCAGGAATTCAGTCAAAAGATAAGAGGCCAAACAGTTTTATGGCATTCACAAGTTTAAACTGCTTTTTCAAATTAAGCTTGTGGATACTGCCAAATGGCTGGCTTTATGTTGGAACTTCAAAGAGACCTGTCAAATACATCATAAGATAGCTAAAAGTAACAGGATTGTTATGTACTATTGTGTACACAGCAAAATAACTATTGCATTTAAATGTGTGCATATTAAGAAGAAGAGGGTGTTGGGGATGTAACCGTGCCATCTGTTGGCTAAAGTCAACCATTTTACACTTGCAAAATGAACAGAAAGTAACATGTGGACAATTTTAAATCTCAATGTTTATTATTTAAAAAATAGTAAGTGATATAAGGTCCTATCCATGTGTGATAAATTGCAATTGATAGCTAGAAAATATGTATTTTAAATCATCTAAAATTCACCTGGAGGATAATGGAAAAAACTTAGAGATAAATGGAAAAATAGAGTATTTCTTCTTATAAGCATCACACAGAGTCAGGAGGTGTGTGTAATTTTGTGTACTAATCTGCAGATTTCAGTGATATTGATATTATTAATCTTACACATGTACATCAGAAGTTAAGGCATACAAATGAAATTGCCAAAGTGGAGTGAGTTTTTTCTCCCAACTGTGTTATGAAACTGGGGGGGCCACACCTCTGTTACAAGCTCTGAGGAGGAGTCAAACAATATATGAAATAACATGCAGACAGAATCGTGCATTAAGTATTATGAGGGGATGAATTTTAAAGGTGCTTAGAAACAACTGGAGATTGCTGAGGAGAGCTGAGCTCATTTGTAATCTGGTTTGCATGTAGGTGTGCTAGAGAGATAAATCCCCACAGGGACATATGAGCTTCCCGTGTTGAATTAGTTCCAGATAACCAGCAGCCTTTTCTGAGGTAGTAATTCCAGACTAGGGGAGTCCCCCCTAATTTTCCACAAAAAGAGAAGCCACACTGAAAGGTTAGTAGAACCGTCAGAAACCCAAAATTGTCCCTAAATTATACATGGTAAAATCCTGGAATAAAAGGGGATGGGAATCAAAGGAAATGGTAATGTGACAAAGACCCAGGTGCAATGTTAGAAATAATGCAATGTATGTCCCCTTTAGAGTGAATATAAATATGTAATTTCTGTAAAGCCCAATGTATTTTGTATTGAGATGCGAAATGTAAAGCTGAATGCAAGCTTGGTGCAACTTGCTTGCATATTGCTTCTGTAAACATTGGCACTGTTAAATAAAATCCTTGGCTCATGCCAACATAGATTCACACAGGTCATAGGGCTGCATTACTAGTTGGGCGGTGATAACAGCGGTAATTCTGCATTACAAGTTGTTGGTAGGGCACACACACCATCGGCAGTAAAGTCAATTTCGGCCAGTGGAATTAGAATCATAAATAAAGTTTGGACAGTAAATATGCACAGCAATGGTAGAATCATGGGTACCACAGGTTAACTCAGCACTAGATCCACTGACAGAATTAGCACCAGTGGCAATAGAGTCATTGCAAGAATGGGAAGTCTGGTGGCGGCCATCTTTAAAAATCCAATCCACCCTGAATCTCGCATTTCCTGTTGCCATTCAAAGAACAGGGAACATGAGAAGAAAAGGGCCAAGGCAAGGTGCTGGACATGAGACTGCTCAAGGTCAAGCCCAGCAAGGGTGAGCTACAGGTTCTTGCTGATGAGGTGGTGGGTCATGCTGATGAGCTCTATGGCACCAGACATCGTAAGACCTCTGGCCAGAGGAAGGCTGCCATCTGGGCCAGCATCATCAATAAGGTTGCAGTAGTGGACAGGGTCCCACAGGACTGCCACAAATGTTGTGATGACCTGAGGGACATGGTTTGCAGCCTCATTGTCAGAAGCAGTCGAGAGAGTTCTTCCACGGGAGGAAGCACAGTCAAGCCCTTGTCCTGACCTCATGGGAGGAGAAAACCAGCACCATGCTCCACATTGAAGGGATAGACAGCTTTGGGAGTGCCTACGTGGGCTCAAGCATCCAGGGTCATGCAGGTGAGTATGAATGTTCCCTCTCCCATGAGAAAACACTTGCCAAAAGATTTTCCCATGCATTTTACAACCAGCATAGATGGGCCCAATGGACAGGGCAATGACCAACCACATTGCAATGGGTACAACGGCAATGCTAACACATGCATGTGCAAGGGAAGGAGGGATACTGTGTAAATACATGCACTGTAGGGGAAATGTGCATGTGAGGTCATGGGACTATGAGAACCACCCATGTGTGCTGTGAACGTCCAAGTGGCAAAGTCTACCCCCCTGCGCCACCACATGTACAAGTCATATTGCCAGTCCAACAACCAATGAGGCCATGCATGTGCCATAATCCTCCTCAGCAGACACTGCTACCACCTTGCAAAAGGGGTTCAAATTGGCCTGCAACCGTTCTTGCCCATCAGACAAATGTGTGTAGGATGACCATGCATCATGTTGCATGAGTGTCTTGCTAACCCACGTGCAAGTATGCATTATGACTGACAGCATGTCATTGTCCACCCAACAGGTTTACAGTCAACTCTGGCTTATGAGACAAGGCCCAATACTTCCCATGGCACCTCCAGTGGTGGCAGCACTTCAACCTCCTCCCCTGCAAAGGTCAGCCATGGCAAAAGCAGGAGAAAGTGTAGGAGCAGTGCAAAGTGGTGAGACAGGCACAGTCCTCACAAGTGTTCCCAGCAGCCCCTCCGCCAGCAGTGAAGATGACACAGCACCTGATGGAGACACACCAAATGCAGCTTCAACCATCACACCACTGCTGGCCCCTGTGGTGAACCCTGAGGAGCACACATGGCACAACACCTGCACCCCCCAATCTGCCCTCTGACTTCCTCTCGTCACCTGAGGCACACAGCCATTCACATTGCCAGGGTGAGTTGGATACAAGGATTGAGGGCAGTAATACCCCTGATGAAGATGACACTGGGTTCAGGCCCTCCTGCTTCAGCTCCAGCCCCCTCCATGGCCCATAGGCTGTACCAAAGCATTCTATAGATGCCATTTGGAGGATGCTGGACACCATGGAGCACCACTTCTCCCATGTCAGGAGGATCAGGGTTTTGGGAATGTGGTTTTCCGTGCAGTCAGTGTGTAATTTGGGACGGCCATTAAAATCATGTGTTGTGCTGCCTTGATCTGAAGTGTCAGTGTATTTCCAGTAACTCAGACTCTCAATCCAACTCTTCTTCGCCCCAGTATTGGACCCCACCCTCCCATCCCAGAGCCGAGCGCTGCTGAGCTTTTGGGTATCCAGAAGAAAGGCATGTAAGCCATATACCTTTATAAAGGGAGGGAGCTCTCCTTATTAGTGGCTTTGGTTTTGATTTTTCAGATTGCTTCTGGGAAGGGAGAACCCCCTCCATGAGTAGGTACTGGGACGAGGAAGAGTAGCAGTAGGCCTAATAAAGATTATCACTGCCACCAACCCCTGCCGTGGGTGAACAGCTTGCTACCTTTAGCATACACCCCATGCATACATCACAGAGCTCTAAAGTTACTACTTGCTATGCATGAGAAGGCCGCCTATTCCTATTTTTCTTCATATTCTGGGACTTGTAGTTTTCCTAAATTTAAAATCAGGAAGAGAAAACTACAAGTCACAGAATTCAAAGGAAAAACAGTCGAACTGGATAACCTTTACAGGCATGCCAAAGGAAAATCAGAGAACTTTGCATACACACATACACTTGATTCGTGCTTTCCATGTTTGCGCTGTCTCAATCCATGGCCTTGACCCAGGCTGTTCTTTCCACTGCAGCAATGTTCGCTGTACTGTACAGGACAGGTAGTACTCATGTACTACTACTCCCTGACTTTGTTATTCCCTTCTTGACTTAGGGAGTAATGTTCTAGCAATCAAGGACTGCCTTCTCAGTGTGTACTACTGCATGTGTGGATAGTTGGAGTGGTGACCTCACCAACATTTCCTTCTCTTTGGAGCAGACCCAGCCCCTCTGACAACCCCGTACATTCTGGGACTGGCAGGCCTTCTATGGTTGGTGAGACAGGCCCGGAACTCTGTGACTGAGAATTATTCACCTTCTATCACAGTACTAGCAGGCAGGGGTGTTGTTAGGTCTGGAAAAGATCCGGGGCTATGCTACTGTCGGGACAGTCAGGACTCGGGCTAGCTAGCCTTTTTGTTGTTGCCCCTGAGCTTCTGTCCAGGGCTACTACCAAAAGATCGGGGCTATAGCACCTCGAGCTCCCCCACCCCGCCACCACCACGACCCCCAGAGCAACGCCTCTGCCAGCAGGGCTAGTCTTGGCAACTCCCTCCCACTTTTAGAGATTCACAAAGAAAATCTAAATGTGATGGTTGGAAATGCTTAAGCCAACACTTCCTAAAGACTCGAAATTCCGTTCCATTGTTTTTTAACCATGTCCCTACCATCACAGAAGGGTACTTATCAAATGGAAATCACCCTTGTACTTGGCACAAAAGGGAGAAATCCAGCAAATGCTGTCCTTTCACAGCTACGCTGACAAAGAACCCCACACATTCCTGTGGAGATTAAAACTAGACCCCACTAAGATGTCCAATAAGGTCAAAACATCCTGGAGGTGGTTTGTGTTTTTATGCGTTGAGGACATGGCTTCACAATTAGTTTGATGGCTCCCTATGGGGGCAGATGCAAAGCTGATATACATTGGGTTACAGCACACGAGATTATTATGAAATGTTAGGAAGGCTCTCCAGAGGAATCTCCACTAGGTCTCCACTAGGTCCAGAGACAGCTGAGTGTGTTTGTAGTTTTTGAGGAACAGGGTGTCAATTCGAACAAAATGACTTGCAAAGTAGTTAATAACAGAGAGCTGAGTCAGCCCCAGAGTGAAGTACCTTGACAGAAGAGCTTTGTTTGATTGAGTGATGTGTACTGTAGTGAATGGGCAAGATTGGAAAAAACATACCAGGGATCGGGGATGCAGGACATAACACTATTTTTTTAAGCTCGACAGCCTCAGGCCAGTAGTTTAGCATTTTCAAATCACATGGAGTGGTCCTGAGAGCATCATGCAGGAAAGGTGGATTGGGTGGTTAGTTTACATAGGACGGTGATAGGGTTTTGGGGGCTTATTCCATCGCTAGCAGGTAGCTTGAGACTTGTTTTGAAGAGTTCCACTGAAGGGATGGCTTTGATAGGCGCGGAGAAGGGGAGCATTCTAGTGGAGTGGGGCAAGTAGGGAAAAGGAGGGAAAGCAGTAGAGGAGGGTGAAAGGTAGGTTGTGAACAGCTTAGAGAGAGAGAGAAAGAGAAAGAAAGAGAGAGATAGGGAGAGATAGAGAGAGAGAAAGAAAGAGTGGCGATTCAAGCTAATGGGGTTATTGAGGAGGTTTACCAAGAGGATCCTTTGAGATGGCATTGTCAGTTTTGCTAGAACTCTCCTGCTTTACCTGAGACTTCTGCCGACTGCGAATATCGAAGGGTAAAACGTCTGTCTATGACACAGAGGAGAAACTCTACAGGGAATATAACCCCTCTGCAAGATGTGAAGATAGTCACCAACAACTTCTAGAGTAGCAGAGGACAGGTGCGAGTGAATTTTCTGGATTCAGTAAGAAGAGAATTGAAGGAGTACAGAGTAACAAGAGTAGCGAGGATTCATAAGAAGAAAGGCAAGTGCTAGGAAACAAGCGCCGTAGCAACTTACAGGAAAGGTTGTGATGCAGTGATCCTCTGCCAGCATCGGAAGAAATTAAAGTCAGCACAGCATTCTGCAGGCGTGCCATGGGAAGGACAGCGCACAATGACTAGACAAAGATGCCATAGCGGGCCCACATGTTATCCCGTAATCATGCAGCACAGGCTCTCATGACAGCATGCCCCAGTACAACATTGTCATATCTGGGATTGAAGGGCCGAAGAAGAGAAACATGAATCACTGGATGAATTCTTTTCCAAGTAGGAGTTAAGTCAATCAGGTTAGCCACTGAATTGATGCAACGCAATATATCAAAATGGCCAAAGTATCGTACAGCCATTTTAGAGGGGATCAGATGTCTATGTAGCGTCTTAGAAGCCAATCAGACTAGGTCACCGACAGCATTGGTTGATGAGTCTTGTCAGCGTTTGTGTACTTTTTCATAGCTGCTTGAGCTGATTCAAGATGTCCCTTAACAAGGCTTTGTTGACTTTGTAGCTTGGATAGCTACTGATCCACAGTTGGTACTTGTGTTTCTGGAAATGGAGACCCAGGAAAGCATCTAGGATGGGTTCCATAAACCACATGAAATGGAGAAGTATTGATGGAATAATGGTATTCGTTGTTATAAGTGAACTCCGATAAAGGCAACATAGTCGCCCAGGTGGCACTTAAAGTGGTGGTAAAACACTGCAAATAGTTCCAAGACTTGATTTGTTCTTTCAGTCTGTCCATTGAATTGTGGCTGGTATCCGATGTCAAATCCCATTCGATGTCTAAGATGGAACACACATGATCCCAAAACTTCGCCATGAATTGAGGTCCTCTGTCTGACATGATAGATGAAGGAAAGACGTGCAGATAGAATATCTCCTGAAGAAATACTTTCGCCATACCCATGGCTGTTGGTACTTTGGATAAAGCTGTGAAATGAGACATCTTAGAGAAGCGATCTAAAGTAACCATGATATACGTCAGATGGTGGTAGTTACACAATAAAATCTGTGGCAATAGCCTCCCATGGCCTTGTAGTAATTGGTAAAGGAAGCAACTTGCTAATGGGTTTTTGTGGTACATGATTGTTTTGCGCACACAACTCGCAAGAATTGACATGATTCACAACGTCCGGTTGCTATCCAAGCAACCAAAAATAGTGAGCAATGACTTTCTTGGTGCCTAGTTGTCCTCTGTGGCCAGCAATAGGAAGGACATGATACATATGAAGGACACATCTTTGTTGAGGAAGAGAAGGTATGTACAGTCATTGGTCCTAAAATTGATATCCTTGACGTTCCTGATTATCAAGGACAGAGACCACAGTTCTTTGGCAGGCACGTGAATCATGGAAATGCAATGCAAAAAGGAATCAATAAGAAAAACGAACTACTTTACTACCTCATGTTTCATCATGATGTGGGCTGCTTCGGATACAGGTACCGGGGGGAGGGTGGGGTGAGGGGATGGCTGGGAGTTGTAATTTGCTGTTATGTAAAATGTCAATAAAAACAATTAAAAAAATAAAAAACGAACTACTTAGCAGGTAAGATATTCTCTGGAATGGTAACAGGTTTACAGTGACCTGGCTCCTTACGCGATAGGGCTTCAGCAACAGCGCTGGATTTGCCTGGAATAAATGTAATTCGGTAATTGAATTGATCAAAAGAATTAGGCCATATTGCTTGTCTATTGTTTCTGCATTCCGGATTCTGTAGGGCTTGCAGGTTTACAATAGTCAGTGCGAGACTCCACTTGGTGAGTCGTGCCCATTAACAAATGCATCCACTCAGTACATGCCTACTTAAGGGCCAGCAGTTCTTTTTATAGTACTGAATAGTGGTCCTCACTGGAGTTCAAAGTACAAGGCAGAAATGCAACAGGTTGTTCGAATCCATCGGACTGTATTTGCAATAGCACTGCTCCGATTGTCCCCTCTGAGGCATCCGCTCCCACAATAAAAGGTTTGGTAGTGTCAGGTTGGGATACAATTGGAGCCTCGGTAAAGGTCACTTTCAAGTCTTGGAAGGCCTTCTCTTGTTCTGTTCCCCAGAGCAAGCATTGACTCTTACGGAGCAGTCCAGTAAGAGGTTGCACACAAAGAGAAACATTTGTGATAAACTTGCAGTAAAAGATGGTAAATCCTAAGAATTGCTGTACATGTTTGACCGAGGTGGGAGCTTACCAGTTTAAGATGTCCTTCACCTTCCTGGGATCCATGGCAATTCCGTCTTCTGGTAGGATGAAGACAAGGTAAGGAATTAATGGAACAAGAAACGTACATTTGTCTAATTTGGCCTTCAAACTATGAATTCATAATCTTTCCAATACTTCCCAAACATGTCCGAAATGAGAAAAATCAGTATATCATCCAATAAACGATTACACTGACATATAGGAGATCACTGAAAATCTAGTCAACAAATGCTGGAACACAGCTGGTGCATTAGCGAGTCCAAAGGACACCACCATATATTCATAGGCCAGGGGGGTCCGAAATGCGGTTTTCCATTTATCTCCGGATTTTATGGGTACGAGATGATAGGCTCCTCTAAGTTCGAGCTTAGTGTAGACTGTGACTCCTCTAATGGATTCCAAAATGTTTTTGATCAAAGGCAATGGAAACTTCTCCTCTCTTGTAATTTTATTGAATCTGTGAAAATCCAAACAAGGACTTAATTCTGAAGTTTCTTTTTATGGCACAAAGAACAGCGATGCACCTCCAGCCTTTGATGGTGTAATCAGACCATTTTGAAGATTCTTGTCCAAATATTTTCTCTGTGATGTTTTTTGTGACTCAGATAGAAGAAACATATTCCCATGCTTCAGCAGCCTCAATAAAGACGTCCATATATTCATGATATGCTTCAGGCGAGGTGTTCAAATGATGTACTGTGACTAGTTTCAAAGGTAAGGACCTTTGGGATTCTGGGTCATGAAAACAATATTGGACATATTCTCCTGAAGCCAAGGAAACAGGTGGCGTTTCCTTGGCGACGAGAAGGCGCAACTGCACCCTCTCTTACTATGTGACCTTTGTACCCACAATACATTCAAAGGCCCAATGTTCTTCTCCTTTGTCTCTCGGGCTCTGATAGCAGGCACCAGTAGTTCCGATTTGCATGGCTTCTGGGTCGGGGTTGCTGGTAGTTTACGGTAAAGAGAGGTCTGGAAAATGGCTATTTGAACAATGTTTTCTCTGTTCTATCTTGTGCTCTCTCAGGAGATAATCCGGTTGTTGGGTCACCGTGACCAAATCAGCAAAAGTAGCTGGATGAGCCACTCGAGCCAATTTGTCTTTCAATTCTTCAGAAAGACCCCTCCGAAGCAATGTGGCTTGTGTCACTTCCGGGCAACCGGTTTCATCTGCTAATTGCTTGAATTTGGTAACCTAAGACATCACATCAGAAATTCCCTGTACGTAATCCAATAGATTTTCCTGGGCAGTATACGTAGTTTCAAACATGCCTTTTAACATCTGTAGAAACATTGCAAAATGGTCGAGAGGTGGATTCCGAGAAGTAACTAACGGAGTAACCCAAGCCAAAGCTCTGCCCACCATGTTGGTGACCAGATAACCAACTCCTGCACGATCTGACAAAAAATGATATGGGCGCAACGTAAACTGTTTAAAACAGCAGTCCAAAAACTCCTTTAATTTCCTGGAAGTTCCCCTGCAGGTAATTCCACAGCAATATTCTCCCTGGGTACCAGATCCTGTTTCAAAGTTTAATTTTCTAGGCATCAAATCTTTGCTGCCGCTGTTAACCCTTGTACGGGGTCCATTAGGTCTTGGAGTTGAGCCATCTCTGCAGGAAACGGTGGGCATCGCCAACTGCCTTACCTGAGATTTCCGCTGACTGCGAGTATCTAAGAGAAAAGCTCTGTCTTGAGAAGATGGTATGCTGATACCCCTGTTGTAAGACAGGCTGTACAGCAGGACTGCCTCTGAGCACACACCTAATGACACAGAGGCAGACCCTCTGGGGAATAAAACCCCTCTGTGAAATGTGAAGATAGTCACTCACCAACAACTTCTAGAGTAGCAGATGAAACAGATGAAGAAGCTTCCAGCTTGCAGTGACAGGCACGAGCAAATTTTCAGGATACATTAGGAAGAGGTTTGAAGGAGTACAGCAAGGAAACACGCGCCATAGCAACTTACAGGAACTGCTGCAACGCAGTGATCCTTTGCGGGCATCGGAAGAAAACAAAGTCAGCACCTCTTTCCACAGGTCTGCCGTGAGAAGAACAGTGCGTAACAACAAGACTGTTACTTGCGCTTGCCGAAGACGCCGAAGCGGGATCATATGGTAAGTTAGAATCGTGCAGCGCGTGCGCTCATGGCAGGCACATACACCCAAGATAAGAAATTGATAGAGCAGGATTCACACGCATTAGTTGCTGCTGTACTGGGCCTTCCTATGGGGACTTTGGTGAAATTGGAGAAGGCAGAAGTCTGCACGAAAGACAAAACCTTGCTAAGAAGATACTGTGTCACATCTGGAGTAAACTTTCTGTTAGGATGTGACTCTCTAGCCTGCGAGAGGTCCGACCTCACTATGCATCTGACTGAAAGAATGCGATGGATTATGTGTCTGTGTGGTCGGGCACCTTCATCCGATTTCCGATCTATCTCTGCACACTGTGGGGATGAGTCTTAAACCCCTGGGACCTGGATTCTCACTGTGTCTCAGCAACGTTCAGTGTAGCGTGCAGTGAGTGGCAGGTAATCTCACTGTGAATGCATGGTGGAGATCTGCCAGAGCTAGACTGATGATGCCTGCGTGTCTGGGTAAGGCATGTCCAATGGGCTGAATGGCTGGTGCAGAGCTTCTGCATGGGGTGCGCGCACTATGCAGGAACTCCCGTACACCGTTATCAGAATAGTGTGGATGTGGCAGCAAGTGTGCAAAGCATTTGTCCCCATCAGTCAGAATGATGGTGGAAGGTTCATATTAAGCAGAGTCTCTAAGAGGGATTCTGCCGTCTGACCATCCTAGTAGGAAGCATAGTCCAAGAGAACCTATATGCTCTTTAACAGTGTCTCCCTGTTTGACGGTGCTTGCAACATTCCCAAGAGAGGAGGGAAGTGAAATACAGCAGATTGCATACACTCTGCAGGGATCGAAGTAAGGATAAGGAGCTATAAACACCTCCTGGGTATCTGGCATTACTCAGTAAGTAGGAGCTACCCCTCCCCAACCCCCCATGACCCAGAACTATAATAAAGCATCATGTAAATGAATCTCCACCCGAGATGCAAACTATAATTTTTGTCCATTATATAAGACCCCTTAGGCTTTAAATACCTACTAGATGTGTCCTAATAAAGCTCTATAGACCTAGCCTGAGTGCCTTGCCAGGAGTTATCAGCCCTGAAGACCAAGCACAGCAAGGGCATTTAATGAGGTTTACAGGCCAATTACTTCTGTTAACGCCCATGGTCGGTTTTTAGTTTAAAGGAAAAAAAGGCGGGTGGGAAATCTGCCTGTGGTAGTTGCCAGAAACTGACTTGGTTGTACTGGAGCATGTTGTAATGAGAGGGAGCCTCGGTCCTGCCTATAATAACTAGAGCCATGGTAGAGGGTGAGTACTCCATGAAGAATGGTGCGGATGTCACAATGTGACCCCTGCGCCAGCATGGATCGGGGACAGTATGTGCCCTCCTGCGAATGGGCAATTTCCAGACTATACAAGGCTTCCGAGCCATAATGTACCGCACAGCCAGGAGATTGACCAATGGGGGACAGCTTTTACATTCCCCAGAACATAATCCTACTTTACATACATTTCTAAACTCACAAAGGCCTCACTATAAGGTTGGCGGAATGCGATTACCAGCACCAATAAAGGTGCCGGTGCCTGTAACCCCGTCCGCCCTATTATGAGGTCTCCTCGCGGGACCCGCAATGGGCGCCTGGAAAAACCAGGCGTCCTTACCGGGTCCCGCGAGGGGACCATGGAGCTAACAACGGGCCCGTCATTAACGGGCCCGTTGTTAGCTCCATCCCCATTCCCATTGAGCCATATGGGGGCTCGAATGGGAATGGGGATGGACCGGGTCCGGGTTCCTCGGACGGGGAATTACCGGGTCTGCCAAGGTTGCGATGGCCCGGTAATTCCTCATTCGAGGAACCCGGGCCCGGATTGCGGTATGGAGGCAATCATGCCGCTAAAAGCGGCATGGTTACCTCCAACCTTCTAATGAGGCCCATGTCACATAGTTTGTTTTGTATGGCACCCGTTGGGAATTGGAACCAAAGGTAGCTTCTGGTAGCAATCCTACCAGGCCCTCCGAGGCTACATCAAAGAGCTAAATAGACCGAGCAATTTCGAACCCAGGTCTGAGCATGACAAAATGGTGCAGGTAGTGTTCGACATACATAATCTCTCTGTCGGAAGAGACTCAGAGGGTGAGGTGGCAGACAGCACCATATTGAAATAATTTAGATGATGAAATAGGCCTTGCATGTGGTGACGGGTGGGCTTAGTTCATGCCTATCAAGACTTCACATGAAGTCAGACTGACTGCTTCCACATGGGATGTTTAAGGAATGGGATACAGAAATTCAATCAGTCCATTTAACATAACACAGGTAAGAGTAAAGCTGGGGTCCAAACCCAAGCAGCGGAGATACCATTGACTACATTACCCCTAAAAACACTGAGGTTTGTTTATGTTTATGTTTACATGTTTATATGGTGCCTTAGGCCCAAAGACAAATGGGCGCACTACTAGTAACAAAAACACAACAAGGAATCAAGATAAAAACAATAGAAATATAAAAGACTCTAAAATACAGAAGAAAATGAACAGCATATCTTCAGCAATATAAAAACACGACAAAAGATAAAAATAAAACATGATAAAATCACTAAGAACAAGAGGGGTGAGGCAAGAGCAAATCAAAGGGAAGATGCCAACCAGATAAGACCATTAACTCAGGTAAACAAGACCGTCTTCAGTGCTTTCTTAACAGATGGATGTGAAGAGTCCAATCTTAATGAAGCGGGCAAGGAAACTAAAAGATCATCTCCCTGCCCTCTCCAAATTGGCCCGCGGCACCTCCAACACGTTGCCATGGCTTGATCTCAATGAACGTGTAAATTGTCTCCCGTGAGACCTTTTTTTTAGACAAGCCGGACTTTTGCCTTCAATGCATTTGTGGGTGATAGAGAGTATTCTTAAATTCAATCGCTCCCTCGCCGGCAGCCAGTGTAAAGCCCTACTGGGTGATGTGATATGCATTCTTCTACTGCATAAAAAGGTAAAAAGCACAGTACAAATGCGGAGGCAGGGATAAGGGGAGCGGGTGTGCAAGAGAAGGAGAATATAATCCCAGATAGTAGTGCTTCATTTAATAATAGCTTCATCCATGCTCACGCTGGAATTTGGTGGAATGTTTTATTAGAGCAAAATGGTAGTGGGTAGTAGTTTCCCTCACCAGGGTTGCTTTCAGCAGGGGGTGGTTTTTTGTAGGGTATTATTAAAAACTGCCAAATAGCAATTAGGAAAAGGAATAGCACTGCTAAGGCCAGCAGAATGCGGAAATGGCTGCTACTGCATTTAAGTGGTTTTTGCAGTCATCGCACCCCAATCGCCACCGTCTAAACTTACCAGCAGGGCCAGAGTGTTAACATCAGCGGGGTTGATGACTGGTGTCCAGGCCCGGTTTAGCTTGGCCTTCACCCTGCAGCGCACACTGCCATGCTTCCCTTCGAAGGTGGTCAACAGAGTCCTGGGGTAAGGGGTGGGGGGGGGGTGGGAAGATGAGCATTTACACTTATCACAAATCACCGGCTCGTTCTTTGCTCTGCGCCGCCGTACAACTATATAATTGATGATATTTAGTCTACTACTAGCAGTTTAGAAGAATCCTCAGAAGGAGACAGCATGTTTGACTTTTGCCAGTTAAGGTCTTACTTGCCCTTAGAAAGGTTTTACTGGCCCCAGATGGGTATATAAATCATGGTCTTAATGGCCCTTGGAAAGGTTTCACTGGTCATCGATGGGTATACCTGACCAGTAACCTATCACAATCATTTCAGACTAACCCAAGAACGCCATCAGTGTTATTAAACTCATTTAAACCTGCACACCTGCACTGTGTCTTATCATTTACAGGGAAGAACTCACTCTAGCAGCTGGCAGCTGAACCGGAACTCGTGTTTTCCTGCTGGCCGAACTGCAGGTGCTTTGTTATCTGCGGAACAACAAAAGGAAGACATTAAAATTAACATTATCACAAGTTTTGCAAAATTTCCGGTCTCCCATTTGCTCTGTTGAGCAGTCAATACCTTCCATACAGAAGAGGAGGAAGCGCATTGAGACCCTTTAAATGTAGCCTTTAGAAAATACAAGAAACTGATCTCAATTCCATTTCTTATATCCATAAACACTTAAAATTGGCCATCATTTTAGGGAACATCACAAACCAAACTGTGTATTGGCAGCAGGACTCCTTTAAGCGAGCTATGAAAGATGAAGCCTGAGCGGGCCTCATGTGGGTTCGTTATTGCACCAAAACATGACAAATTGGATGGGATATTGTGGGTACAAAAATTAGTAAGGCCTTGCACATGTTGTAGCAAGATGAATCCTGTAGAGCCCCAGAGTAGAAAAGGGTGATTGTGTGTGACTAGGCAGTGTTGCAAAGTTTATTTTCTTGTTAATCAGATGTGAAATTCCAAGAAGAAGGGAAGGGCAGAGGGTGGTAAAGGCCTGGCACGACACATACACAATAGTCATGAACAGCACAAGTGAATTCCCCGAAGAGGGCCCTTGAGATGCAGAGAAGGCGTAATGACTGTGCAGTTGTAGGGTTATCTGCTCACCCCAGGAATGTGTTTACGAGAAACTCTTCTGTACAAAGGAGGGATGGGGGGAGGAAGATTACGTGACTAACTGTTAATGCTTATGAAAACTCCTTTTCTGTGCACGTGCTAGAGATTGGAACCAATGATATTTGAAAATGTAAATAAACCATGCAGACCTAATGCTTCTCAGCTCACTTCCCCGTTCTCTCAAGGACGCTGAAGTCAGGCCTTTCCGCGGAAGATTGAAAAATAAACCTTTGTGACTTGACCAGCCGTCTGAGTCTTTTTGGAGTGGGGTCCGCTTTGATGGAATTGGGGTGAGCGGAAGTGTACCCCCATTTACTGGCGACCGCGAAGGGACCCAAAGGTGTGACAGCCCTTCACTGGGTGAGGCCTTCCAGGGTGAGGCTGGAGGGATAATGGTATCGGGGCCCCAACAAATGAAGAAGTACCATGGACTGCACAAACGCGTTACCCTTCCTCCGCCAGCCCCACCGGACGACAGGACAGCAGGCTGCCGCCCTTTGGGTCCAGCAGACTTCGAGGTGAAGGCCCCACAGGAGGTGAGTGATTTAGGAATACGATTGGTAAGGCCGATAAAGAAAGAAGTATCAGTTATATGGTACGTATTAGTCTGAGATCTGTTATGTAGATCGTTCATGAAAAGGGTAATTAATGGATGAAATGAATATGTTTAAGTAAGGATTGGTCCGTTAAAAGGAATTAGTAGCATATATGTTGATTGTTTAAGGTTTTAGGTTCATGGGAAACTTGACTTCCCGCGGGAGGAGAATAGCTGTCATGATGCCTACCCCCGGGCATCCGGATCAAGCCCATCAGCCCCGGGAGCAGGCATCCAGGTATTAAATAAAACCCCAGCAGCCCCGGCTGGGGGCTGTCTGGGTTCAGTCCTGGCGCCATAGGCGCCAGCCTCATAATAGAAATCAGTCCTGGCGCCATAGGCGCCAGGCTCATAGACTTTACTTACCTCATGCAAACCATGCTGCAAATGAATCCAAGCCAACGTGAGGCCTGGATGGGACTATTTTTCTACAGGGACTATTTTTTACTCGGGTGTGGTTCTAGGGACTTCTTACCTGGAACTACTTTGGAGGCTATTTAAACCACGCCCGAACAGCAGCACATGCTTCGTGTTATTCTGCATCCAGCAGCGTAACGCTCACCGTGCCTGCAGTCAGCATCCAGTCTTCAGCCACGCCCGTCTCGAATCCAGAGCTCCTAGCAATAGAAGAAAGAAGAAGGAAAGGTTAGAAAACAGATATTATTTCAATCCTTACCTGAATTTCGGATCCATCACGTCTTCGAACTTGAAAAGGACATTATTCTACACGCGTCGCATCGCCAGCTGCAGCGCCGCGCCATACTCACCAGTCCTCACAGCATTTTTTGATCCAGCGCAGCCGCCATCATTTTCTCCGCCGAATTCCACCATCTAGGGGACAAAAGAAACATAAGGTGAGCCGAGAGAGCCAACAAATACAACCTCTCCACCATAGACTTACCTAATTAACAACCGGAGGCATTATTCTGTAACAAACCGCAACTTCTTACGCTGCACCTGTAAGGAGAGAGACACCAGCAATTAAAAACACACGCATCTTTTGCCGGACAGTGTTGGGTAATACAGACCCTTACCTCAACACCATCAGCTGCCACAAGACAATCTTCCCTTGGACCCAGCTGCAACACAAGAAAGGAATGTACAAGAGTGAACATCGGACATATTGAACTCTTTGAGCTTTATACTTAAGGGTTCTCGTCTGGAACCTCGGAGTCAATATTCATCCGGAACTCTTCCAACGCCCTCAAAGCAGTGAGGTAACTGGTATCTACGCGCCCCTGCATTCCACGCAGGATGGAGAGCTCATCATTTACAAACATAAGGTGAGCTTACAGAAAGTGAATATCGGTGGTGATTAGTGGGGAGAACAGTGGGGTGCCATTACTAAAATCCACGGGTGGCTGAATCCCTTTCTCCACTTGCAGGAGAATATTTCTACGGGTCAAGCAGACGAGATTAGGCGGTCCAGTCCAGTCTGTCATCTCTGCACTACGCTTCACGTTGGAGGAGGTCGCAGCTATCCGGGTCTGATGGACGCCCCTGTGGGAGCCAGGTGAGCGTAACAATAGCGATGCAATGCTATGCCCCTCTCGAGGGAACTCCGGCATTTGAAATGCTGATCAAATATGGCGTGTATTCAAATTTGTTCCTAGATCAATGGGTAGAATACACAAAAGGGTTGCTTGAACACAAGTGGATAGAACATGGAACATTTGACTTGGACGCTATAGCGACCGTAGAAATAGAACTGGCAAAACGAAGAGTCCGTTCGGCACAGTTTGAGGCTATAAGATTGTGGCGGGTAGAGGCGATTAGGAAGAAAAATGCACAGAATAAAAATGAGAGAAAGCAGCAGAAGCGGTCCTCAAATCAGACGGCGAGGGAGTTAGACAATAAGGAAATACTGGAGAAGTGTGAGCAAATGGATAGACATATGTTGATAAAGGAAAGTAGAGGTATGTACCCATCCGTACTGGCGCCTGCTATGAGGACATAGCACGGGAAGCCGAAATAATTACAAATGACTTATTATTCCCGGGGGCCTCGGCCCCGGCTATAATAACTAGAGTCGTGGTAGAGAGTGAGTACCCCATGAAGTATGGTGCGGATGTCACTGATGTAGGTTTGACAAGGACCACCCATATAGGTGAGGAACAGCGAAAGGAGCTGAAGACCATAGCAAACGATATATATATAAGGAAAGGATAGGAGATGAGGTTAAGAACATGCTGGGAAGACTAAGGCCTGTGGAATTTAAACAAGTAGCTAGAACTCTAGTTGAAGATTATGATTATAACAGGAGACAATGTGGGGTAAGTGATGATCTCCACGGGAGTTACCATGATGCTACAAAGGGAATAGACATAGCCCGTTGTAATGTGTAGATAACTGATGACAAAAGGATGATTATATTTATAAGTGTTTATTACACGGATGAATTAAACAGATAAACTGGTAAGGAGGGAAATGTGAGCCCCACCGGACTCCACTGAACAGAAGTCGTTTCTCTTCAATCTGGAAATAACGTTCTCTTCATCACAATACCTTGTGCGTTCACGAGCCCAGGGATTACATAGAGGATGACTTACACAGGGCTGGATGCTACACATCTCCCTTCCTTTGCGACATTTTACCACACAAGAGAACATAAAAGTCTTTATAAGTACAATTCAACTTCACACAAAATCTTCCATGTGGCGAGGTCTGCGTCTGACTCTACCCCAGCTTGACAACCGAGGTATATCTGGAAAGACACTTGGCAAGGAAAGTTCTGACATTTTTCTCTTCCTTTCCACACCCCTCATCCTTTCTACACTCGTCACTTTCTCTCTCATATCAGAAACATCAGCATCTGTTCTCTCAACGACAGTCCTGTCATTACGTGCTTGCAAAAAACATACTCTCTCCATATTCCATATCCTACCATCTTCTATTCTGATTGCATGTTTGAATACTTCAACCACCTTTACTTGTTGGGACCACTTACATGGACCCTTCCTCAGGGCTGGTGGAAGCATAATTCTCACAAACTCCCCCGCTGTCGTGGTCACACTTTCTTTCCTTGTAGGTAAAAGTCTATCATGAGCAGTCTTGTTCTTCAATTGAATGTTCCTAATGTTTTCACAAACAGAACCAAAGTCTTTCACTACATCTGTTCTCCTACTCATCCATGATGGCAACAATTTGGTGTTAGCCTTACGTCCCCTGCTCAGTTCAAATGGAGAAAGACCAGTTGTAGAATGTGGAGTGAAACGGTGAGCAAATATCGTGTCTCTCACTGCTTTTTCCCAATCTAATCCATTTGACCAAGCCCATCGAATTGTTTCTTTGAGAACTTTATTAAAATGTTCAACACTACCATTTGACTGGGGATGATAAATGGCGCTCTTTTTATGCATGATACAATTCTTTAAACAAAATCCCTCCATTTCTTTGGAACGGAACTGAGTGCCATTGTCTGTCATAATACTACTTGGAAAACCTTCTCTACCACAAATCTCCCTTAGAAAATCAGTAATTTTCTTGGTGGTAATATATGGCTCAATCAGTACCTCCACCCACCTAGTTAATAGATCAATTACAATTAAGCAAAATTGATGTTTCCCATTGCTGTAAATAGGGCCTAAAATATCCACATCCAACTCATCCCACGCCTTCTTCGGGATGTCCGTAACAACCATTGGATACTTCACTCTCATGCAAGCTTTCTCACTCTCATTGCAAAAGATACAATTGCGGATCATCCTCTCAATTTGAAGATCGCATCCTGGCCACCAGAAGTCATTTCAAATCTTCTGTTTGATGGCCTTTGTGTCCTAAATCAATAAGGCTTTGACGTACTCCTGACGGTGGAATTATTCTGTCATCTCTCATAACCATGTTACCTTGAACATTCAGTTCATCCGCAACTCTCCAATAGTCCACAAGACCAACTTCCTCAAACTTTGCTCTCCTCAAAGGACATTGATCCTTAATGAGTTGTTTTGAGTGATCAAATTGTCCTTTGTTTCAGCATCTTCCCACTCACTCTGTGGTATGGAAGCAGTTTCTTTACTCAGAACCATTTCCGAATCATTTTCACTACCATCTCCCACCTCAGAAATACTTGTGAGATGGGAAAGACAATCTGCAGCAACATTGTTGATTCCAGGACCGTACCGTACTGTGCAATTGAATTCCTGTAATAATATAACCCATCTTCTGATTCGATTTGAAACATTGTCCAAGCCTTTATTTATGATAACATGAACTAAAGGCTTATGATCTGTACAAAATTCCACTTCTTTTTCCCAGATTAAACTTCTGAATTTCTCTGGTGCCCAATTAATGGCGAGAGTCTCCTTTTCTATTGTTGCATAACATTTTTCAGCTCCTTTCAATAATCTTGAAGCAAATGCAATTAAAATTTCTCTTCCACCAACTTCCAGTGTGACAACTGCCCCTAACCCTAAATTGCTAGCATCAGTAGTGATGATGGGTTTTTTCCAGACGCAAGATTTTTTAACGAGGGAGCTTTGGTCAAAGCACACTTAATGAATTCAAATTCTTCCTCACATTCCTGAGTCCATTCAAATATCTTCTTCTTGAGGAGCTCACGTGACGGAACAGTGTGAAATGCAAAATCGCGTATGGATTTCGAATAATACTCTGCCATTCCAATAAAAGTACAAACTTCTTCCTTAGATTTTGGTTTAGGCATGTTTATGATGGCATAGGTAAGTTGGTTTTTAGGTCGTATACCATTTGCCGAGATTGTGTGTCCTAAATAATCAATTTCTGAACGATTAATATTGCATTTGTCTTTGCTTAAAGTCACTCCAGCATCATGTAATTTTCTACAGACATATACCACCCTCAAACCATGTAGTTTCTGTTCATCTGCATATACAAGGATGTCCTCTTGGAAACACATAATACCTGGATCTCCCTCAAATAGTCTGTGCATTATCTTCTGAAACACAGACGCAGCAGATATCAGACCAAAAGGCATCCTCTTATATTGATACAATCCATCGGGCGTAATAAATGCTGTTAGCTTCTTGGAATTCTTGTGAAGTTTTACCTGATGGTATGCTGATGTTAAATCCAACATGGAAAACAACTTAGATGGACCTATCAAAGAAACAAGTTCTTGAATGTTTGTCCACACAAATCCTGAGTTTCCCGGACTTTTTTCTCAGCACAACCAATGGGGAAACCCATTCACTGGCATCGATGCTCTCTATAATACCCTTATCTTCCAGAGCTTTAATTTCCCTTTTTACTTAATCTCTCAGAGACAAAGGTGTATTACGCATTTTCTGCGCAACAGGAACGTGATGAGGTTTCAATTTGATTTCATGTGCATATCCTCTGAGATTTCCAATCTCATCTCGAAACACTGCCTTTATTATTTCATTAGAACTATCTCTGGTTACTGCAGTACTCTCTATTGACAAAACTGATTCAATATCACTGGGATGTAGCTTAACTTGCAACTTGCTTTGATGTGTCCAACTTAGTAGTGGTGTCTTTCCCACACTCGTGACATATATCTTTCCATTGGATTTTCTATCCTTGAATTTCAACATGCCCCAAAACCACCCTATGATGTCAATTTTGACCCCTCCATATGCTCTGGGTCTGATGTCAGCTTCATGTAGATATTCATGCTTGTCTCTGTTCCAAAGATTTTGTGTTATAAGGGTGTATTTGGCGCCAGAGTCAATCATCATTCTTATCTTTGTTCCATCAACATGAACGGATGCTTTGGGACTCTCCATTACTTCTTCATCATCATCATCCATTATCATAAACACGTATCTTCTCCCTCCTCATCACAGTGGCCGTTGTGACTGTTGTCTCCTATTCAATTTGTGGGTGTGTTGCGAATTCTACAACATCTGGAATAATGAATGGCCTTTTCCTTTGCAATTGCTGCAAATTATCTTTAATGCTGGACAATCCAGATCATCTGCCCAATGACTGCTACTATCACACCTGAAGCATCTGCCTTGGTCTCTTCTTTTTGTGCTGGCTCTTCGTTTGTTTGGACTCCTGGAAGATGTCTTGTTTCTCTTCTCTTCGTTCCGCGAGGGTCTGCGGAACTTTCCTGATGTCTTTCGTTTATTAGTTGCTCCACTTACTTGAGCCACAGATTCATTGGTATTGATCACATTGATGAAGACGCACTTGATTTGATTAAATCATTCTTTATGTCAGTTGTCTTGAATCTATTCTCTAGTTCTTTGACACACTTCTCGGTATGCTCTACTTCTTTAGCTATTCCTAGGACAGTATCTAGGGGTGGATCGCCCTCAGACCACAGCTTCTCCCTGACTTTGGCACTGCTGCACTCTAACATGAACTGGTCTCTCAATCTCTCATCCAGTTGTTCGTTAAAGTTGCATGTTCTCGCAAGCTTCCTTAGGCTAGTAATATATTGTTCAATGCTTTCACCGCCCTCTTGCGCTCTCTTACCGAATTTGTACCTCTCCAAGATGGTACTGGTCTTTTTCTCATAATGTTTACTCAGCTTCTTGACGACTCATTCATATTCATTTAGATCAATATTTCCATTGGCAGTAAGTTCTGGCAAGTCTTCAAATTTCTCTTGACCAGCAGGGCCAAGGAAGTGTAATAGAAAAGATTTCCTTTTCTCCACACTACAGTTCGGGCCACACACAACACCAGCATTATGTTCGAACGATTAATCCACCTCTTCCATGGTGTTGCAGTCTCACCAACTTCTGGCAAGAAAAACATGGTTGGTGGTACGCTGTTAAAAGACATGTCCTGCTCTGTGTTTTATTGGTAAAAATCAGAAAACATGGGTTGAGATGAGCAGAATTATTGTTATGGCATTCCCCTTTGCTGGGATAGAAAAAACAGGTGAAATCACAAATATATTTGTGGAGCGCAGAGCTGCCAAAATTATGGGAGGAATATTGAGAGATAAATTTGACTTCTGCCGGTTGCAATATGCTGTCTTTATATAAACAGTGACACACGTGTAAGTCCTTTCCTTTATGTTTAAATCTTGTAAATCGCTGTGTATTGTTTATTACTCCACTGTAGCACATCAATTGTAGCACATTAATTGTTTGCCGCCGTGCCGTGTTATTAGTTCACTAGTAGTACATGAATGTCACATGAATCAGGTTATAGGCAGTCCATACAATTTATGTGCAGGCAGGCTAATTCTTCTCCTTTGTGTCCCAGTAGATGGCAGTGTATCACGTTCAATATTGCACTCATGCGCATGCGCGGCTGATAGATATGAAGATATGGGAGAAAGGAAACGTTTGGATGGCCGCTACTGCGTTTCTGGAAGGGACAATGGAGCAGCTCACAAGGAGGACATACCTTTAATCTGGTGGCCGCTGCGACTTTGTTGGGAGTACAACGGAGCGGCAATGGTAACGAGGCAGACAGTGGAAATGCCGACACTGTGAATAAGATGGTGGCGGGTGGGGCTCAATACAAGATCCTCGTCGCCACTTGTAATGTGTAGATGACGGATGACAAAAGGATGATTATATTTATAAGTGTTTATTACATGGATAAATTAAACAGATAAACTTGTAAGGAGGGAAATGTGAGCCCCATCGGACTCGGCTGAATAGAAGTTGTTTCTCTTCAATCTGGAAATAACGTTCTCTTCATCACAATACCTCGTGCATTCACGAGCCCAGGGATTACATAGAGGATGACATACACAGGGCTGGATGCTACACCTGTACTAATAAACAGTTGTGGGAGTACATGGAAGTTAAAATGACAGAAATATACCTAGGGGAACAAAGGCAGGATCAATGAATGAAAGAAAACATGGAGAAACGGGCTGACAGGAAGAAGATGTTAGAAGAAGCCCAGCCATTAGGCAGGGATTTGGCAGACAGAATAGAGAAATGCGCAATTAATGAATCTATCACCAAAGCAGGGGAAGAAATAATGACCCATAACTGGGCAGAACGACTGGCATGGCTCCAGCATCTGTTTAATGACACTTGAGACTTGATTGAACATCAAAGGCAAGAGGAAAAATATGATTTGACAGGAACTGAAACTTTCTTAGGAACTGAGGTAACTTTGGATGTGGATCTGAACGCTAAGCCCCAGCAAAGCAAAAGAAAGGGGCAGTTCAACAAGGTCTTGAAAGCCTTTGTAGAAATGAAATCTAGAGCTACACAGGAAGAAGGAAATAGGCACAAGAAAAGTTTCCCACTACGAGAATGTCAGTCCACTCCAGGTAAAAACCCCAATAATGAGCCAGTAAAGACCAATGTATATGTTCCCTTAACCCTTATTGAAGTTATGCAAATAACTAACAGTATACCTGACCCACGAATAGACCCTGCTGGGTTTTACAAGGAGATGAGGAAACTATTTAGGCCAGGCCAGTACACAGTAGAAGATGTGGATAATATCATGATGGTGTTAGTCCCTGAAGAATTATGGGTACCCTTTAGGCATAGAAATGATTTAGGAATAATATGGAAAACCATGAAGACGACAACGGCAGGAAACCCCAAGAACCCGTATCTCTCAATGCAAAAGGGCATGGTTTACGAGTATTAAAAGCTCTTGAGGAGATATTAAAGCCCCAAGATTTGAATGTGGAGAAATTAGCCGCAGTGGCGCAAAGACCCGCTGAAGATGTTGCAGCTTGAAGCTCACAGCGGAATTGGACTTAGCGACTGAAACAGGCCAGAGATATTTTGCTGGGAGTTTCGTGGAAGGATTTCACACCCTAATTCAGGAAGGTTTGAGGAGCGTTGAGTCTACCTGGCAGTCGAGGTCACCCAAAGATATACTAGAAAAGGCGCGATATTAGGAGCGCAGTGAACAAGTAAAAATCCAGACAAAGACACGGGCAGAAAAGGAACTTAAAAATAGGGTATTAATGCAGCAGTTATAGCAGGGCTCCCAAGGGTTTAGGGGTAACCAGCAGAATGGAAACCGACAACGGAACGCTCGAGGTATGGGCGGAGGGCAGGTAAGTACATATTCACGGCCGGATAGACTGGCCCAAAATGTTTGCGCCTTCTGTAAAAAACCAGGTCACTGGAAAAACCAGTGTCTGGAAAGTGTAGGACGAGGGAGGGGCGTCCCACGAGGAGGACAAGGGCAGACCATGCAACAGCAAGGGATGACACCAGGACCAAGAGCGAACTTCTCCCAACCAGGGCCAAACGTGTTTGATCAGGGGCTTAGGCAAATGGCACAGTTTGAACAGTGTGAAGGTGAGGACTGCATGCTATTTGGGGAAGACCAGAGAAGTTTCAAGACTCGTCTAGTGGGCTGTTGTGAAGAGGCCGAGGTGGAGCTGGGGGAGCGGTGTTTGTGCCAGTCGATCAGAAGGGTCCATATGTATCTGTGCGGCTGGGACAGCATCCTGTAGTGAAATGTTTGGTGGATACTGGTGCTGCAAACACCTCGGTAGATATTAAAACTGTCCCCTCAGCACCACTATCGGGAAGTAAAACATCCATTGGGTTTGGCGGGGAACCCATTGTGACCCCAGTAAGTAAGGAGATAGAGGCAGAGGTAGAAGGAGTGAAATGGAGCAATGGGTGTTTGCTGACAGATAAATGTCCAGAAAACTTATTGGGAATCGACGCATTAAAAGCATTGTACACAACCATCTATTGTTCACCAAGCGGGGGGCTTATGACCATAAATGACCCAGGTAACCACATTGTAATGGCACTCAGTCAGCCTCTACCAGTGGAATTGCAGGAACTTCCAGAACATCTATGGGCAGATGTCATGGTCATGAAGTCAGGGCACAGGCATGCAGGGGTCGCTTGCACAGGAGACCTGGGTGGACACTGTCCTGGAACCTTTGGCGCCAGGCTCATGAACAAAAGTAAACAAGAACATCCATTTAACACCAAAAAGCTTTTATTATGGACATAGCACTTCAGATGCATTAACCTTGAACATTCCATCCATTAAGCAGGATGCATTAACCTTGAACGTTCCATCCATTAGGCAGCCCTCAATGTATTCTTGGATGTGGCTGCTAATGGATTGCCTTTGCACGTGCTCACTCTCTAGGAGTGGCAGGGTGTGGTTGGTAAGCCGGCCCTCATGGGCATGCCTACGATCTCAGCTATATAAACTGCCCCGATCCTCAAGACAGACGCTTCGCGTTATTCTGCACTTGCAAGCAGCGTAACGCTCACCGTCACCTGAGGTCAGACTTACCTTTGAAGATCCTGCTTCCTGGACATCCTGCTTCCTGCCAGCATACTTACCAACTGGGGGAAGCTGTTCTTACCTGTATATCTCTTTGGCGAACCAAGTATTCATCTTTACACTTTCCGGAACGCCAAAATCTTCATCTTGGCACTGCAGCACGACAAGCTCCATCGTCGACAGCAGCGCCTGCAAGGAAAAACAGAAGACAAGGTTAGACATCGAAAAAACTGTCCGTTTTACGGTTGAGCTTCACCATACTTTGCGCTTTTCCTTAAACCATCACTTACCTGATGTCGAACATTGCGCTAGCATCCATCTTCCATCCGGCCACGTCTCACAGCTGCATTGAGGTCGCATTTCCATCTAAGGGAAGAAAACAGAAGAGAGACATTATTGCGGGCATAAATAGGAGCAACATATAAATACATTAAACAGAATGAACAGTATCACAAGAGCACACTTACCAATCATAAGGAGAAGCATAGTCACAGCTGGACTGGACTAATCCTTATCAGGGATCAGTGAAGGAACTAGATCCCATTCGACGCACCCCTGCCAGAAGTAGCAGGACGGAGAGCTTATCTTCCATAATTCACAGGAGCAGAATCACCACATACCACTGCTCACAGCTTTTCTACTGAGGAAGAGGCCTGAAGGGGGTGATTCAAGTTCAGGCAGGGCTGCAACTGTGCCCCAACACCTCCGCAGAGATCAGGACCCGATTGTGATAAAACTCAAAGAGGGTGCTAGACTCCCCAGAGTAAAATAATATAATATATCTGTGGAGGGAGAAGAAGCCTTCGTAAAGATTGTGAGTGATATGATAACCCTGGGAGTGGTGGAAGAGTGTAATGATAGTCTTTGCAACTCTCAGGTTCTTTCCGATCACAAGAAAGGGGATGAGACACTGCATTATAGGTTTATTATTGATTTAAGAGAAATTAACACAATTGTGGAACCACGATTCCCAGTGGTGCCTAGTATTGCCAGTATTTTGACCCTAGAACCAGGCACGGCTGAATGGTTCAAGCTGTCAGCGGTCGCGGTCCCTGGCTGCGCAGCGCTCATCCTTCCTTTAACCTTAGCCCCTCACGCTTGTGGTTGACTTTGCGTATTCATCACGCCAGCCTGTTCCACCCATAATTTGCGCGGTAACAGGCCTCCTTAAGGAATGGCCACTTCTAGGACCTCGAAAATCCTCCAGTGTACTCCTGACACTGCTACTCCCTGAGCCACTGCGCTCCCAAATTCCGACCTCACAAGATACTTCCCGCTTTGGAATATCTCATCCTGATGAAGGCCACACCATCAGAGCTCATCCCAGCTCACCTTCTGGCCAAAACACTGTTGTGTTGACTGTTATATTGTCTGCGTTGTCCTTGTTCAACCCTACATTGTTTTGATGTATATGTGCTGATTATTACATGCTATCACCTCACTTAATCCACTGGTCTCCTTCCCAAGGACCCCTCAGTGGATGTGTAAGCATTGGAAAGACGCTACAAATATTTGAAATTTGTCACTTACAAACTGGTTACTATACCTGAAAAATGTGTAAATACTGTTGTATCTTGTGTAACTCCTAGTTAAGTGTATCTACAAACACGTAAATTGCAGTTTTATTAAAAATCTGACTGCAGTACTCAGAATTGTCCTGATACATTTTTGTCAGAATTCATTTACAGTAACGTGTACACACTTACCAAGGTGTAACCCCCATAGGTGTGTGTTCACCTTTCGTTCATCAGCCAGGTATCCCATGACCTTGCTCATTTTTGCTCTTTAATACGCGACTACCCACCTGGGTAGAGCAAGGCATCAACCAGGTGCCCGTTTTGATAAAGATTACTGACAACGCAGACAGCACTGAAAGTCGATGGTAAACCACACTGGTACCATGCAAGTCATGTGAAGAAAGCTGCTGCTATAGAACCATTGCAATCAACCGGGGTACAAACGAGCCCGTTGGAATCATCCCTGACCCCTCTCCCAACGGATGTCCTCAGGTACAACCTGAGATCATGGAAAGTATATGTGCCAGGCAACGAGTAAGGACTGTGAATTGAACTTTGATTGTTAGAGAGACACAAACTCTTTTGTCGGTCAGAACAGTACACAGCCTTGCTGGAGACAACAAGCAGTTGCTTGAAGGGCCTTCGGCGTCCCTCCTGGACAAGGCACAATGAGGCGTGGGACAGATTGGTGGAAAGGGCGCCATTGAGTCTTGTATGTTTAGGGTACATAGACACTGGAGCTTTAAATAGGGTTGGGAACGTAAGCTGTAAGAGTGAGAGGCTGCACACTAGGGTAGAACGCTAGGCACTAGGACCCAGCCAAGCCACAGAACTTAACCTGCAAGTGTCAGCATAAACTCAGGTATGGTGGCAGAAGCAATGATAAGTGAGATGGAACTGCAGAATTTAGCTCTGCCTGCCCACCCACAAGGACAGGTGAAGGTGGACAAATATGGGTGTACAAAGAAGGAGAAGACTGTTTTATGTATGGCAGGTGTCTTGGTGGTGACAGGGCTTGGTGTATTTTTATGGTATCTGGAGCACCCTTCAATGTATGAATTTAAGAATATATTTCCTGTGGCGAAGTCCCCAAATGATACCAATATTACTTATGTATACAGTAAAGATAGGCATGAGCGCGATGGTCATGAAGATGAAGTGGGAATGCATATATATGCTTAATGAATACAACACAGAAGGTGTTGAATTTGTCAAATCGTTGGATATGTAGTCATGTTCCCCGCCATGCAGGAGATGGACTACCTATGTATGCTTTTGCGGTACCAGAAGTTGACAGTTGTATTTTGCTTTGGATGAGGGTTCTTTCACTAGACTGGTATATGCCAAATACTTCCAGGTGCTTTTCAATGAAATGGTCAGACTTATCAGCAGGTATAGTTCATAAAATGAAACAGGAAGGAGTAACCTACTCTTCAAGAGACCTTGTAGGTCAGGCAAGGGTAGGGAAATTACCTCCACCCCCCTTGATAGTAACCAGAGAGTACTCAAGGAAGAACATTTGTTTCAAGGGAATGAAAGGAGAAACTATTTTGGGATATAGTATAATCTACGATCTTTCTAGGTATAGTAGGGGTATAGGTGAGATTGAAGGGTACGCTTATGTTTCTAATAAAAAGGCTTATCTATGGCTTCCCAGGAACTTTTTGGGAACATGTTATTTTGCAAGGATAATACCTGCTGCTATGATTTATACCCCTAAAGAAATGTATGCTAAACACAGGTATAAGAGAAGGATAAGGAAAGGGCTTGACCAATCAGACACCGATCTGGATATATTTATTGACATAATAAAGGCAATGACATTCCTGTAGGAATATTCCTGAACTCCCAAGAGGTACGCAGACTACGTAGGGCAGTGGAGACCATGGTTAGTGAAACAGCTGATATACTCACTAATATTACATATGAGATGAAGGCCATACGGTTAGTTACATTACAGAATAGGCACATGTTGGATGTGTTGACCGCAGAAAGGGGCGGAGTTTGCACTATGGTGGGTTCCCAATGTTCCATGTAGACCCCTGGTGCAAGTGAGGGAGTGTTGTCCGGGATATCCAGGTTACACAAGATAGCCGAGACAATCCACTATGACTAGGGGGTCAGAGATAGTTGGTGGATGAAGTTACTGAAAGATCTTGGCTGGAAGTTGCTAACACCAATACTGGTAGTGATAGGGATAGTCCTGGTTTGCTGCCTGTGCATACAATGTTCTTCAATGCTTATTGGAGGTTGTATGGATTGCTGTACCAGAACAGCCCGCAAGGTACCGGATACCCCTTCTCATCAGGAAAAGGAGCCTTTGCGAACAATGTGGTTAAAGGAAATGGAGGATTTTAATCAGATTGACGTATAATCTTGCACAACATGAGCAAAAGAGCTGCAATGTGGGTACAAAAATTAGTAAGGCCTTGCACATGTTGTAGCAAGATGAATCCTGTAGAGCCACAGAGTGAGAAAAGGGTGATTGCGTGTGACTAGGCAGTGTTGCAAAGTTTGTTTTCTTGTTTCTAAGAAGAAAGGAAGGGCAGAGGGTGGTAAAGGCCTGGCACGACAGATACACGATAGTCATTAACAGCACAAGTGAATTCCCCCGAAGAGGGCCCCTGAGATGCAGAGAAGGCGTAATGACTGTGCAGTTGTAGGCTTATGTGCTCACCCCAGGAATGTGTTTACGAGGAACTCTTCTGCACGAAGGAGGGATGGGGGAGGAAGATTACATGACTAACTGCTAATGCTTATGTAAACTCCTTTTCTGTGCACGTGCTAGAGATTGGAACCAATGATATTTGAAAATGTATATAAACCATGCAGACCTAATGCTTATCAGCTCACTTCCCCGTTCTCTCAAGGACGCTGAAGTCTGGCCTTTTCGTGGAAGATTGACAAATAAACCTTTGTGACTTGACCAGCCATCTGAGTCTTTTTGGAGTGGGGTCCCCTTTGACAGAAGTGGGGTGAGTGAAAGTGTACCCCCAATATTGCATTTTTGCTTGTAGTATAACATACACAATGTTATATAGGGGGGATAGCTCAGTGGCAACATGCTCGCCTTGGAAACAAGATGACAGGAAGCAACATAGGTTCAAGCCCCGGGTCCACGCTTAGAAACTTCTGGGTATTCAGCGCATTATAAATACGCAACTAAGATATATTCCTGTAACAGCGCCTCGATGCCCCCGGGCTGAGTGAGCGCTTTAAAAATGCAAACATATATATATATATATATATATATATATATATATATATATATTCAGTAAAAAAAAAACTTTGTTAAAGGAACGTTATGGTTAAGTTGCACTAATAAAAACCTATGAAATTCAGTAAGAAAAACGATGTTAAGGGCACATTATGGTTCTAGGTAAAATCGAAAAAACCCTGAAATTCGCCAGTTATGGTAGGCTAAATGTCATCAATGACATTTGTGATGTCATCTTTGATGTCCTGGGTGTTAGTCTTAGCAATGCACGTAGGTGGCGCGAGTTATGGTTGCTTAGCTTACCATAACTTGCGAATATCAAGGGTTTTTCGGTTTGACTTTGAACCATAACATCCCTTTAACAAAGTTTTTTTTTTACTGATATACATATATATATATATATATATATGGAAGTGAACAAAAATAAAGGGTCTACACATGTGATATCATCAGTGATGTCATCAATGACATTTGTGATGCCACCTGTCATGTCCTGGGTGTTAGTGTTAGCAGTGCACAGTGGTGCGGGCAGGTATGGTTGCTTAGTCTACCATAACTGGCGAATTTCAGGGGGTTTTCGATTTTTACCTAGAACCATAATGTGCCCTTAACATAGTTTTTTACTGAATTTCATAGGTTTTTAGTAGTGCAACTTAACCATAACGTCCCTTTAGCAAAGTTTTTTTTTACTGAATTTCATAGGTTTTTAGTAGGGCAACTGACCCATAGCGTACCTTGTACAAAATTCTTCTAGTAAATTCAATAGGTTGCTAGTAGTCACACGTAACCATACCAGTTACAAACATTTACCTCACTGCACACCTTCCAAAGAATACCACATGATCATATGCTGGCGCACAGCATGGTGACGTGTCCGAAAACCCATACACAGTTCACAATATGATATGTGCCTCGTAGACAGTGTGGAGGTACATTTTGTGCTGCTGTGTGAACATGCAACCGCAACATTTTCCATGCACAACTCCAACACCTAAGCGTACACAGTTTATAACAACGTAGTACACAGCACAGACTTTTAATAAAACTGCTATTTATCTTAAAACGACATTAGCTAAAGCCATCCCTCCTCCCCAAAAAACACCAGTAGTGCTGTGAAGAAGCAGCTGTAGAAACACTGGCCCCAGCTCACAAATAACACACCCACTACATTTTCCACCTGCCACCTACCCCTCCATATTACTGTTTGCTGCCTCTTTCCTCAGTTCCGTCCGCAACTTTCGGTCTTAGCTATCCTGCCAAACAAAAGCCATAGATACACAAAAGAAATGTTCCTTGGGGACCCACCATTCACAGTCACAAAAAGGAATGAAAAAAAAATGCATACACTGCATCTGCTTTATATTTCGTAGTAAAGTACATAGACGCAATAATATTTTCAAACAGTTCCATTTATAGTTTCTGTTATGCTAATGGGATTATTGTAGTGTTCATCCTCCGTTCCAGAGACTGGAACGCTGGACAAAGTGCAGCAGGGCAAGTTATGACGGCAATGGAACCGAAAGTGCATAACGAGGTCTCTGGATCATTAACCCTCCCTTCCAAGATGGCCACCATAGAAAGGGAAGCTGGGTGTTTCATACATAGTCCTTCTTCCCTTTCCATTGCAGTCTACAAAAATAAATTGAAACTGTGTGACCATATTGCCATGAGCACATTTTCTATTCCCATTGAAATGTATGGTTATGTACAACAATTTACCACAAAGCCAGTCCCAGGTGGACATTGCCACTGTAATGCTATCTTTTCTCCGTTCTGGTCATGGCCAGTAGCCACATTGCGCACATCATGACTTTATACCATGACCCCGACACTGTGGCCACTACCCATAGGTACAGCCTACCCCTCAGCCATTGAAGTTGTAGCGTCGTTTTTTATTGAAAGATCGACACTATATATATATAAACACCAAAACACTGCAACATATGCAACACCAGTCTTTTTAGGGCATTACCAATCTGCCGTAGACACAATTTAAGTTTTTTTTCCCCAAAACTGTCAAATAACTGCCCAAATGAATTGTCATATTACGTGTGGAAAAAAATCCCAACAAACTCTGTGGCCTCAATCGCAATTATGGCAGACATATTAAAACCATGAGCATTAGAAGTCACCTTCGTATACGTATTTTCATAAGGTGCCCAGGTGGAAAGGTCAGAAGATTGTACCGAGGATGCAACCATGTATGTTTGCAGAAACATTGATGTAGCACAAACATTTGCAGTGTACCTTACCTCATTTTTCCTCTTTGCCAAACTTACTAAATCTGACAGCAGAGCGTGTTCATCCTGTTGTAATGTTCGCCATTGCTGCAGCTGCCTAACATAAGTGGGCCTGATGTCAATAAAACATAATGGCCGCCCTTGACCCTCACATAACCAACCCTAGTGATATGCAGTACCTTTCTCATTGACGATCCTCTCCAGCATAGCCAAACGCGCTCATAAGCACCTACGTGCCGTGACGCAGCACCTGAAAATTAACACACAGGAACGTACAATGTAGCATGTGACATTTTGAAGTAATAAACTAGTTTTTAAAGGAAAGAGTAACATTTTTGAATTTCTAAAGTACTTTTATTTCACAATAAACTGTGCACGAACATCGGAGTAATCCCATTGTCAATCACTTTATAAATTTGTTTCTTCGGTTGTCATTGAAAATGTTAATGGTGAAGCACACGTTGGTTTTTTTCCAAACACAAATTATGCGTTTTCGATAAAGCAACCCCTTTGTTTCTGCATTGATTGTCAAAACGTCGCAAGGACCTTTTGGCTACAACACCGTAAAAGATGTTATGTTACTCCTAATAGACACTTCAGCATACGGAAAGAGTGGGCCGGCGCGATCATCCCACAGAATTATTACAGGCAGGCACCCGGTCACCAGCAACTGCATTTGGTGGCTGAAGAAGCCATCACTCGGCAACTGGAAACCATGACATGCACAGTATGGAAGGAAGTAGGTGGTCGGGAATGTGTAAAGAAAACACATATCAATAACCAACCTTTACCAAACAATTTTAAAAAAAGACAAAAAGAACGTAGGAACTAAGACACAAATCGAAGTTGCCATAAAACATTTTTTTAAGTAAATAGTAGGTTTCAACATGGGTATAGCTAGTGACAGGCTACAAACTTCAACAATGTGCACTCTCTATAACTTTTAAAAAATGACAACTGTAACAAAGATACTTTTGCAGCTACCAAGGCAAAAGTAATGTGCGCAAATGCCACCTCGTGATTTCAAAAAAGACCAACAGAACGTGCAAGGTGATACAGCTACCGCTATGGCAAAATTTGACATTTTAAAGGGAAAATATTAGCGTTCAACAAGGGTGAATGAACGCATAGCCTGAGAACGCGGACAATCTGCACTCTCTGTAAGGGGGAAAAAAACAACTGCATAGAAAGGTAATACATCAGTAATATTGTCAAAAATAATGGTCTGGTAATATAAAAATTCAAACTCAGTGCGGTGTGCAGTCGTCAAACTTCAACTTACATGATATGTACCACCTCCATTGGTTTAGGTGAAGTCAGACAGCAATGTTTTTGGCTCAATGATTCTTAGTGAATTGATATTTCATGTGCCTTACAAATGTTTTTGAAACATAACCTTATCAAATGGTATGTGTTGCAAACTTTCACTCCCTCATTCTTACTGTTTTTTCGCTCAAGCTCAAGGTAAAAAACAATGGCCCTGGGTACAGTTGGATGCGTGGCCCTACTGTGCTGGAAACTAAAAAAAGCAAATCAAGTGACCTTCACTCAGAATGCAAATACATTCTCACTTTACAACAACATATTAGAATCCATTCATGAGAATCGCTACTCCCATACACGTGCTGAACCACTGTTTGCAGCAAATAGTGCAGGTGCCTGTCTCAGATTTTAAAATGTAGGACGCCAGTCTCACAGTAATAGTATTGTTAAAGCGTTGCAAGACAGACAGAGTGATTCTTCGCCGTATATTGAGCATCTACTGCCACTGCACGGTATAACTTTGGTGACATGAAAACACCACTTTTTGGACTTACTGCTGCCAGAGTCCATCCCAGCCTCAGTAACGCTCACCTTCCGAAACAGTGTTGCATAAGTGTAACAAGTGCAAAGCTAGCTGCGATTATATGTGTTAGGGGCGATGTCTGCGTACACCAAACCATGAACGAAAGATGGCGGCCGCAGCGACAGAATCTCATGCACTTCACGCTGTTCCACAACCAATCAGTAAAGGGGCCACATGTCTGTGGACATGGAATCCACCCAAAAAGTGCTCTTTCTATGGAAGCAGCAACTTAACCGTAACTGCACAGCCACTACCGTGGCTGTGTAATATGCTGCAGTCGTTGTGTCCAGAGCCTACAGTCTTGGGTGTAAGGCCATAGATATTGCAATGAATGGGTGTGCAATATGTAAAAACCATAGTTTATAGCTTTGTTTTTGGGTGCATGGCCTTCGGCCATGTACCCAAGACTCTAGGTCCTGGCCACAACCACCACAGCAAATCACACCAATTGTGGCTTTTAACTGCACTACGTACAAGTTTGGTCTTAGGTGCATGGCATTCGACCATGCATCCAAGACTCTATGACCTTACCACAACCACCTCCTTGATGGTCGATAATACGGGTGTATGCATTGCTGTGATATGCTGGAGTGGTTGTTGCCAGGCCCTAGAGTTTTGGGTGTTTGTCCATACATATTTTAATGTGTAGGTGTGCAGTGACAAATAATTGCAGTGCTTATAACTTTGTTGTTTGGTGCATGGCCTGGTGTATCTATAGCTGTGATATGCTGAAGTTGTTGTACCCAGATGAAGGGGCCCCTAGGGGACCCTCGCGTATGGAAGCAAGGCGCAATCACCACACACACATTGATTCGCCAGAGACGAGGTTCTATTCCCAAAATCTAGGGTTTATTGCAAAGCAAATAGTCTCAGTCGGCCGACTGGGTCTCACGTCCCGCAACGTGTGTCTCCAGACCCCGTGGGACGCAAGAGAGCGAGCATTTTACAACAGTTACATATATACAAAACAATCATTTTATTATCAGTAGTGACATATTCAATACCGCCCATAATGTATTTCCTCTGAAATGGTTTCGATGATTGACAATTATGACGAATATAACACCCTCAGACACTTATTCAGCAACAGCTTTGCAATCTGCGAAGACAAAGACACGATTCTTTGTTTTAGGGAACATAATGCCCTTGTTCTTACTAGCAAGCTGCGTGCAGGGGAGAGACACATTCCGGCCTCAATATCTTCTAGTTCCTATTCGTGTGCAGGAGGTCAACTCGATCTACAGGGGCTCAGTGAGGGGGGCCGCAAAAGGGATCACAATTCAAGCCATTAACTGTTCCTCACTACCGTTTCTGCCGCACCAGCGAGACTAGCTTGCACCTGCTTAGTGATTAAATGCCTTGTTGCTTACTTCCAAGGACTTGTGAGGGAGGAGATCGGACATTGCTCTCTGGGTTGCCTGGGCTGTGTTTCAACATGTAACTTGTGGCCTTGCTCTATGCATGAGCAATAACGGGATAGAATTCACTTACAGCAAAGCAGTTTAAACAGAAAGCAAAAAGCAAAAATTAGTCAAAATGGCGAATTCTATTCCTACAAAATGGATGCTCTCTGGTCATGGTTATAAGTCTGTACTAACAATGCTGAACATATGATGCGGTTGGTTTTCGGGCAACAAAAATATATCACCTATGTTATGAAAGGGTAATTTCTACACTCACACAGAGGCTAGAGGCGTGGGTGTAAGGGCATAAATAGTTGAAGGTGTGGGTGTATAGTGTATGAAAACCGTTGTGGCTAATAACTCTGCTTTTAACTTAGTTCTTGGGTGCAAAGCCTTTGGCCATGCACCCAAGACTCTAGGTGCTGGCCACAACTACCACAGCATATCGCACCCATAGTGCCTTATAGTTTCTCTACCTATCAATTTCATCTTGGGTGCAACTGTAGGCCCTGGCCACAACCACCGCAGCATATAAGCTCCCTGGGGGTGTATAAATGAGGAGCACCCTCATACTAATAAAAATGTTAAGTATGGCATGTACCCAATCTTAATGTTCGCTGACACCACGCGTGTTCTTAGAATAGTTTCAAGGTGCCTACGCACAGCCCGGACTGAAGTACTATCCTTATGAGACCCCTCATTTTCAGTACTTACAAACATTCCGGACAAGGCGGGCATAGGGAATACATCATGAACACAGTTTCGGAAACAGCATTTCGTCTCTGGTCGCCGCCGCGCTGTCAGCGGATCCAAGATGTCGGGCGCATCCAAACAACCTGACGAAAATCACGGCTCACTGCAGCCAATCGGCGGAGATGTCGCTTGTCCGCGGTCAAGACGTCAGCCCCTTAGCCAATCGGTATCCTGTCCGCAGAGCTAACAGGGAAATGTGACCGCGGAGCGGACATAGATATCACAAATTTTTAGAGACATGCTTTTCGATCGTTTAAAAGGAAACTACTGGACGGATTGTCACCAAATTTATAAAAGCACGCTTTCGGGACCAAACCCCTGCCCCTGCTGCAAACTTGGTGAAAATCCATCCAGCGGTTTGGCCTGTAGGCCTGCGCAAAGTTTTTCCCCCATTCAGTCTATGGGAAAAAAAGACGTTTTGGGACCCCCACTACAACTTTTCTCCCCCTAGACCAAACCTCACCAAACTTTGCAAAATAATTCAAAGTGGGCTATATACCTATTTTGCAAAGTTTCGTGAGGATTCGTCCAGGGACAGCGGAGTTATAAGCCGCCCATAAAGTGCTCTTCCTATGGAAACAGCAACTTAACCATAACTACACAGCCACTTAGGTGGCTGTGTAATATACACACACAAACACACACACACACACACATGTTTCATGAGCACAAACAGCGAGGCCTGGAAAACATGTTTGTGTGATGGGAGCGTCCTGCGGGTGCTTGAGCCTGGTGTAGTAGGCATGCATGGACCTTACTGCAGACCAGGGCGCTCCAATGAGGAGGTACCAACTCCAGCTCCTGGCAACTTGTTGGCAAAACGTGCACCACAGCCTCGGGTCTGACATGTAACACCCTAGTCTAAAAGGATGACTTTAGAGATCATCCTGGAGTCATCTGATGATCATCGAACTACATTAGAAGTCATTCCCACATCATCAGAAGTCATCAAGCTGTTAAAGTCATCAGCAAATGTCTCAGAATGGTGGGTGATGATTTGGGGATGAGCTTAGGATGACCTGCTGATGATGCCAGCATCATCCCTATTTTAGGAAACTCTTTGTCCCTGATGACTTTAGGATGACTTGCCGATTACTTCAAGAGCATCACCATGATGATTTGGGGATGATTCTGGGATGACCTGCCGATTACTTCAGGAGCATCAACAGGTTGCCCCAGATGATTCTGGGATGACCTGCTGATTACATGAAGAGCAAAAACATGTTTGTCGATGATGATATGGGGATGATTCTGGGATGACCTACTGATTACTTCAAGAGCATCGCCATGAAACATGTTTGTTCTTGATGATTTGGGGATGGCTTACTGATTACTTCAGAGCATCACATAGCTTGTAGGTTGATTTGCAGACTAATACTGATTGTCATTCAGCTTTTGTTTAGTTGCACTTGTTCTGAATGATTTTCGAATGCTTTGCTAAGCACATCTTTTTGACTATGCTGGCGAAAATGGAAGCCACAGGCCTAAACATAGCATGCACCCCCTGTGTGAGAATCCTTTGCTATCCCAGTCAAAAGCTGGCACCCAGCACCCTCAAAATCCCCAATGTGGCAAGGGTAAAGCTTGAGACTATGTTCAGCAAAGAATTGAAGCCATTGCCTTAACATAGCATGCACCCCCTGGGTGAGAATCCTTTGCCACCACAGTCAAAAGAAAGCACCCAGCACCCTCAAAAGCCCCAACATGGCAGGGGTAAAGCTGGAGACCATGTTGGGCAAAAATGGAAGCCACAGGCCTAAACATAGCAGGCACCCCCTGTGTGAGAATCCTTTGCCATCACAGTCAAAAGCTGGCACCTATCACCCTCAAAATCCTCAATGTGGCAAGGGTAAAGCTTGAGACTATGGTCGGCAAAAATGGAAGCCACAGGCCTTAACATAGCATGTACCCACAGGGAGAGAATCCTTTGCCATCACAGCCAAAAGCAGGCACCCAGCACCCTCAAAATCCCTAATGTGGCAAGGGTAAAGCTTGAGACTATGTTGGGTGAAAATGGAAACCACAGGCCTTAACATAGCATGCACCTCCTGGGTGAGAATCCTTTGCCCTCACAGTCAAAAGCAAGCAGCCAGCACCCTCAAAATCCCCAGCGTGGCAGGGGTAAAGCTGGAGACCATGTTGGGCAAAAATGGAAGCCACAGGCCTAAACATAGCATGCCCCCCTGGGTGAGAATCCTTTGCCACCCCATTCAAAAGCTGGCATCCAGCACCCTCAAAATCCCCAATCTGGCAAGGGTAAAGCTTGAGACTATGTTGGGCAAAAATGTAAGCACCAGGCACATAGCAAGCACCTCCTGGGTAAGAATCCTTTGCCATCACAGTCAAAAGCAAGCACCCAGCACCCTCAAACCCCCCAATGTGGAAGGGGTAAAGCTGGAGACCTTGTTGGGCAAAAATGGAAGCCACAGGTCTAAACATAGCATGCCCCCCTGGGTGAGAATCCTTTGCCATCCCAGTCAAAAACTGGCATCCAGCACCCTCAAAATCCACAATCTGGCAAGGGTAAAGCTTGAGACTATGTTGGGCGAAAATGGAAACCACAGGCCTTAACATAGCATGCACCTCCTGGGTGAGAATCCTTTGCCCTCACAGTCAAAAGCAAGCAGCCAGCACCCTCAAAATCCCCAACGTGGCAGGGGTAAAGCTGGAGACCATGTTGGGCAAAAATGGAAGCCACAGACCTAAACATAGCATGCCCCCCTGGGTGAGAATCCTTTGCCACCCCAGTCAAAAGCTGGCATCCAGCACCCTCAAAATCCCCAATGTGGCAAGGGTAAAGCTTGAGACTATGTTGGGCAAAAATGTAAGCCCCAGGCACATAGCAAGCACCTCCTGGGTAAGAATCCTTTGCCATCACAGTCAAAAGCAAGCACCCAGCACCCTCAAACCCCCCAATGTGGCAGGGGTAAAGCTGGAGACATTGTTGGGCAAAAATGGAAGCCACAGGCCTAAACATAGCATGCCCCTGTGGGTGAGAATCCTTTGCCATCCCAGTCAAAAGCTGGCATCCAGCACCCTCAAAATCCACAATCTGGCAAGGGTAAAGCTTGAGACTATGTTGTGCGAAAATGGAAGCCACAGGCTACAAAGCATGCCCCCCTGGGTGAGAATATTTTGCCACCCCATCAAAAGCAGGCACCAAGGTATTCTATGTTCGTTGTGGAACAAGCTCAAACTTCACCGTGCCGGAATAATGCATTTATTTAAGAATACTTTCCTCCCATTGTATTACAACTGGCATATGCTGCATTGCCCTTAACTGATAGCAAGTTGTCCACCATTGGGACTGAAAAACCCCACACATGAACCCAAAATGTCCCCTTGTTTGGTTCCCTGCACTGGAAAGGGAGATATCAGGACCCTAGGGGAGACAAGGAAACATTTGGAGCAATATCATGACTGTGGCCTTTTTAGAATTGCCTTCACTGCAAAACAAATCACTCCCAGGGACCTCAAATGTTTTCAGACTAGGGACAGCAAGATCAAAATGATTTTCCCATAAAACGCTTTAGGGAAGTGGTGAAATCAATGGAGTCCAGTCTTGCAATTGAAGTACTTAACCACATATCTTCCCAGCTACAGTTTGAGGACATGTTTGGGTTTTGATGGAGTTGGCTTAAAAAGTATGCAAATCACATGATAAACCAAGCTGACAAACATAACCTTTGTGATAATAAGGTCACCTATTTTTATTAATTGTTTGACAGAGGCGTGCAGCTGGTTAATAAAGAGGATTTTATTTTACTGTGCTGTTCATAATAAAGGGTGTTTTAAAAAACATAGTGTTTCTGAGGAAAGTGGGGTTAAATTTGCTTGGTGAGCAGCAGATTATAGTAAAATATTTTTATTTTGACACTGTGTTGTATGTATAGTTATGCTATTCTGTTAAATGTCTTACTTTTGAGACCTAACCACGGCATTTTAAGTGAGTGCTCTTTCTTTTTGCTGGTTTTGGTGGGAGTCGGCTTGTTTTGGGCTTGTTTTGCAGGGGCATTTATTCAGCCTTTTTTTTTTACTTGGACCTGGCAACGTGGGCAGCAATGGCGGCGGAAGAAGACGGTGGCTGTGCTCCTGCTAGGCACAAAAAACGGGATAAATCCATAGAAGAGGTAGGTGGGAGTGCACAGGTTTCAGGGCACCCTTATTTATGTGAGCGTTTTGGGATCTCGTCTCTCTGGAGCAGCTGTGAGCTCTGCACTCCGAGAATATCGAGGGGCATGGCGTGGAGACGACGCGGGAAAAGAAAAGCTGACTGCATCTAAGCCAGCTGTACATGCCGGGATGAAAGGAGGCTCTCGCGGGCCTTCCCGAGGGAAGGTGAGCGAGGAATTCAGGAGATGAGCATCCAGAGCAGCGCCGCTCGAGTAACAACCCGTCACCACAAGCAGGCGCATCTAGCCCATGTCAAGCAGAGATGTACTGCGGCACCGGCGGTTCCCCATATCTCTGCTCCTTTCTTATCAGTCGAGCCCGGGCGGAGCAGTCTTTCATGTGTCCCTTTGAGCACTGGAGATTTGCCTTGGATCGGATTGTCATTTTTAGGTTTAAAAAGCATATTTGCAAACCGCTCATTTGCCGAAATCATTGCAATCTGAAGGCCTTAATGAGTTTCAGATGTGCGAGACAAAATTGCAGCGAGTTTGTACTGCAGTGCTTAGGATTTGAAAAAGATGCCCCGAAACCGTGTTTTCCTACTTTTCCTGACATTTTCTCAGAGGACTATTTTTAACCCGCCATTTAGTTTCATGGACTCGGGCTGCCTCTTTCCCGCGCCTCACCCGGCTCCCGCTCTGCCTTCTGACCTTTCACCTTATATCTTTGACTCATCACCTAACTGCTCCTGTGTGGATGTTTTGCTACTTACAGACCCCGCTCGTTATACAGCCCATTATGGATGCAGACCACAAGTCCTCCTAGTCGGAGCTGGCGCAGCCCTCGTTCTGCCATCTTTTTATTAGTGTTGGAATGGAGTGACGAATTTGGCTAATGCTGAAGGCGCTGGGAAGCTTTAAAATAGAAAACCCTCTTTAACAAACTTTTTGTGTGTGCATGACAGCTGGTGTTCAAGAATTAAAACAATGGAACTGTGCTATCGAAAACTGATTTTAGAAGCTGCAAATAGTAAGCGCTATGATATTTAATATGATTGCACATGTACAGAAAGCAGGCTGGAGCCAGGTGCGTGACAAACGAAATAAATGTTTATTCGTTTTCATGTAAGTTGAAGGAAGCTAATGCATACCTGCCTACATTTGAAAATCAAAATTCCTGAGATGTATGCCCTGCCCACTGTCACACAACTCCACCCATTTTCACATAGCTCCGCCCACATGTTAAAAAGGTAAACTCTGTTGTAAGTGATGTGACATCAGAAATGTACAGTTCAATGTAAAATATGCTTATTTCATTAAATTGCCATTTCACAACCACCCAAATTGCATAGGACAAAGGGCATTAGCCTTCCATTAAATCAACACGTTAAAATGTGCACATGTAAACTCCAAGAACCAACACAAACGTTTTCCCTGAATTTTGCAGTACCGACATTGGATAGTTCCCCTTAGTTGTATTCCATCAGGTTATGTAGAGCAGCAGTGAGTTGTCCAGCCTGCAAACCTGATGGCTGTGGTTCAATGGGGCTGAGCCCACCCTAACCCGGGCAAAAAGAACGAAAGCAAAAGAAACGTGCGTTCACATTGAAATTCGGCAAAAAAGAATGCGTTATTTTGCTTCACCTGCATTCTTTTTGCCAATGTGCTGGAAGCGTTACAGTCATTGCTGCAGACACAAAGCCACACTCGGGTAGGGAGTCTGTGGTGGCGGAGTCATGCAAGCATTAAAAAAAAAAAAAATCAGTGAAAGCTTTCCCCCATAAAATATCCTGAGATTCCAGGGTCTTTCCCGGAGACCCAGAGAAATGGCTAAAATTCCTGAGTCTCTGGGAAAAATCCGGAGGTTAGGCAGGTATGAGCTAATGGCTTCATTTCATTGTAATGCAAGCACTTTACAGAAGAATTCTAATGTGAAAAAAAGCTGTTTTTGCCCAAGTCACATAACCCACTAACCCTATGCTCAATTCTCTGCATACATAACTTGCACGAAAATCCACACAACCATCTTCTCGCTTAGCAAACTGCACGCACTTCACCACCCCGCAAAAACAACACAAACTGCACCAACAGAAGACGAGGTCTCGCATTGGTCCGATATTCACTCTAAAGCTCAGCGCCCGGTGAAAACCAAACTGAAGGTGTCAAAACTTTCTCACTTTCCTATTACCTCTTCACCCGACAAACCGATTCCCGCCATCTTGTTTGCAGATCCACCTGAGTGCCTGGGGACCAATACTGTTGGTGACGGTGAGCGATACAAATACCTTTATTAACATTAACATAAATAAATCTCCATGCAAAATGTGGTTTATCCGTGGCAGAGCCACTCCTATGCACAGGGCAACATTTAATAATAAAGTGCCTTAAATCACTAATCCAAGATTTTCAACCTCACGAACGACAACGAGCTGTAAGTTTTTGACATAGAAGCTGCATGTCTATCGTTGTTTATTACACGACTTCTTGCATGTCTTAAATCACTGAAAATACAGTGGGGTTATAGAGTTGGTAGGGGCAGAAGGAGATGTAGTTGGGGAAGAAGAGGGATGGGGCAGTTCGGGGAGAAGGGGGGGTTGGAGCAGTTGGGGGTAGAAAGGAATTTGGTCACTAGTCATGTGTAATATTAATGTTTGTGCTACTATTTCAGTATACTGGGATACAATGGACTTGCATCGAAAGCTGGCCATCGGATACTTCCTGGAACTGGCGCTTCAGTGGAGAAAGAGGAGGACTGGAACCACCGAGTGCCTGATCCTGGTCCGGCAACAGCATCAGAAGTAAGCACCCCTTGAGTAAAAAGCAAGTTGGGTGGCACCCCTATTAAAAGTAATGCTTTATTTTCTCAGTCAATATGCCAGTGAAATCTTAGTCTTCTCCTGCCTCATCTCTCCCCTCTACCCCTGGCATTCCTGTGAAGACATCTTGGGGTCGATAACCTTGTAAAGTTTGCGATCGACTATATGCCTAAGCCTACAGATCTATAATTGTATGTATTGTGCTTACAAAGCTGTTTCACCAAAGCACGATACTATGTGAATAAATAACCAGTTAGGCAGAAAAGCAGTAAGGAAACAAGATAAACGGACCACCAAAAAGAGAGCATATACTTGTGGACTTGGCTTTATTAAATATTGAAATCTGAACAATTTCCAGATCTTGATATCGTTTTTTTAGGTTTGAGAAATCTAATCCTTTTTCTTTTCTTATATACATAGAGGAACATTCTTCTCGTTACAGGCTTCGTGGTGAACCAAGGGAGATTGTGATGTCAGCAAAAAAAGGCAGACGAGCAACTTGGCCCGCTACCTGCTGAAAAAACAGCTGGCAAATGGCAGAAAAGAGAAGATTAATATTGGATTGTCATCGACAAGAAGCTAAAAAAGGTACATAAATGCCATTCAGAACACTCATGTTAAATATATTTATTTGAAGCTTGTAGAGTGCTAATTGTCTACTGCGCTTCCTTTCATCCAGGCATCTCTGTGCGTGGCACTTCTTCAGCGAAGTTATGTTTGTTAAACACCTCCTTTCAAGATCTACCGGTTGGTAAAATGTCCTTTTCCAGCTCTTTTCAAACAATTTCTACAGAATTATTCCTTTTTGCCTTTCAGAATGTATCCATTAAAGCAACAGAAATGGGCTTTGCAGAACACTCTGCTGTTGAATACCGAAAAGCACTGCCGAGCACAATTGGGATCTACTGTCTGAAGCAGAAGGCACCTGACTTGTCTTTTTCTACGCAAGTCTAGTCACTATTTACAGAGTGCAAAATTCATCTTATTTTTTAAAACATTTAGTTATTGTATTATAAAATGCTACCTGGGCTGGTTCAGGGGAACTCCATTGCTGCCTGTACTTGTCTGGGGCCCCCAAACCTCTTGCTCCCTGCGTTGTGGCTGGGTCCCTGCCACCCCTTGCTACCTTGCATGGTTTTGTGCCCTCCCCTCTCTGACTCTTTTGCTCCGTGGGCCTGTATCCCGTCCCCTTTACGTCCTGGGCTGGGTCTGCGTCGTCCCTCTCCTCTGCTCCCAAGGCTAAACAAGGGCCGCCCCAACACTTGCTTGATCCCTGGGATGGGTCTGCATCACCCTCTCGTTTAATCTCTGGATTGTGTCCACACCTCCGTTTTCCTCCCTGGGATGGGACGTGCCCCCCAGCTCCCTGGTCTGTGCTTGTGCCCCCCTCCCTTGCTCCATGGGCTGGTTCTGGGTCACCATCTGACTCCCCTGATCCCTGGACTCACCCTAGGTCCACATCAGAATCCCTCGCTCCCCAGCTTGCTCTGGTTCCCCATTTGACACACTAGCTTGTTCTGGGTCCCTAACAAACTTCCTTACTTGTTGGGCTGTGTCTGGGTACCCATCTGGCTCCCTGCACTGGTTCCGGGTCCCTTCTTCGCCCTTGCTCCCTGGGCTTGCCCTGGGTCTCAATTTGACTCATTGGCTGGTTCTGGCTCCCCGCCTAACTTCCTTGAAAGCTGTGCTGAGTCTGGGTACCTGCTTCACAATTGCTCTGTGAGCTTGGTCCGTACCTGACATCTTGCTTACTGGGTTTATCCGGGTTTGACTCCCTGGCTGGTATTATTTTTTTTAAATCCATGCATGTGCACTAATTGTAAAGTACCCAGTTCTGGGATTGCTACAGTCATGCTTGTGTATATGTGCCCATTTTCAGGTTGAACCTCATTGTGCCTCTTTTAATAAATGCAATTGAATAAAAAGCAGGTGTTAGTAATTTAAAAAAAAAAATAATATCCCATTAGCCTTGTTCGACTGTCATATCATTTTACCCAAATGACGACTAAGACCCAATGAGTGTAATGCCTGCAGCAGGGTTTCTTTTCAGGGTTATAGTTAACATCGCTTTGGGATTTTTATAGGATTGTCTTGAGTTTGCATTGCTTTTGGATTTTTATAGGATTTTTGTGGGATTGCATTGCTTCTACCAGGAAGGACTTCTAATTAACATATATCGGGTGCATTAAACCAAAAGGAAGCCATTGCTTGGGTTTATTTGAAGATTGCGTATTTTTATGCAGCGCTTTGGAATTGTGGGAGTTTTCTGGGTGTGAGGACAGATTAGCTAGAGGTGAGAAATGAAATGAGGGAGTTTACAGATTGGTTCGTGACATGGGGGGGATTTGTAGATTTGTACACTAAATCAGCGAACTTAGTTAATGACTTGGGTGCTATAGCATAGAAGTCAAAGAGGGAAAGTGACGGCTGCAAAATTCCCTAAGAGTTTTTCCAGTACACTATACGTAAGTCTAAGTAGTGTCCTTTTAAAATAATGCCACCAGTCTTACTCAAAAGGGATACATCCTGGGGTAATCCAACCCCTTTTCCTAAATCTTTTGGAAGCATCTTGAAATCATTTAAACTCATCCCGGAGTGGTCTGCAATAATCATTCACAATTCAAAACCCATCCTAAAGTTATCATGGAACCATCCTGGAGTAATCCCCACCCATCCTGAAGTTGTCATGAAGTCATCCTGGAGTTTTCATGGAGTCATTCTAGAGTAATCCAAAATCATCCAGGAGTAATCCCAACTCATCCTGAAGTTGTCATTGAGTCATCCTGAAGTTGTCATGAAGTTGTCATGGAGTCATCCTAGAGTAATCCGAAGTCATCCTGGAGTAGTCCCCACCCATCCTGAAGTCATCCTGAAGTTATCCTAGAGTAATCTGAAGTCATCCTAGAGTAATCTGAAGTCATCCTGAAGTTGTCATGGAGTCATCCTGAAGTTGTCATGGAGTCATCCTAGAGTAATCCAAGATCATCACTGGAAGTAATCCGAACTCATCCTGGAGTAGTTTCTGTAATGACTCTAGAGTCATCATCTCATTACATATTCTGGCCTGTGGGAATACTTCGGATGATCTTCCTGAACTATCCATGGATGACTCTAAAATGGAGTCATCGGATGACTCCAGAATGATTCCAGGATGATCTTGAATCTGCCTGGTTCTACTCTCCACCCTCTGCAACTCATCCAGAACAGGACTGCAAGCCTTGTCCTTGGCCTCAAGCCCAGGAATTGCATCTCTCCAGCACTGAAATCTCTGCACTGGCTCCCAGTGGCTGCGAGGATTATGTTCAAAACCCTCTGCATTGTCCACAAGGCCTTCTGGGGTCTGGGGCCTCAATACCTTCAACTCTCCCTTCCTAAATATCTTCCCTCTCCATCTCTTCGCTCACCTGCTTCCAACTCCTAAGGGTAATTCGCTTCTCCAAGCATCGAGTTGGTGGTAGATCTCATTTCTTCAACTTGGGACACCCTCTGGAACAGCCTCCCTGAAACTTGAGGAGAACCATCTCTGGTTCCGGAAGCACCTCAAGACCTTTCTCTTTGCTTCTGCTTTCTCTCCTCCTCTCCCCTGCGGAACTCCTGACTGAAACTGCACTGGTCACCTGGCTACCCTCTGTTCTCGGGCCCAGATCTCCTCCCCCGCCAGCTTTACACCTGCACTGCTTCCCAGGCAACCCCTGCACTTAGGGGTTGTTTCTGTATCCCTACAGTCCCTACCAGCTCTTGGTACTGTTTGCACTTACCCATGCACTTGCCACAAGCTGGCCGCACTTTATACCTATTGTTTTATTTATTCTATTTATTATTACTGTTGATCCTATGTACTGCACTGCCCCTCCTCCTTGCCCTTCACACTTTCCCTTTCCCCTCTCCCCTGCACTTGTGCAAACTCAATGTCACAAGGCTTAGTAAAATTGTGGTCTTTGTCTTCCCTTTGTTCCCCCTCCCTTGCCTCGTTGCGTCTTGAAACACTGGTGTATAGCCGTGTTATAAATGCCACATCATATCATATCATTTCATGTGGGTTCATTTTGTTACAAGAAACTCAGCATTGAGGTGTCTTTGGCCGCAGAAATGTTCCAGAATGAGATACACAAGGTAATTATGCGCATTCCACAATGTCTCAATTATAGTGATAACATCCTAGTGTTTGGCGCCACTCAGGAATCTCATGATGCTGCATTGCGGCGTGTATGCAAGGATTTGGAAGAGGCAAATCTAACCCTGAATGTTGACAAATGCAAACTCAATAATACAACACTCAAATTCTTTGGACACATTTTCTCGCAAGATGGCCTCCAACCTGACCCAGAAAAAGTTCTAGCACTTGTAGAAGCGCCTACGCCACAATCTGTTTCAGCCATTCGTTCTTTCCTGGGATTGGCTAATTAGTGCACCAGATATATAAAGGATTTTGCATCCATCAGCACCCCACTAAGATATCTCACAGGAAAGGGACAATAATTTGCATGGTGAAATGACTGAGGACGCATTTCAGGAAATAAAACGCAGAATCACATCGGCCTCATGCATAGTGTACTTTGACCCAAATCTGGAAACGGACATGAACGTTGATGCAAGGCCAGTCGCCTTAGGGGCAGTCCTTGCACAATTCAAGCCTGGCCCTCCTTCTTCAGAATCACGCAGAATCGTAGCATATGCCAGTCGCAGCTTATCACCCGGCAGAGTGTGTGTACTCACAGCCAGAAAAAGAGACCTTAGCTGTAGTGTGGGCCTGTGAGCACTTCCACCTATTTATGTATGGTAAAAATGTCACCATCATCACAGACCACCAGGCCCTCACGACCATATACGGAAAGTCGACAGCAAAGATGCCCCCACAAATTCCCAAGTGGGGACTCCGCCTCCAAGAATATTCTTTTAAAATACTGCACCGACCTGGAAAGGAAAACAACCCGGCCGATTTCTTGTCCAGATACCCTCTGCCAGCAAAAGACAAATCACAATATCGCAAGGCAGATTGATATGTGAATTACATGATCAGCAATGCACTTCCTAAGTCACTCAACGTTCCTGAACTGCTACACAAGCTGAATAAGGACCGGGTCCTCCCCATAATGAAAGAAAAAGTACTTTCCGGCAGATGACACGATGCAGACCAATTGGAAATAACCCTGTCGGAACAAGAACAGAAACACCTCTGAACACTCAACCTTCTCAAACAGTTACTGTCACTGTCCCCTGAAGGCTTGCAACTAAAAGAAGACCAGATAGTCATCCCACACACACTACAAGATCGAGTCACTGACATTGTTCACACTGGACACAGGGGAATAGTGTCCACCAAACGACTACTGCAAAAAAAAGTGTGGTTTTCCCAAATGGACACAAAAGTGGAAGGAACCTTGGGGAAGTGTACAATATGCAAAGCAGTCTCTCCCCGCACATTCCCAGAACCTCTAAAGATGACAGCCATGCCAACTCAAGTATGGGGTGAAGTGGCAGTGGACATGTTTGGGGCTCTTCCCAACGGGAAGTATGTCTTGGTAGTCATGGATTAGATGTCACGGTTTCCAAAGGTACACTTGATACGCTCCACAGCAGCAAATGCTTTAATTCCAGCTTTAGACAAAACTTTTACTGATTACGGCATCCCAACAGTTGTAAAGTCTGACAATGGTCCACCATTTAGCAGACAAGAATTCAGAATGTTTGCCGAACACTTAGGATTCCAACACAGGAAGATCACCCCGCTATAGCCACAGGCGAAATGCACCGTAGAACGTGTTATGGCAAATCTGAAACGCATCCTGCAAATATGTCATATCACCAGAGGATCGCTCATGCAAGCGATTTGCAGCTTATTGCGGGCCTATCGGAAGCAGCCCTCACAGCTCCACGGGAGTGTGTCCATCAGAACTCATGTTCGGCAGGATCGTCAGAACCAACTTCTCGCACTCTAGCACAAACGAAACAACCACTGACACTGAACTAAGGGCGAGAGAAAAGGGCAGAGAGAGCAAAGAAAAAATGAAGACATACGCAGATGCAAAGAGAAGGGCAAGACAACCAGAAGTATACATCAGGGATCAAGTACTTGTGCTTCAAGAACAAGGGTCCAAAGAGACACCGGCATTTAGTACACAACTCATGACAGTCACCCACATCAAGGGATCCATGATGACAGCAGCAAGTCCCCACGGTACGGTGACCAGACATTCCTCGTTGTCAAACGGCCAGCTCAAACGGCCAGCGAGTGAAGAAACACTACAGAATGAAGGGAGTGCTTCATCTGATGTTGACGCCGACAGCTGCTCTGACTTCATGGACGCTGATGTGGACACCGACAGTAGTGACAGTGAGAGGGATGATCACCTCCCAGGGATTTGCAGTCCGTCCAAAAGAACAATACGAAGACCCACAAGATGGATAGAAGAGATGGGCTAAAGTATTAAGTTTATTGTTAAAGAGAAGGGGAGATGTAGTGTCCTCTCTTTATATCCTCTGCTTTAAAAGAGGATGCAATCCCTTGTCCATGGCAAGCACCTAGGCTCGGCATGTGGTAGGCAGGTCTAGCGCCAAATGTTCGGCAGTTGCTGTTTGTTATTAAAAGTAGTGACACGCCATAGAGAACAGCTCTGTGTCTTTATTAAAGTGCATGCTTCATATTCCTGTGTCCTCGCCTAAGATTTAACACCGGTCATTCACAAGCGAGTCCAGTCTGTGCATTTATCGGCAGGACAGCATTTCAGCAAGACCGAGAACGCCTGTCGTTTTCACCCCATACGCTTTTATGACTTGCATGTTCACCCATCACGGGTCCTCGATGAAGAGACTGCCCACGTTGGAATGGTGTCTGTGGAGCCCTTCCTGAGGGTTAGTTTGTGGCAGCACAGACAGGGCTGCAGTGTACACAGACATTTTGTGCGCACTTTACCCTTGTGCTGTTAGGGCCGCACAAGCCACGGGCTTAGGCCAAAACCCTTTCATCACGTGCGCAGGCTGTGCCTTGAAAGGCGAGCTGCCGTGCAACGCATCCACTGGGGCAGCGTGCTCTCTGCCCTCTAGTTGAACAGGCAGCGCTTTCTGAAGCCCAGCTATGTTTCCTTCATGGTCCCGTCACACCCCGTCGCAGCCACAAGTGTGCGCAGCACAAGGTCTGCTCGGCTCTTTACATGACCCTCGCAGGCAGCTTGTTCACCGAGCATACAGCTTTAAAAGGGAAATATGCAAGCCATTGAGGAATATTGCCATATTGCCTCCCTTGCATGCTAATGCGGCTGTTACTTCAGACAGACTTCCTGCACCAGGACAGCGAGGATTCTCCACTGGCCGACCTGCCTAATCCATGTCAATGTGAATCTGCTGCTTCACACAGATCGATAACCCCTAGGGCTGTTTAGCAAAAAAGAAAATCCCTTATAAACGGTCTTGCATGTGGGTGTTGAGAACTGTTGGCAACACACCACCAATGAAAGCAAGATTGCTATGATGACGCTAATTATTCTTACAGAACTGAGATCCTCTTGGTAGCATACTTTTTGTGGCGCTGCCCCTTCACGGGCGCGTGCACGCGACAGAGTGACGTATCACTTCATCGTGTGCGATATAAATAAACAGGGCGTTGCCGGCCGCCTCAGGCCACCTCAGAGCGACCTGGGAGCCCGCACAAGCGTATGTCTGTGAAGAGGAGGGGGGCTCACGGGCCACATGGAGAGTGGCAACAGTGATGACAAGTCGGACACTTTTCATCGCTGCTTTAGATTAAACATATGCTTCCCACTGTCATAGTCGAACAACAGCTATGCAGGGCACAATGCTTCCAAAATGTTTCATGTTAACCTTACAACTCCAAGATGGCCAAGTGTTTTACACGACCTGAACTTCGGCCTGAGGTGAAAGAAGCCACTATTGGAATACATCCGCGTAATACTAAAATAATGTACACTTTTTGTGCATTAACAATTGTATGGTATAGCATTTCCAGTTGTCATGACAACACCAATACTGCTTTCTTGGAACCCCTTTCTTATAGTAGCTATTGTTAAAGCACCATAAGCAGAAAAGGATTGTAAAGCTGAATTATGTGGGGAACAATGGCTTCAACGAGCAAGAGACCCTACATGAGCTTTCTTTCAATGTGTTTCTTTAAGTCTTGATAACATTTGTAAAGCAGAAATGTTAAAACGTATTTAACAGGGCTTCCATTACTTTTTATGTTGGTAAATTGTGTTCTATTTCCAGCATAGCATATCCTACGCGATGCGCCAAGACCCAGCTAAGTAGGGAGAGGGGGGAGGGCTATCAGTAGCTGGTGGGGCAGACTGTCTCTGCCTGGTCTTCACGGCTGGTTTAGCAGGCTCATCCCCCAGGACAGGCATTAGCTCGTGCAAGGCAAAGCACTCTGCTTCCGGGACAGGCCTTCTATTAGTGACAGCCGCCCGGCAGCCAGTAGGAGCCGACGGTCCTAAACCAATAACACATGTGTACCGTTTTAGACGGGCAAGCAATCCTGCGAGCACTGCAGCAAAGCCCCCTCCCCCTAACCTTCCCGCTGGTACTGTCAGAAAATCCCTGTACAGAGGGAGAGCTTGCCAAGAACAGAAGGGCGGGAGCGAAGGCTGCAATATGATATAGAACTCCCCAGTCCCTGCAGAGTCCCGGCAGCCAATGGTAGGCGTCCCTCTTGCTGGCTCCCAATCGGAGGCTGTTGCCAAGGCTGGAGCAGCACGGTCTGATGCAGATGGGCGCTTGCGCAATGTTCTCTGGCTGTTGCAGTATTTTTCAACCTCGTTCGCTCACTTATGTGCTGGTCTAATGTTGATCTGAATAAGAAATCCTTAACACGAGCGTATTGGGTCTGTACTCAACAGTGATGCGTACATGCAGTTCATTCCAACTCTCTTTCATACTTAATGACTTTATTTAATTGCTAGATTTACTATAAACTAAGTAAACGACTGTACTTAAACATATATGTTTTAGCTCTAAGAAATATATTTAAGGTCACTTAAGAAATATTTGTGTAAAACACATTGAGTGAATATACAATGCAACAAATGTACCTAATTTGAGAAATACCTCTCATTGCGTGCTGAAGCCACACGTTGTATTATTAAGGATAACCTTGAGCACGAGAATTGGGAATTGGGAAAGCCAACAATTTGGGATTGCACCTGCTACTGTCAGCGTCCAGTTAATACCACTATGGCAGTGCCTGTTTTTTCAATAGTTTTGTGGTATGCAGTAGACAGGAAGCAAGTAGGGGTCTGCAAGTAAGGCTTCAATTTAAGTTCCTTATTTAAGTTCATGGTCACAAGTAAATATTAAGTACATACATAGCAGTGACCATACATGTATTTCACACCGGAGATATTTCTTTTTCCACTTACTCATTGCAACTTCTTGTAATATCCCTTCTCATGTTGCCACAAAATAGAGCTGGCAGAGTCAGGGAACACTGGGGTAGGGCCAAGCCAGGACCAAGCCTGTGGGTCTGGCTCTAGAAGCCCAACGCGGGCCGAGTCAGAGTCGCATGGTGGCTGCACCAGGGGTGGTGGCCAAGGGCGAAGCTTAGGTGGCACAGGACCAGGAGGTTGGGGGGGTGCTGGTTTTTATAGGGGCTTTGTCAGTCTTTTTTTACGGGGTGAGGGTCTGGGAAAAAGAACAAGGGGAAGTTGGTGCTGGCGAGAGAAATAGCGCTGCTGTTTTGGGGATGACAGGAGGAATAGGGAAAAAGAAGATGGTGGCACTTGGGACAGGGTGTGGAGAGTGTGGTGTAGAGGAAAGCCTGTGGAGGTGTGATGATGAGCAATGTCATCATGCAGCAAAGAAATAAATAATTGAGAAGTCTGCACAAAGGAGATTCCCGGGTGACCCTCCAACCTGGTGTCTGTGTGGTTTGTTCACATGCGAGGCCCGCGCAGTCCCACGATGCGCGAGGTCCTGCAGATATCACATTGGTGACGAGGACGGTGGTCTGGGACCGAGTTAGCAGTACACCCGCTCCTCAAAAGCACCTCTCTTGCCAGCAGCAATAAAATGCAATGAACACTGCGGCAACACCAGGGAGTGTAATATGCGGCGGCAGGCCACATTGCTTGTCCAGTTGCCCGATGCAGAGGGGCGAACCAGGCGCACCGTGGGAGACTGCAGCCCCCTTTAAGGTGAGGGATGACTCACTGACAACACTCTCGCCACAGGAGCCGATGGCAGAGCTCCCAAGATTCATGAGACGGAGGTGAGTGGTGGCAAGAACTGCGCCCCCTGGCAGCCAAAAAATATATGTACAAGGAATAACATGCAGAGAAACACTTCCCCATGCCTGCCCCATGAGGAAAGCCCCCAGGCAAGAGGCACTCGGAAGAACAAACAACCAAATAAGAACTGAGAACATACACAGCCCAGCACAGAGTCCCCAATGTCACAGGCTGCGTGACAAGCAACAGGTAAACATCCTAGCGGCACCTGAAGACACTGAGTGTTGCCCCAAGCAGGAACACCCCCCCCACCGAAGAGGGTTGAACCAGGGGAAAACCACCGGCCCATCAGGGAAGCAAGAGGCCAGGGGTGACAGCCCACAGCAAGTATGTCAGATGAGCAATAATCGTCACCTGCATGTCAGAGAATGCCCATGTCCCCTGGAGAATCTCCCAACCCCCTATAGACACGGGCAGGAAGGAGCATGTGACATGATTTAGCGTAAGGCTCCTTTATGCGATCATTCTGCCCATATGCAGAAGGTGCCGCCCTTCGATGGGAGCTGTGGCTACAGCAATTCGAGCTCCACCTCAAGTCGAGGAAGATCTTAGCAAAGGAGGAGAAGCGCACACTACTCATGCTGAACCTAAGATCTCTGGCGCTACGTCTATTCAATACCATCCCAAACTGAGGTCGAGAAGGCGAATATCAAGCAGCGAGAGCAGTGCTGAATGGGAAGTTTCAACCCCAGCTAAATTCAGACTACGAAAGATTCCAACTAAGTTTGCTGAGGCAGAGACCGTCAGAACCGATTGACAACTTTCATACCCGGAGCCAGAAATTAGCGCTTGGATGCAAGTTCCCTGATGAAGAGTTCTCAGTGAGGCAGCAAGTAATCCATAGCATCCCGTCCAAAAAACTCACGAAAGACGTCCTGCCCGAAAGAAACATACTTCTCAAACGCATCTTAGCGATGGAATGCCAAAGGGAAAGAACAGAGTCGCAGGCTGCAGCTATGAAGGCAGCCATAAGCCGCCTGCCAATTGACGCGGAACAGCCGAACACCCGCGTGGCAGCAGTGGTAAGAAAAAGTCATCCCCGTGGGAAACCCCCCCATACCACCAACTCTCACCACAAGCACAACAGTCCTTCAAATGGTGCAGTGGACCTTGGCACTGAGAAGACCTGTGGCCTGCCATAGGTGCAATGTGCCGGAAGTGTGCCAAACTAAGCTACTTTGCCTCAGTGTGCCTTAGCTCAATGTCACGGCCAGATCCCAGAAGGTCACCCTCAAGAGAAGACCAAAAGACACGCCAAGCCGCCAAACGCAATGAAGAGGAAAAGCCAAGATGGTAGGGCGTGATCCAAGTGCCAGCGAAAGCGACAGTAGTGAAAGTGAACAGTCAGATGAGGAACTGCAACTACCCCCAGGATGACACGCCATGCACAGGAAAAAGTGAGGAGGACAGATAGACCTCATCTCCGCAGTCCGATCCAATGAAGGGGCAAGAAAGCACAAGTTCAGGCGCCAGCCGACCTGCATGGTGCTCATGAATGTCACACCGACAAGGGTAGTCATTGACAAAGGCGCGACTGTGAATGTACTGCCAGCAACCCAGTACAACAAAATACAGAGCAAACCCCTGCTGCAACACAAGACCTTCTGGCTCTACGCCTACGGGAGCAAAGCTTTACTCCTCGTGAAAGGGTCCTTCAAAACTACTGTCCCTCACATGGGCGAATCATGCTGCACAAGGTTCTATGTGGGCAATGCTGGTGCAGAGACACTACTAAGTTGCCGAACAGCAGAGAAGCTGAATCTAATTCACTTCTCATTCCAGCTACAACAACCCTCCATTGATGTCCTGTTGGCTAAGCATGCCAAGCTGTTCAAGGGGATTGGATGCCTTAATAACCTAACTGTTGCGCTCCCCATCGATCCCACTGTTGAACCGAAGGCTGTCCAACACAGCAGAGTCCCATTTCACATGAAAGCAGCAGTGGAAGCAGAGCTAAAGAAGCAGGAGGACCAGCGAATCATAGAGAAGATTTCAGTACTCACCCCCTGAGTGTCTCTGATGGTGGTCACCAAGAAGCCGAAGCAACCCAATGCAGAATGAATCTGTATTGATATGAGACTACCAAACCAAGCAATCAGGCATGAGTGGCATATCAAACCCATCATCGACTAGCTGATCGTCGACCTAACGGGAGCGTGGTATTTAGTAAACTAGACCTTCACCAGATCTGGTTATCGAAGGAGTCTAGGTACATAACAACTTTCTCTTCACACCTGGGACTCCGGAGGTACAGCAGACTTAACTTTGGCATATTGACGTCAGCAGAAGTTTTTCAAAATGAGATTCACTGAGTACTGCAAGATCTGCTAAGGCCACGAACATTAGCAACGATATCCTGGTCTATGGCCGCTCGGAGGAAGAACACAACACTTAGCTAGCCGCCATGTTAGCACGACTAGAAGAATCAGGACTAACCTTACATGCCATGACTGTCCTTCTTTGGATACATATTCACTACCAAGGGAGCCTCGCCCGGCCCAGCCAAAGTAGCAGCCGCCTAACACAGCAACAGAAATACAGAACTTCATGGGCATGGCCTCCTACTGCAGCAAGTTTATACAGACCTGGCAACCATCGCAGCCCCCCTTTGGAACCTGACTAGAAAAGACACACAATGGGTGTGGGGACAGGAACATGCGCATGCTTTTCAGCGATAAAAGACTCTGTCACAACTCATAAAACAATGGCTTTTTTCAACACAACCCAGAAAACGGAACTACTGGTGGGGGTGGGCGCTATGCTCACTCAAACAGATCAGCAGAGTGTGGTCACGCACCCCGTCACGTTTGCCAGTAGAGCGCTGACCAAGACCGAACATAATTACGCTCCTATTGAGTGAGAGGCTGTCGCCATCTTATGGGGGTGTCGACACTTCAAAGTGTACCTCCAAGGAACCCCACAACAGTCTATACAGACCCCAATCACTTGTGCCAATCTTCAAGGGATCCACTCCACACGTACTGGCGAGACTAGAGTGGTGGATTCTCCAATTACAACCATTTGACAGGTGGAGACACTCCGGCCTACTACCTCTCACAGGACCTCTGGCCAGCCACCCGAGCAGAACAAGAGGCAGCCCAGGAGACAGACGAGCATGTTTGTCACGTAGTCACATGCGCCCACCCAAAGTGCTTGAAGCTAGAAGAAATTCAGTGTGAAACAAAACAAGACTCATGCCTACAATGAGTGGTGAAGTCCATCAGATCAGGGGACTGGAAGAACCTCAGAGCAGCGGCAGCCCACCGAACACCAACCACCCAGGAACCTTTGCAGAGCTCTCCATATCCCCAGAAGGCTTCACCTTGAAGGGGCATCATATCATCCTGCCAGCGGCCCTGGAACAACGGGCACTCCAACTAGCCCACAAAGACCACCAAGACATAATCACAACGCAAGCATTCCGTAAATCGCACATGTGGATACCAAATATTCAACAAAAAGTGATAGCCCTGGTAGGGTCCTGTGCCGACTCCGAAGCATCTCAATGGCAAAGCCTGCCAGAGCCACTCGAGAACCCCCACTCAGTCACCTGAAGGTAGGATGCAATCAGCGTGGACTTCTGTTCAGTCACAAACGAGGCATACCTACTCGTAGCAGTTGACAAATTTAGCAGGTATCCTGAAGTAGAACCAATCTGATCCACCGACGCAGTATCGGTAATCACAGCACTCAAGAAAATGTTTGCTGTACACGGCATACCCAACAAACTTTAAAGTGACAATGGGCCCCCATTCAAAGGGCGAGAACTGCGAGGCTAATTGGACAATCTAAACATTCAGCATCACAGAATCACCACATATTGGCTGCAGATGAATGGGGATACATAGCTCTTCATGGCAGCATTAAACAGAGTAATCCGTATTTCAAAAGACCAAGGAGTGCCGTAGCTAGGAGAAGTATATTGATTCCTGTGCATGCATCGGCAGACACCCTGCTCATCTACTCGCGTATGCCCCGCAGCCCTCATGTCAAAGACCCCGATTCAGGTGGGGCTCCCCATACACTCCAACTGGACTATGCCAAGCGTAGACCACCAGCAAGTTGGGGAAGACAGACAAGCACGGAATGCGTCAGAAAGCCGAGCCTGTCGAGCTAGTCTGCTATGCACAGAAACATAACCTCATGGGATACAGTGCCAATCCAGTACAAATCCTACCCGACAAAGTTGGCACTATCCTATGAACTGACCCCATGGATCATGGTTGACAAGAACCACGGGAAGGTGACGGCAAGGAGAGGACAAGAGACGGGAACGCCTCCCACATCCGACGAGTACCACCCACCACATGGAGGGAAGCTACCTTGGCTGGGGAAGCAATTACCATTCAAAGTCATCCTCCCAAAACACCAAGGCAGCCGAGAGGCTGCGAAGAAGAGGAGACCACAACTAGTCTCCGATACCCAAATCAAACCAGATCAAGACCCCTACCAATCCAGCCCAGAGAGGCCAGAGACTCCAGTGACTGTCCCAGAGACACCCTAGGGGAGCAGATACAAGTACTCCCTGAGGGAAAAGCTGAAGCCCTCCACAAAGCTAAGAGGTTTTGTTCTGCATGGCATGTATCAGAGAATTGTGAGATGACTTTACGTTTATCACTTAGTTACCTACTCATATGCACCAACAGTGCAGGTGCCTGTTTTGAAATTTGTCAGGTAAATTGGGGAGGGATGTGATATAGAGGAAAGGCTGTGGAAGCGTGATGACGAGCAACATCATGACGCAGAAAAGGAAATAAATAGTCGGGAAGCGTGTGCAAACAGGATTCCCGAGTGACCCTCCAACCTGGTGTACGTGTGAATAGTTCACTCGTGGGGCCTGCGCAGTCTCGCCACACACTATGCCCTGCCGATATCACATACAGCATGAGTATTTTTATCAAATAGTCAGAAGGCTGGAGGACTACGGGTTAGGGGAACAAACACTGTAGAGGTAAGGCAGGCACTTGAGTTACCATTAAATTCCTCACCAGCCTCTACCCGGTCGTTCCAGGAAGTACTCTGGTCTATTCCAGCCAATAAAGTGGCTGGGGTGGGACAGAAAGTCTGGCAGCCCAGACAGGAAGTCAGGTTCCGGGCATCTGAACGTGCTACCTGCATGCCTGGAGCATTTTCTTTTTATTATTTTTATTTTTTTTAAACTTTTGTTTATTGGCAGAAAGTTAAGACAGGCACAGTACAGGTTACATGGCAATAATCAATCAATATCACATCACCAGCCGCAGCACAACACGGCTGGACACAACTTCTCCGGGAGAGGACGATTAGTGTCTTGGAGTGGCACAAACAGAACGAAAGGAAGGAGAGTTACAGTGTTCATGGCGTAGTGGGCCGTGTTAGGGGAGGGGTAGACCTCCACTCCACTCTGTCTCTATTGTTCAGGTAGCTGCAGAATTCTGATCACACGTTTTTGGGGCGTGATGTGGGTGGCAAGGAACCAATGTATTCCTCTTCGCACATTTGTATCGAGGTGAGGGCTTTGAGCCACATCATGAGGGTGGGGGGGTTGTGGCACTTCCAGCTTTGCAATATACATCTTTTAGCAACAATGGCGCTCACATTTAAGAATTTAGACATTTTCCTTACATTTTCCCCCTCCCAGATACCAAACAACAGGGCAAGCGGGTCCTCCTCCACCGGGGAATCTATTATTTCGAAGAGCGCCTCCGTCACAGCCACCCAGAATGTTTTGATTGCAGGGCAGCACCAGAACATGTGTATATGATCTGCCTTGGAAGATTTGCATTTAGGGCATGTATGCGATAGGGTACCTGTGAATTTCGCCATTCTACACGGTGTGTAGTAGAGCCTGTTGAGGAGCTTGAATTGTATGCAGCGGAATCTAGCGCTAAGGGACAACATGCGCGTATGTGCACACATTTTACCCCACAGTACATCAGTTATTTCCGTTCCAAGCTCCCTAGCCCATGCCTCACGTGGTTTGAGGGACCCAAGCACTGTTTTCCCAGCTGCATTTTATACAAATTGGATAGCACACCCTTGGAGCCCGCAGAGTTTGCTATGTATCGGAGTTCAGGTGATTCTGGGGGCTCGTCTGGGTATGAGGGCCACATAGCACGAACCGCAGCTCAGAGCCTGTAGTATTGTAACATCTTGAGCAGGGAGTTGGAATTTTCTGGTCGCCATGTTTGAGGGGTGACAAACATACCATCTGGGAAGAGGTCAGTCAGGGCTCTGTAGCCGAGATTTTCCCAGTGTCGTGAGAGGTGCTGGTCGTGTGTGGGGGGGGAGTCCGGGAAATTGGCACATGGGAAGCCACTTATAGTACGAGTGTCGCTCTTGTTCAGAATACAGAATAGCATTCCAAGCCCTGATTGTGGTGGCCACCGTGTCTGCCTGGGCGTCTGTTCGGAATGTGCAGTGCAACAATAGGGTCATGATATTGCCCCCCCCGCCATTTTCTCAAGTTTTACATGCGGAGGCGGATTCTGAAATGCGTACCAATGAGAGGCGTGTTGGCCTGCGCCGCGTTCCAGTACAGACGTAGGTCTGGGGCTGCGAACCCCCCCCTATCATATGGTAAGGTCATGTGCTGCCACTTTTTGCGGACCGACCCCGAGTGCCAGAGAAATTGAGCGCACTCCGAGTGGAGTCTCTTAAAGTATTGCTTCCCAGGCCAGACTGGTACGTTAGTGAAGACATAGAGGAGCTTGGGGACCACTATCATCTTAATTAGAGAGAGTCTGCCCGCCAGGAATAGCGGTAGATTGCGCCACTTGGAAAACTTGGAAATAATGAGCTGAGCCGCAGCCTCGTAATTGTCCTTTAGTAGGGAAGGTTTGGTTAGTGACACCTGAACCGCAAGGTACCTAACTCCCTCCGGGGACCAGCGCAGGGGATACTCGCATGTCGGTTGTTGAGTTTCCACAGTGAAAGGGAACATTTCAGATTTAGAAAAGTTTATCGTGAAACCGGAGTACGTGCCTATTTTAGTTATGTTGCGGATGATCGGGTCCAGATATGTGGAGGGGTTTCTGATATACAGGAGCACGTCATCCGCATAGAGTGAGATGATTTCCGGTGCGTCAATTAACCGAATACCCTTATTGATGTGATGCCCTCTAACATGGTCAGCCATGGGTTTGATGGCGAGCACAAAGAGGAGGGGGGAGAATGGGCATCCTTGGCGCGTCCCACGGTGTAGCTTGAAGAGAGAGGAGGGAACTGAATTTACAAGGATCCTAGCTTGCGGATCCATATATAAGAGCTTTATGTAAGAGACCATATTTGGGCCTACACCCATTTTCTCCAGAACAGCCCACAAGTATTGCCATGAGACCATATCAAAGGCCTTTTGAGCATCTATAGTTACCGCTACAGCATCAGCGCTCGGGTCAATCCTGGACATCACATTAAATAGGCGGCGGATGTTGAGTGACGTGGACCGACCGGGAATGAACCCGCTCTGGTCTGCATGAACCATGTGGGTCATGAAGGGGAGAAACCTGTTTGCAATTATCTTGGCAAAGATTTTCATGTCGGTATTAATGAGGGATAGGGTTCTATAGGACCCGCACTCCTCCGGGGGTTTTCCAGGTTTGGGGAGGACTGTTATTAAGACTTCCCTTAAGGAGGGGGGGAGGGTGTGTAATCGAAGTGCCTCGGTCCAGACCCCGTGTAGCGCTGGTGCCAGAGCGGCCACGTGCTCCTGGTAGAACTCAGAGGTGAGCCCATCTGGGCCAGGAGCCTTGTTTTTGGGAAGGTCAGATATCACCTGGACTATCTCCTCCAGGGTGAACGGGGCCTCAAGACGTTCTCTGCTGTCCTGGGAAATAAGAGTCATAGGGATGTTTTCCAGTAGGTCGTCCAAGTCCTGGGCTGAGTGTTCAGGCTGGGGACCATATAGATTGGCATAAAAGCTAGCAAATGTGTCAAGAATGAATTGGTTAGACCAGTGCCTCAGTCCCTGCTCGTCTATAATGCAATCAATTCGAGTCACACCACCCTCCGCTCGCACCAGCCTAGCCAGGGTCCTGCCCGGTCTGTCCCCCTCTCCATATCTACGGGCGGCGATAGGACGAGCATAGTATTGCACCTCTCTCATGGCATGTGACTCAAACTGTTCCAGCTCAGCTCTGATCCGTGCTAGGGTCCCCGGGGATGGAGTGGTGAGATATTCCCGTTATAGGGCTTTGAGCTTAGTTTCAGAGTTATTCAGGGCTTGCCTTCTAGCTTTCAGGACCCCTGCTTCCCTAGAGATACACATCCCCCTGATGTAGACCTTGAATGCCTCCCATCTGACCCCTTCGGATGTGTCAGATGCACTGTTATGTTCAAAGAATGTGGTAATGTCCGCTAATATCTCAGCTTTGAAGACAATGTCAGCCAGGGCGGCAGACTTAAAGCGCCAAGCGGGTCGTGATGGCCTTGTGTTACCGAGCTGAATCTGTAGCAGCACAGGGGAATGATCAGATAAAGTGCGTGGAAAGATCCTGACATCTGAGACTCTACCCACTAAGTTGCCAGACCACAGGAACAAATCAATTCGTGAGGAACTATCATGTACCCTTGAATAGAAAGTATAATCCCTTTCGTGGGGGTGGAGAGTCCTCTATATATCGTATACATTTAGAGAGACCATGTGTAAGAGGAGTCGCCTGGCGGCACGCGTTGTGGCTCTGCGAGTGGTTGTTCTTCTGTCTAGGACATTATCGAGTATCAGATTCATGTCCCCTCCCCATATGATGGGGATATCTAGATATCTCATTAGAATGGAGGCCACATTGTCAAAAAACTCAGGGGAGTCAGTATTGGGTGCGTAAAAGTTGACCAGCAAGCATTCCTCATGCGCAAAGGTACAGTGTAGAATCACATATCTGCCTTCCGTGTCAATGTGGGACGTACGGAGTATGAAGTTTAATGACTTATGAATAAGGGTCAGGACTCCCCTCGCTTGAGTGGAGTATTGAGTATAGTATCTATTGAGAGCCCAGGTATGTGCTATGTTGGACGATAAGTGTTTCAGAGCGTGTGTCTCCTGTAATAGGAGGACCTTGATCCCATGCCTTTGTGCATAGGCCGCGATCCTACGAGAATTTGTGAAATTTGTCAGCCCACGAACATTCCATGACATCATTTTTACCGCCATACTACCAACCTACGGAACATCCAAGTAAAGTATCTGCCACTGATTTGCACCGTGTGTGCTGCATCGGCACAAGAGTGCCACCCTTTAGACCCAGTCTTAACTTCTCTGCCATTTTGTATATAACCAGCCCCAACTTCTCCACCCCCCACCCTCACCGCCCTGACCCAACCAGCAGTGTGTAGATACCCATCCTTACATTGAACACCTGCGCGCCATCCCCAACTCTGCAGCTCCCAACCGGGGCCAAAACATAAAATTTAGATTCAAAGGGGATTGCAGCTGCAGTGGGGGCTGCCGCTGCTGTTCTGCCCACATGTACTGATACCAATTTTGATAATACTATATAGGACTGGAAATCAGCTGATGAACAAACGGTTGTAAAGAGAGGATACTAGGAAACTCAGATTAAGAGGCGAGGACACTCATGGTTTAGAGTAGCGCAGACATAGCTTGCACTGCCAAGGACAGTGTAGCACAGTGATGTTCAGCTTTGCGAAGTTCGGGCCCAGTGAGTGGTGTTAAAATTTGGTGAACTAAGGGTGCGTTCCCCTCAATAAGTCATGCGCTCGCTGCAGTGTTGCTGGGCCGCGGTGGGCCTACCGCGGGACAGAGAGGGGGGAGCCTGGAGCCCAACAGGGAAGCCAACAGTCGTTACACCACAGCCACTGGGGTCCGCTATGGGAGTCCGGGAAGCCTTATATTAGTCGTCTTCCATCTGTTCCGCAAGAGGATCTGCCAGTGGGATCTGCGCCTCGATGAACTTGACGGCTTAATCCGGGACCGTAAAAAAGTAGTGTTTGTTGCGGTGGGTGAATTTTAGGCGAGCAGGGAAAAGCATTGCATACTCGATTTTCCGTTTTTTCAACATTTTCTTCACCCCGTTGAATTGTCGCCTCTCCGCCTGCACTGCCACTGAAAAATCTGGGGAAATCCTGATGACTTGTGAATCCAGCCTAAGTTCCCCTTTCTCCCTGGCCAATCGGAGGATATGGTCTCTGTCCTTATAGCTCAGTAGTTTTGCAATTATTGGTCTGGGGAAATCACCAGGTTTAGGCTGGGGTGCCAGGGAGCGATGTGCCCTTTCCACAGTGAAGAATGGTGAGAGTGCCGGGTTATCCAGGAGGTCTCTGATGAGTTGCTCGACCGCAAGTTCCATGCGACCCTTCAGTGCAGATTCGGGAACCCCACTATGCGGACATTATTTCTTCGGGACCTCGATTCTAGGTCATCACACTTAGCTTTGACCTGCTTCATGTCACGGACAAGTTCTGTGACTGTGTTTTGTAGGGTATGAACGTTGTCCTCATTGGTCCCTATCCTTTGCTCCGCCTCGGTGATCCTGGCCCCATGTTGGTCGATCTTCGCTCGCAACGAGGGTACATTTGCGTTGATGTCGTCCGGCTTTTCATGGAAAGCAGCAACATTTTTTGCCATGGATTCCATCATTGTGGCCCCGTCTGGTTGAAGGGGGTCTGGCCTGCATTCGTCCTCCTCCTGTGTAGCAGAGGACGATGCCTGGTCCGCTCTAGGCGCTATCTTGGCGAACTTGTCCATGGCGCCTACTTTGCTGTTGGGCCGCGCCTTGCTGGGCATTGCAGTGGGGGGAGGTAGCTCCTGCTTAGCTAGGATTGGTGGTGGCCCCAGGTTAGTCCCTTAATGATAGGATGGTAGGACAGTGGTTGGGGCTCGTGAGCCGCTCCAGAGCAGTAGGCGTAGTATTGTAAAGCCAGAGAGGAGAAGAAAACTGGTAGCGGGGCAGTGCTCGTGGGGCTGCCGTTGGGGGTGAGCCAGGGAGGGCCGGCTAGCCTTATGTTATACGTATCCCTCCAGAGTGTGGTTTGGGTGCACTGATCAGAGAGCCATTAGCGAAGCAGGTAGGGGCCTCATACAGGTTGGGGGGGTGCCCCCGTGATCAGCAGTGCAGGTTGATCGGGTGGGGAGTCCCAGTCTTTATCCGCACCCCAGGGGTTGCAGCCCTATACGTGGAGCCCTATGAGGCGGCAGCCACACGAGGATGTCGCCACCCCAATGGGTTGACGGAGAGTCGAGTTCCAGGGGATGGTCCGTGGACGGCTGAGGCGCCTTGAGCAGCAAGAGTTGGGGGGGAAGCAGGGCAAGCTTCCGTGAGCACCCTCAGGATGTAGTGCAGGGGTGTGCAAGGGCCCCCGCTAGTGTGGAGCAAAAGAATGTAGTCCAGGGTCAGTCACCCACCTTGCAGCCTTCAGGGTGGCTGGACCCATGAATTTCACAGCGTGGATTTCTCCCCCAGGGGGCCGAGCCGCGCCCCACGAGGCCAGGTCCAGATCCGGGGCCAATGTGATGTAGAGGCATTGGCCAGCCTGCGAAGAGCGCTGCAGTCGCTTCGGAGGCGGTCACAGGACAAAGCCTCCGGGCCAGGCATGTCTATGGGGGCGCGCTGGTTGGCCCCCGATGGAGCCGCAGGCCCGCAGCTACAGAGGGCCACAGGGGGACAGCACCCACACCCCGCGATTGATGTCGGGACGGATGTCACTGCCCGCTGGGAGATCAAGGCCAGGAGCGGGCGGCCATGACCCCACACGGGCGTGGGGGGGCTCCAGCCCAGCCCGCGGCAGCCGGAGCCATCTCGTTGCCCCGAGATCCCGGCGGCTGCCAGACCATCAGCCACAGGCGGCACAGTCCTCACCCACGGGAGGGCGGTGCAGCGAGCGAAGGCCTGCTCTCCAGGGAACCCACGGGGGAGTGCTGTCCCCGGGCGATGAGGCGGTGAAGGGAGCCCGCGGGTGGCAGCACTCCAGCAACAGCGAGAGCGGTGTATCCAGTGGCCGCAAGCAGCCTCAGCAAGAGTTCGCGAGGAGGCCGCCCAGCGCCGCAGGCCCCGATGTTCGCCACAACGGCCCCATGCACCGATTTCTCTCCGGGTTCCGGCCAATTACTCAGGAGAATAGCAGGGTAAGAATCGTGGCAATTTCGTTAGGCGGGGGTGCGGATCAGCGCCGATGTCCAGTGGATTCAGGTGGGCAGAGACGGAGCTCACTGGCTAGGCAGCCATTTTCCTCGGCTGCTCAACAGCGCCCCACGCCTGGAGCATTTTTAACGATTTTCCGTGTTACGGGACAGCAGGTGAAGCTCTTCATCAGCCCATGTTTTGGGCAGGTGCTGACCCGAGAGAAGGTTCAGGCCAGAGCCCCAGTTTAGGCCCAGCCTGGCCAAACCCCACCGTGCTCGCCCAACACTATCAGTAACTATCTAACATTAATAATGCTCATTGCAGTGCCCTTTCCTGTGAAGTCACTTCAATTGGTGTGAATACATAGCCAAATTAGGCGGTTTCCATGTGGCCTGGACAGATCTCTAACAGTTCAAGTCCTGCGTGGATAATGGCCCTACAGTTTTGTTATTTGTTTGTGCTACGTATGTACTAAAATGCCATATGTTACAAAAAAGTTGGTGGGGAGGGGCATCAATGTAAATGTTACCGTATGGAACAGCATGCACCTGGTCGTCTAGGGGCTTTGTGATCCAGGTGTTGAGTGTGTTTTCCGCTGCGTCTAGGTTTGTTTGGGGGGTTCTGTGGTGCTAGAAGGTTTGAGACTATTAAGTTTGTTACGGCCTCCAGGTCTAGGTTCTTCCAGTTTCTTTTCTTGCTGGAATGGAGTATTTCCTTTCAGGCAAGTAGGCGGGTTTGGAGTATGATTTAGAATGGTATCAGGTAAGGTCGCTCCATACCATCTATGTAAGCATAGTCCTTCTCTGCAGAGGATTTCCTCAAGCGTGTGTTTGGCTTTGTGGTGAATCCATTTACTATTTGCTTGAAGTGCAATGTTTCCAGTAATGCGCAGCGTGAGTTTGCTGCGGTTTTGTTTTGTTTTTCTAACCAAATTTTTAAGTTTCCCAGTTAGATTAGCTTGTCGTAGTAGGTTGATAAAATGGCGGCAGGGTCTGCTAGTTTTGTAGCGAAGTTGGGGTTGTAGGATGGTGGTTTGTAGATCAGGAGGAATATTATGTTGGTTTGGTCTTTGAGTTTGATCTTGATGAGGAAGGATTCACAGTCTTCTACGTCACTTGGGTTGAGCGTAGTGGCTCAGATGTGTTCTTTGTGTATGATTGCGATTCTGCCTCCTCTTCTGTTTTCTCCATTGCCATGTATTCATTTGAAATTGGCCGGTATGGCTTCATTCGCAATGGCTTTGTAATTGTCACATAACCAGTTTTATGTAAGAAAGGGCACGTCTGTGCCTCCTTCGCTTAGTAGGTCATGGATTTCTGTTGAGTGTTTTGCCATGGATTTAACGTTGAGCAGGCAGCAGTATAGTTTGTTTAATTTTCCTTGTGGGTTGTTGTTTGTTCTATTGTCAGTTTGGTTTGGTGTGTTGTCGATTGGGTTTCCATTGCTGGGATTCTCTCCTGGTTGTGCTTGTTGGGAGGGGGAGTTCTTTGGTGGTCAGTCTCTTCGTTGAGTAGTCTGATTAGATTGATTGCAGGGTTGTTTGGTTTCGGTTTGTTCCGGCTGGTGAGTTGTGTTGGTTCCCATCCTTTGTTATAGCATTGGTGATGTAGGGTGTGCAGAAGGTGATGGAGTTAAGTTTGTCCCTAATTCTTGTCGGATTATTGTCCGCTGTTTTCTCCAGGTTGGGGTGGTTCTCAATCATTGTGCTGTTTTTGGTGCCCAGTGGGGTCTGTATTTGTTTTGCTTGTCTCCATCTTTACTTACAAAGCATTCGATGTGGAGAGGTAGCGTGCAATGTAGTCTGTCTTTGCTCTGTTCTTTGTATGTGTCCTCGGGGCGTTCAGTCTCTTCTTCACCAAGTTTTTTGGAGTTGTGAGATCTTGCTGATCGGTGTCTTCCTGTGCGGCTGTGGTTTCCTTTTTATTTCTGTTGTTCATTCTAGCTTATTTGTCTATCTTGGGGGGAGGCATGATGTTTGAGTTGTGGGTTGGATTCCTTTGAGCGGGAGACCTCTTTGGATTGGTATGTTTCAGGTCGGTGGGACTAAGTCTTCTATGTTTCTGGTTAGTTGTTGCTTGTAGTTGATGATGTTGTGGAACAAGGGGTTGTTTACCCTTGGGGTTCAGACGTATACCCGTTTTCCTTTGTGGCTCCATATTGTTTTTGTGTCCTTTTGGGGGAATAGCTTGGTCCTTTGGTTATTGTTGTCAGGTCACCTCTGAGCGGGGCTAACTAGAGCAGTGGGTTTTAGGGTTGACAATGGGGCGTAGTTCCGTTTGGTGCTTATTAATTAATTGGCTGCAGGCAGGAATGGGACAAACTATGTGACTAGCTGTCCGTTGCAGTGGTAGAGACCATGTGGTTCAAATACAGTGATAGGGGGACGACCCCTAGAAATGGGACAATGGACTGGGTGGTGTGAGAAACTTGAAGGAGTCTCCCTTTTTAGACCCAGGGATCTGCCATCCAGGTGGCCAGGACAGAGCCATCACTTTTGGATCCAGTTCCTGGAGTAGACCAGTGCAGGAGGATCACCTGGATAGGGGGGGTCGTTGGGCAGTGGGAGTGAGACACCGACGGGTGGGACGCAGTATCCTGCTTCTTTGAACACCTTTTCCCACTCCCACCACATAGGATATTCTAACTCGCTACCCCGCCTCCTTTTCCGATACAAACACTTTCGCACAACACGAAAGACAACGGACGAACACAAGAGTCGTTTACTTGACATGTCCCAATACAAGGGTCAGGCAAAGTCAGGCAATTGACCAGAATTACACACACCCGATGGGCCCTATCCCTTCCCCACAGGGATAAAAGGTGGAGCACGAGAGCACACTATAAGCAAGGCAGACCGCACGACATGAGAGCTAACTCAGCCCGGCAGTTCAAGAGAAGGCGTAAGACGACGCAAGTCGAAAGGATACGGAGGGGGGAAGTGACCTTGCCGTTATCGACCGAGACCCGTAAAGCCTCCAGAGAAGGAATCGTAAGGCCAGGAACAATAGAACGCATGTGTTGTACCAGATGTCCACGGTACCCGTGCGCCTCCTCCGCTGACAGCCAAGCCGGGGAGAGACAAATGGCCCAACGGTACCGGTCTTAACTCAAAAGACAAGAAAGCAAAGCATTCATCACAATCAGTGAGTAGAGGGGAGAGCCGATAAAGAAACCGAACTGTGTTGAATGAAAGTAACAAGAGGCTAATTGAACTTTGAATGAACAAAGAACTGTGGATTTGAAAAAGGGGAAAGCCAGTATAACAGAATCAGACACCACATGGGTGTTTACTTGAGAAACGCTAGGCTTTTACCCTGTTATTGAACTACAGTAACCAGAGGGTGATAGGAAAAGGCAAAAGGGGGTCAAAGTAGTCATACAGGTGTCTTGTCAAATCCTCCATACAATCGAAAGCCTTTTGATCGGCAGATGAATGGATAACTAAGGGAAGGAAATCCTGCATGGTATGAAAAGTACACACATTGTTTAAGGTTAGCCAGAGTAAACCCGGAAGAGGGAGGTCGAGAAGCAGGGGTGAGTTGTTCGGAAAGACATTAAGATTTATGAAACCAAGAGGCACTAAGACAAGGAGAAGTGAACTATCCCGCTTGTCATTTGGGGTCCAAGCTCGGCCGAGGGAGATCCAGGGATGAAAAGTCTCCACCCAAAGTCCATTGAGAAAGGAACTATTTATTTGATTTGTTGAACACGACTGTGAGGGGTTTACAGCCAGAAGAGGGGGACCCATGGGTGAAGCCATCACCCAAAAAGCCATACGTGAAACAGAACTTCAGTATTTGTTTGTTGAAACTATCAGGCCCTCGAAGGCAAGTGACTTTTTATTGAAAAGAGTTTTTAAACCATCAGAGAACCTGATAGCTGGAGCAGAAATGTCGACTCGTGCTGGGAAAGCTCAAGTGTGTGCTGTGCTCAGGAAACCCACCTTGTCCCGTGCTGCAAACGTGGGGATGGGAGACCCATAGCAATCACATCCTGACTCATTATTTGTAAACACTTCTTTCTTTATTGAAAACCCTATCCCACACTCTTTTGTATTTAGCGTAAGGAATTGGTAATAGTTTGTTTCTAGTATAGATCTTGACACAACACCACAGGGATTGCATTTTTTTTCATTTGATGGTTTACTCTTGCTCCCATCTTAGATTTAGGTTTAGTTTAGGAATTTTTCCACCCTGCATTTCCAGTTTAATAAACACCCTGGAACGGTGATCACTTGTGTCTGTCTTTACTGTTGTCACCATAAGTTCCTTACAGTGGGAAACTCCTGTTTGGGGATACAGCAGTGGAGGGGAAACACCTAGTAGTAGAACATAGTGCTAGGGGGAGGATAGCTGGAGTAGGAGGTACCAGCAATGGGAGATAAGCATCTAAAGTGGACATACAACAATTCATGCGAGGCACCTTGATTTGAGATACCAGGGAGTGGGAGAAATGCCTAAATTGAAGACACAACGATAAAAGCAGCAACACCTACAATTGGGGTACCTGGCAAGTGAGGGGAAAGCCTAAATTGGAGGCCCTAAGCCAATGAGGATGCATGGGCTGGGGCTGCCCTGGAAGTTTCCATTAAGATACGCCCCTGGCCGCTGCTTTGGCTGCAAGCCACTGATGCCGCATCGAGCTTGAGTTCCAAAATTACACCCACTGGGTGCTTCCACGCCAGGCTCTAGGCCCAATCAGGAGTCATGCGTGCTGGGGGAGGGAGCCTGGAGCAAACCAGCAAGATGCCTTGTCCACTTCCTAAACACGTCCCGAAGTAGCAGGATTTCTTCTATTCAAATAAAACAAATGTATATGTGCCCAGAACGAGCAAAATGTTCACAAACAGGCAGGCAACTCACCCGCTGCTTTGGTTGCAGGCCACTGATGCTGTGTCGAGCTCGGGTTCCAAAATTACACCCACTGGGTGTTTCCAAGCCAGGCTGTAGGCCCAATCAGGAGTTGGGCCTGCTGGGGGAGGAAGCCAGGCGCAATTCTGGAAAAGGCCAAGTCTGCCTCCTAAACACACTGTAAGGTGGCTAGATCTCTACTATTCAAATAAAACAAAATGATATGCACCCAGAACGAGAGAAATGCTCACAAACAGTCAGGCAACTCACCCGGTGCTCTGGCTGCATTGCCCTCCTGGCTTGTCATGACATTGATGAGCGGGCAGTCTGTCTTTCAGGTGCTTTTTGATTTTTCAAGTATACCTCTTCCCTCCTTAGGCTCTCCGTGTGGTGTTCTGGTGTTCTCAAGGCTGTACATTGGGCGGATGACGATGCCTCTGACCTTTCCTTTGTCCTTATGACTAGGGGGCTTATCATCTCTCCACTCTGTGGATTACGAGAAGTCTGACACACTGCTTTGAAATGATTTTCGCCTCCACAAGCCGAGTATATTTGACCGATTGCCAGACATGATCCTTCATGCGGGAATTCGAATCCGCACCAGAACCAACATTGGTCCCCATGACTTTCTGAAAGTGTTGCTGTTGCAATTTTGTTCACCATGGTCGGGGCAGATGTGGTTTTTTTTTCACTTTACTCATTGCTTCAACTTGGTGCTCTACTGCCAATTCTGTGCATGCTAACATCAGTATCTCCTTCAGTGATCATGGCTTCTGGAGTAGCTTTTTCCTGAAGTTGGTCAACCTGCTCCCTGCGATCTTAGCGCCTCGTCGCTTGAGTAATTGTAAAACGCAAAGTGTTTCATTCTTGTCCTTATGTGCATTACAAATGCGTTCATGGTTCCCCCTTGTCTGTGTCGTGGTGTGGAAGACGTGCCTCTCGTAATCAATGATTATGTGAGGCGTGAAGTATTCCATCAGCGCCGTTCTCAGTCCTCTAAACGTGTTGACAGTGTCTTCTGGCAACTCAAATAGAATGTCTCTTGATACTGGTACTACTGCTAATGTAAGGAGACATTTATTTTTGTGGTCATCCAGCGGACAAAATGTGTTGATATTTAGTCTCTCACCCATCTCACCCATAGGGATCCCATGTTGTTAATTTCTGTCACATCAAATGCTTCAGGTAGTTGTAGCAATAATGATTCCTGAAGTCTTGCCTGGAACAGATATTTCGGGTTGCTCCCACTGTGGCTGGTATGTCCTCCTCGGTCATGGTGGGTGGTCTATTACTTTATTCTGTGTGTTGGCTCTTAGTGCCAGGCTTTCTGTCCTGTCTTCTCCCGCCTATGTGCTCTCACGGGCAAACCCCGCCCCTTTTTACTATGGGCAAGCCATGTCCTCTTTTTCCCCTTTTTCACTGCCTCCCCTCGCGGCTCTTCTGTAGGCCGGAGCGTGATTTATGGGCTGCTTCTGCCCACTGCACCCGTGGCTTGCCGTCTTCCCTCGGCTTGCCACACCTAGTTTATCCTGTTAATTTTCACAGCCACTCCTGGCGGCCAGCTGTATCTCCAGGGATAAATGTATGGGCTAAACCTGCCCTGTCTGACACTGCTGCACCTGTGGCATGACCGGGTATGCCGGGCAGCCTTCCACCTTCGGATCTCCCTTTCCGTGCCTCGCACTCTCTGTCGCCGTCGATTGTGGCAGGTGTATTTTCTTTCTTAGATGATGCGGGTTGTGTGTCATCGGCAATTTTGAGGGGGCTGCTCAGTGGGACTTCTATTGAGCTCCCTGTCTAGTCACACACCGTGCTTTTCCTGAATAAGGTGCAGACACTGGTGAAGTCAGAAGAAGGACACTGAGGGCATGATTCACAAATTGTTATTAAATCATGAAAAATTCCTATATTTCCTTATCTCTATGCGTGGTCTCTGCCTATTTTCTCTATCTAAGGTGCTCGTCAGTCAGTCGTGAAAGTCCAAAAGAATTAGTCCGTAGTTCAAAACTATCCTACCACTAGGAAAACTAGCATATGTCTGGAGAATGACTCCCTTCTCCTTGAGGGTATTTTGTTGACTTGATTAACAATGTGAAATACTCAGATAATCTGTGTAACTCTTCAGTTGCATTCTGTATTGTTCCTGTCTCTCTGGTATCCCCTTTCGGGCTTCTTTTCCAAGATGTGTGTTCTTTCTTACGACTCCCGGCGTATCCTAAAATGATGCCTTGATTCAGATGGCCTTTCCCTCTAGATGAGATAGAACTCAGCTTGATTTGCCTCAGTGGCTGATTTATTTGACTATGGTATATTTTCTGATTCAAAATGTCCATTCCTTCTGACATCCTCTTATTTTGATATGAAATGTCTTATGGGCTTCCCCTTCTCCCAGGGTATTGTTACTCTTTGTATTAACACTTTAAAATGTAGCTTCTCAGTGTCTCCATTTCTGTTTTTCTTGATAATTTAATTTAAGTTCAGATAGTTCAAAGTTTGTTTGATCTCTTTCTTTCTCTCCCAACAACGTAGATTCAAATGATTTAAGGACACGTCTCTTTGATCATTTATACTGGGACAAGTTATCTGTACGATATAATGATCTCCCTTTGGTTTCCCTCTATCCCTGTTCTACCCGTTACCTCCGCTCATGAGGGGGAACGTCTTCAGGAACCTTGTTCATTGTTGGCCACTTCTCGAGCCATGGGACGTGTTAGCTTTGCCCTCTTTGGCATTCCTGAGGTTTCGGGTCTCTCCTGGTGTCCCAGTTTCTCGTACTCGGTTCCTGCCCTGAGGGTTTCTAATGACGGGGCTGTGGCGGTGCTTTGGCATTTCAGCCTCTGGTACCAGGCTCCTGCCCTAGTGCTTTCTCATCTGTAGGCTGCGCTATGGCTTTGGAGTGTCAGCCGCTTGCACCGGGGTCCTGCCCTGGTGCTCTCTCGTCGCTAAGCTCTGCTGTGGCTTTGGCACGTCAGTCTCTTGTACCGGCATCCTGTCTGTTTGCTCTCTGGTGCTGTGTTGTGCAGTGCCTTTGGCGTCCCAGCTTCTTGTACGAGTGAGTTACAAACTCGTGGTTCTCTTCTGTGGCCCGTTATCCACCTCCACTCAGTTTAGCGCAGCACAGGGCTCTCTCCAGGCTGCGTATGCATTACGCTCTCTCTGTCACTCTCCAGGATCCATTATTTTATTTTTGTATAAACCAATTTTATTGTATTTTTAATTAGGTGCATCAAAACCATACAAACAACAACAACTCATAAAAATAGTCCTTCATTATGTCACCCCCCAATGGTCCCTCCTCCCCACGCCCGTCCCACATCACCCTCCCCCCACTCCTGTCCCGTACCCCCTCCCGCCCTCTCTCATATCCCAGCTGCCTAATCACCTCTAGGTCTTGGACTCCCCTCAACCCCCACCACCTATCTGCTTGGACCCGCCCAAGCGCCAGCTCATCCCGATTCCACTCATCTGGCCCATTTCTTTTCAAATTTATGGGGGCATCCCCTCTCCCGGTACACCCTTTTTTCCAACTCTGCATAGTAGTCCATCCACTCCACCCATTTATGTAGCTTCAGTGTCGTTGAGCTGCCCCATTGTGAAGCCAGGACCTTTTTACCCATCATCGTGGCTGTCCTGATGAAATCTTTTTCTCCATTATTGAACCCCGAGAACCCCCACACATGCAGGAACGTGACTTTGGGGCAGGCCGGCATTGGTATGCTTGTTACCCTGGATGTCTTGTCTCCAACCCGGCCCCAGAATGATTTTACCATGGGACATCCCACATCATGTGGAAGAAATCCCCTACTCCTACCCCGTATTTCAGGTACTGAGGATCCTCTGCACTACCCATTTGATGTAGGAAAACCAGACTATAATATGTCCCACGCAAGATCTTGTACTGCATCCATCGCAATCTCATGCTTATGCTGGCCTCTCTTGGTGAGCACAGTACTTCAACCCAATCCTCCTGCTCCAGTGCCCCTAAGTTCACCTCCCGTTTCTCTCTGAGCTTCTGCAGGGTCTTGGAGGTGACCGTGTTAAGCATCTGGTATAGTTGTGTTGTAGCCTTCCCTTGGATTTCCCCTCCATGTGATCAGCCTTAATCAGGAATTTCTCTGTGGTGTCCATTGTGTCTTGGCGCTCTTTGGCTATTGCATAGTGTAGGTATAACTATCCCTTACCTGCAGGGTAAACTCTTCTTAAAAGTGTTGTAGTGGGGCGAGTCGGTCCTGCACCAGGATGTCTTTCAGTTTCTTAACCCTTTTGTCTTGCCACTTTATTTATTTATTTATTTATTACATTTGTATAGCGCACCTAACCCTCAGGCATCTGGGCGCTTAAACTTAAGAATATGGTTACAGGAAATGCTTAGTGTGACAAGTCAGTTAAGTAGGTGTACAGTACAGTGATACAATACAGTTACAAAGTAAGATAAGGTCATCAAGCTGAGTGAATAGAGATTGAGAACATGCTAGCAAAGATAGGTGCAGGATAGCAAGTGATCTGTCCGTGTGGTGAATCTGGATTCATATGGGTAGGGAGGATGAACCTTGTAATCCTGTGTGAAAAGCCAGGTTTTTAATTTTTTGCAAAAGGACAGTAATGAAGGGTTTATCCTTAATTCCATGGGCATGGCATTCCAGTAGTTAGCCGCAATGACGGGGAAACTGGCGCTGCCTGCTTTTTGTATCTCGTGTGGTCAGTTGCCCTAGGTAGGCTGAGCAGGTGGGTCTGGCTGGTTGGGTTTTGGCGATCAAGCTTGACAGGTAACGGGGGCTGTGTTAGATAGGCATTTGTGAGTAAGAGTAAGTACTTTAAATTGAATGCAGTCTCTAACTGATAACCAATGGAGGTTCCTTCTGGAAGCGGTTATGTATTCAGACTTTGGAACATTGAGTACCACTCTGATAGCGTTGTTCTGAACAGTCTGGAGTTTCTTAATGTTTTTGGAGGAGGAGCCTGCGAAGATAGCGCTACAATAGTCTATCCTGGATAGGATTAGCGCTCTTGCCAAAGTAATGCAGTTCTCCACAGTGAGATATGGGGCCTCATTACGAGTGAGGCGGAACGGGTTAACGGGCTCCGCTAAAGGAGGCGGACCTGTTAAACCCGTTCCGCCTCATTACAAGCTCCCCTCGCGGGACCCGGTAAGTAATGCCTGGTCAAACCAGGCGTCCTTACCGGGTCCCGCGAGTGGAAGAGGGAGCAAACAACGGGCCGCTCATAATCGGGCCGTTGTTTGCTCCCTCTCCCATTCCCATTGAGCCCTATAAGGGCTCAATGGGACTGGGGAAGGTCCGGGCCCGGGTTCCTGGAGGGAGGAATTACTGGGCCCTCCAAACTCGGAATGGCCCGGTAATTCCCCATTCTGGGAACCCGGGAACCGATTTCGGCGGCAGCCATGCCGCCAATAGCGGCATGGCTACCGCCGAAGTCGTAATGAGGCCCATGGTCTGCAGGCCGTTAGGAGTTTAGCAGTATAAAATGATGCCGAGGTGATGGCATTGACTTGCAGGGAGAGGGTAAATGAAGGGTCAAGATAGACTCCTAGTTTCTTGACTTCTTTGGCTGCCGTGATACAGTTTCCCTTTATATCAAAGGTTTGGTGGGAAGATGGGAGACTCTTGAGTTTTGCTGGGCTGCCTAGGATCAGGATCTCTGTCTTATCGTCGTTAAGACAGAGCTCACTATGGGCCATCCGGGCTTGGATGGTGTGGTAGATTGTGTTTAGGGCTTTGGAGTTGGTGTCATAGTACCCGGCGATGAGAATTAGTATTTGGGTGTCGTCAGCATAGTTTGTATATGTGACATCCAAATTGTCTAGTTTATCAAAGAGAGGTTTTGGTAATGCGTTGTACATTGTAGGGGATATGCATGATCCCTGAGGCACTCTGCATGTGACCGGGGTAGGGCGAGCTGCCGCCGTGGATGGGAAAACTCTCATAGAGCGGTTTCGAGAGGAACAATTTGATCCAAGCTATGGCGTCATTGGAGACATATGGTGGGCATCGCTCGCTGGTGGCGGCATAAGATATTGTGATTTACTAAATCAAATGCCGCCAAAAGGTCCAGGAGTAGAAGGATAGCTAGATTGCCTGTGTCTCTTATCTGATCCATTTGGGTTTTTAAGTCTACCAGGGCCGGTTCTGTACCTTCTCTGCTTTCCCAATTTGTATACCTCCTGCAAGTCTGTATTCTCCCAGACGGGTGCTTCCCTGGTCACTACTGCTCCCTAGCCCATCTCTCTAAAAGCTGCTCTACAGGAATCAAGTGGCTAGATTCCCGGTTGTGTCATTCCCTCGAGTAGCTTACGGCCATATAATCTCTGCCAGGGCTGTGTTGATCCCATCCTCTTCAGTTCTAGTGCGATGTGAGGCAGTTCCTTCCCACTAAACAACCACTCATTTTATACTGTTAGCTGGGACGCCCAGTAGTCGTGCTGCAGATTCAGTATTCCCAGCCCTCCATCCCACACAGACCTAGTTATCATCATTAGCGCTATTCTAAGGAGCAATGGTGGGTGGCACTCCTTTTTACACCATTTCAGCAGGTCTGCGACTCTGGGATTATACCCCACTGATGGAAATCATCTATACTCATTCCTGTCCATGAGACGGGGCCGCAGAGTCTTCCATCCAACTTTAGGCTCCTTGCAATGCTGGACTGCAGCTCCAAGCTTTTTGCCACTTTGCTATTGGAGCTGATGTCGGTATGGGTCAGGGTGAAGGGCTTATTGAGTTACTAGCAGACAGGTTTCAGAAAAGGTTGTGGGACCCTCCATTCAATATGGACCTTGTTAACCCTTATTTCAGACATGCAATCTTATTCAGGAATGGTGCTATAGCTATGCTTCATTGACTATTCTGCAGCTTTCGACAGCGTAATCAGATCGAAGCTCTGGGGAAAGATGGAAGCATGAGGTATAGACCCATCACACCTGCACTTCATCATAGCACTGTATAGTGACACCCAGATACAGTGATCTTAGACCGTACACCGCTCCTTCTGCAGCATTCACTCAATGCCCTACATACATTTGCAAGGAATCACAGCCTCAACACAAATGCTTCTAAAACTAAAGTAATGATTTGGGGGCAAGGAGCATATGGAGCTCCTTCATTTAAATTGAGGCTGGGGGGAGTGAAGCTAGAGCAGGTTACAATGTATAGGTACTTGGGAGTCCCCATTAGACCTTGTCTATCCTTGGCATATTTGGTGGTGGGGAACTCAAACAGGGCCTCGTACAAATGACTGTCTCTGAAAAGAATCATTGATTCTAAGGGGTGGCGCTCAATAAAGGCAAGAATGATTAGCCTATAGAGTTTCAATGATCCCAGGCATACTGTAGGCACTGGAGATATCCCATTAAGGGCAGTAGAGTGGCTTTCTAGATTGGAGGCAACATTTCTGCGGTCCTTACTGGCAGTACCAGGGAGGGTACCCGTGGAGGTGATTAGGTTGGAGCTGGGCCTTCCTTCTTTATTGACGCTCTGGAAAACGGCAGCCACTAAATTCTGGGCCAAGATTTATTATGGTTGTCTAGGTGCTGATACACTTCTGGGTAGGGTGATGGGGCACTTTAAGAGATTCTCAAGAAGTGTCTTGTTTAGGGACTTGGAGAGGTTGGTGAAACTCTATTTATTGGAGATTGGCGTGGATCATTTTCCAGAGTCTTGGCTGTACTTCAATCCAGTAAGGATTGAAGAGAAATTAATTCGCCATGCCGCAAGCACTACCTTAGACCACCTGGCTGGCCTTACAAAATGTGAGTCCTATGCCATCAGGCTTTAACACTTGATCAGCCAAAGTTCTACCTGGTAAAACTGCGTCTCCCCATGTTGGTAAGATTTATTTTGGCTCTCTGCCTTCAAACACTTCCCATTTTAGAACACATGGGAGCATGGGCGGGCCTACCTAGAGGCGAAAGGCTATGCAGATTATGCTCTAGGCAGGTGGAAATGGTATACCATATTTTGACTCAGTGTGGTGGACTTAGCACAGAGTATAACAGGGCCTATAGAGAAGTCTGCTGCTATTTCTTGGATCAATTCTGGAGCACAATATTTGATGCTGAATCTCTGGTGACTACTGCGGCAGCATTTTATTAATGGCAACGGGCGGCCAGGAAACTGGCCCTGGATTGGTAAACCCCTGATCGATCGGTTCTCTTATGTGTGACACAGATCTTATGTTTTTCTTTTGCTTTTATTGATATTTTAATGATATTTTAATATTATCTGTATACTGTATGTTTTAATCAATGGAATAATTATGAGTAGTGTAAAAGGTACTAACTGTATCCAAATGCACTTAAAGAAAACATTAAAGAAATGCTGTATCATGGAATACATATTTCTCTTAGTGCTTCACCTACATCGTCATTCTTAAGTATTTTCATATCGTTTCAACATAGGTTTATATATCTGCTTTAGGATATTCATTTTCTGTCATTAGACTTTATTTAATGTACATCCATGTCGCGCACCATTTTATCCATGGCTGCTTTTTGACAACTCGGCAAGGGACATCCTTCATGGTAGGTTTCCACCACTGTTTCAACATGAGGGTATCTTCTGAATGGCTGCCTGAGTGCATTTTGTTTTTCATATAGTCGATGGGGTATTGACATATCGCATACATTTCTGCATAGGTTCCCAATCGTAACTTTTCGTCGCTCATTCCAATAGGTCGTGGCGTCCACCTGCTCCTCTACAGAAACTATCAAACCCTCAGCCATCCAGGCTCAGCCATCCCTTTTCAACGCACTTAAAGCATCATTAGGCTCTTCCCTGACCTTCATATCAGGCCCATTTTTACAACTAAACGTTACTCTTAAGGGGTATTTCCTATGCATTCTGGAATCAGACAACTTATCTTCTATAATGGGAGCTTGCAAATTAGGCACTGCAACTGAACTCAAATTGCCAGTTGCCAACATATCTGTTACATCACTTCTTAAATTAAACACGTTGCCACCTTGCCTTTTCTCAGATGTTAACAAATTCTTGAAATCCCAAAGGCAACAGAGTAGGTGAAGCTTCCAAAAGTAAATTATTAACCAAATGTGAGTTCAAATGGAGTGCAACCTGGTCCAGCTGTGACTCATTCAAAAACTCCACTAGTTTGATAGCTTCAGTATCAATGGGGTGCAACTTGGGGATGTGATGGAATAGTCTTAGTACATTGCTGCTTTTCAAGATTGGAACATTATGCACTGGTAGTATTCTTTGAACTAGAAAGGTGTTGCCCCACAATTGCTCTCTACCTTCCCTCTGAATGTCCTGTTCATCATTCTTCCCTGAGTGAAACGATACAAACTCCAGGGTCTTTTTGTCCATTCTAAATTTTAGGTCCGCACCCTGTCTCCTTTGGGTCAGGGTTAAGAAAGGCACACTTCCCTCACCCAAAGGGAGCGATGCGTTGCAATAGACATTTACACTTCCCTCCACCACATTTATTATGCAAGCCACAGCTAGGTTTGGACCTTGAACTTTGATCACCTGGTCCATCGCCTGCTCGGGAGGACCTTCAACAACGTAAGTGGACAGGTTCAAGAGTTCTTCCTCATCGTACTCATAACCCCTACCATGTATTGTTTCCTCTAAAGGATTTGGCCCCGCAGACACTAAAAAGGACTCCAAATTGGCCTTCCTGCCCTGGTTTTGAGTCTTTTTACTGGAAACCAGCAGGTGCGAAGGAGGGGGAGGTTGTCAAATTGTGCAAAGAATTTCTAGCATCGTTGGATTTACGTTCCCTTGATGCATGTTTTTTGGTTCCTTTGTTGCTGCTGCTCGTTAAGATTTTCATTAGACTGCTTTTTTTCCTTTGGTCTATAAAATATTGGGTAGGCATTTCATGGCAAATCTAGTACATCAAGGGCATCGTTTACCTCTTCAGGTAAAAGAGATTCACACTCTTCATCCAGCGTCACAATCTCGCGGACAATCTCTACAGACAACACCTTGGGAGGTTCTTAGAGGTTATTTCTTGCTGCTGGCATGTCATCATCTATTAAGTGTCCCTTTTGGGGAGCCACCACCCTTGGCTCCAGTTACTTGTACCCTGAATAACTGGAGCCTCAAGTACTCCCAGAAAACCGCCCCTCCACCCCAAGTTAAATTATGGACCTTCAGATTGCCACCAGTGACAGTCTGCAAACTCGAGCTAGTTATTCCTGATTCACAGGCTCCTCTCATCTATTTTATGGACTCTATTAACGATTCTGTTATGGTCTTTTTATCAGCAAATTCACCTTCTGTGAAATCAGAGTTTCTTTTGTAGATGAGTAGATGTCTCAGCTTTATGATCCAATCAGGTTTGTAGTGATGTAATTGAAGATTCCACATAAATCATTTTCGAGTGGATCATGGCCAGTAATGTTACTTGGTCCTTGAAGTTTTTATTTATTGTTTCATAAAGTTTCAGAAAAGGGGTCTAGGAAATAGTTAAAGCGAACATAACATTGCATTGTGCTTGAAAAGCTGTGGACGTGGAGCTATTGGAACCCTGAGGGTTTAAGTTTGGAAAATAAATAGAGTTATTGGGGTAGAAGGACAACAAAATTGAGGATGGACCAGACGAGCCTGCTGTGACCTCTGGTAGTAATTGACACCTAAACTCGCCACTCTGGTTCACTGTATCACTGTGGTTAGTCCTTCTCTGAATAGGTGAGCCATCCAAGGGGCACTGCGGACTCAACGCCATACTCTGGGCACTGTCTGGGGTTCTCTCTTATTAGTATACAGATCGTGCTACCAGGTCACCAACTTCACACAATTCCTCTGACCTCCTTTGTCACTCAATACTCTCCTTGATATCCACAATGTCTCAGGTAAGCCATACTGCCAAATTTAGCAGTTTCTCCTCGTTTCCAGGAGTAGAAGTGGGAATTGGCACTTCGATCACCGATTTCCTGTGTATTTGAGATAGCTGAGGGCACTGTATGGACCTCACCGGTGGAGGACAGGGCGGGCCTGCAAGGTCGAATTAAAGGTTGACAGAAAAGGTCTACTGCCTCGGCAGCCTCAAAGCCACCCCCCACCCGCCCGCCCAATGTTTTGTGGGTGTGCTCTCCCCCAAAGTAGCCTGGCTGCTAGGTGTCTCTATGATCTCATGAAGGCACAACTGGCATCTTGTAGGCAGAGGGCATCTTGGCTCTGTTTATATTCCGGTGTTCACCGGAGTTCGGGGGTTAGCAGGAGAGAGTACCTCATAAATATCTTTTGAGCCTGCTCCTTCCTGGAGGTTTACTGAAGCTCGACTGAACTCCACTGCCGAACTCTCGCACCGGGGCTAAATGCCAGGCACCTCCTTCATACACAGTTCAGATAATTTAAAGCAGGCATAGTAGTAGAGATAAACACCAGGTAAACACTTTACTTTCCTCCGCTCTCCTAAACTCAACTGAACTCCACTGCCGAACTCATGCGCCAGTCCTACGCACCAGGCACCTCCTTTATACACAGTTCAGATGATTTAAAGGAGCTGTAGTAGTCGAGGTGAACACGTTACTTTCCTCCAGTCTCCAAAGCTAGACTGAACTCCATTGGTGAGCTGATGCACCAGCACTACGTTCCAGGCATCTCCTTCATACACAGTTCAGATGATTTAAATGAGCCGTAGTAGTCAAGAGGAACACCAGGTAAACACTTTACTTTCCTTCGCTCTCCAAAGAGCTACTGAACTCCACTGTCGAACTCGCGTGCCAGCGCTATGCACCAAGCACCTCCTTAAAAGACAGTCCAGGTGATTTAAAGTTTAAAGTAGCCGTAGTAGTCGCAGCTAGACACTTTACATCCCTCCACTCTCCAACGCTCGACTGACCTCCACTTCCAAACTCCCATGCCGGCGCTACGCGGCAGGCACTTCTTTTATACACAGTTCAGATGATTTATTTAAAGGAGCCGTTGTAGTCGAGGTGAACACCAGGTAAACACTTTACTTTCCTCCACTCTCCAAAGCTCAACTTAATTCCACTGCCGAACTCACACATCGGCCCTATACGCCAGGAACCTCCTTTATACACAGTTCAGATGATTTAAAGGAGCTGTAGTAGTCATGGCGATCACCAGTTAAACACGTTACTCTCCTCCGCTCTCCAAAAAGCCTGACTGAACTCCACTGCCATACTTACCAATGTTTGTTTCCGATGGGTTTTTTGACCGTTTTTGTGGCCCCAGATTTCAGCACCGAAAGCCGCAGCCTGTCTGGCCTATGCCTTATAGGCCTCAAGTGAGACTCAAACTGACCCACTCCCATGCTCATTGTTAAAGCGTGCCAGGACTACACTGTACCTGTTCAAGACAATCTCAGCTGTGGTCACTTGCTCATCCCAGTTGCAATTCGCTGTGATCCTGATGCCCAAATAATCATACTACTCCACTAAATCAATTTGGCTAATCGCCAGTTGGAAATATATTATTTTCCCTATTTTCCGCCTGTTGCCCATGAAAATAAGGGCTTAGATTTTGAAGATGTTAATAACCAAGCCATTTGCCTGGCAGAAATCAGAGAATACTTCCAGCTCCTTTATGAGATCCATAGGAGACAACGCAAGGAGTACCGCATCATCAGCAAACATTAAGAATGGTATTTTGTTGCTGGCCAGGACAGGTGCATCCAGCTGGTGGGCCAAGAGTTTCTCTATTGACTTGTTAATGAAGACACAAAATAGTTTAGTGGCAAGAACACAACCCTGGTGCACACCCATTTCAATGTCAATTGCCAGGATGGTCTTAGGTCAGTTCCCTACCTCGCAATGGCCTGATTGTTCGAGTACAGGCTCTGTATGGCTCTCAATAGGGGACCTGGAATTTTGCACCTCTTCCCACAGGCAAGTCCTTGAAACAGTATCAAAGGCAGTGCGCAAATCGATGAAGATAGCATACATGCACATCTTCCTTAGCATGGCGCATGTATCACATATCGGGGCGAATTGCAGATTTTGATCGATGGTACTGATACCATTGTGAAAACCTGCCTGAAGATGACTCAATGCCCCCCTCTCGTCAATCCATGTCTCAAAGTGGTGACCGAGAATGGCCCTCGCAAAGGTTTTGCCACTCGAAATCGGCAAGGCTATTCATCTATAGATCTGCGGCACGTTCCTTGTACCCTTCTTACATATGGGCACTATTTCAGCCTATGCTCATGATGTTGGAACTGCATTGTGCTCAGGAGCTGGTTTGAATAACTTGGTTACATATGGAATCCAAACACCAGGCTCTTGTGCATAAAAGTCGACCAGGAATTTTTCTTGGCCTGGGGTTTTACAAAGTTTTTTCTCCTTGAATGCAATGTTTACTTCCGTGCTGGTTAGAATGAATGCTGAGCCAGGTAATCCTGGCCCTCCCTGCTCAGCATGCATCCCTCCTCTTTGGGGTGCAGATAAGTTCTTGTTTCATGATATAGATCTGAAAAAATATGCAAACCAAGTAGACTCAGGTATGCACCCTTGAAGGGCATTACTGTTATTGCTGTTCCACGCACCCACTGTAGCCCAGAATTTGCAGGAGTCTCTGCTATAGATAGCAGTTAAAAGAGAACACCAGATATTATTTGCCCAATCATCATTCTTCTTGGTGAGAAGGGAAGGATAGTTCCTCCTACCCTCCTAAAGGGGATCTACCCTTCTCATTCACCAACCTAACCTCCCAATAAAAGACGTCTTAGCCCACCAGCATTCTCCAGAAAACCAGGGCACTCTGCCATGTGCATGGCTTGATACAGTCAGGCATGATTTTGTAAAGAAACCCCCCAAAAATATCAATCAGTCTCTCATGAATGGCTCTTAGTCTATGAGAATCACCCGGATTAGTTCTAAAGAAATCCTCCAGTTCTGGAAGGACAGACTTATAGGCCTTTCAAATCACTGCCTATGTATTTAACTGTGCCCACTTGATGGTACCAGGCCTGGCATGCCATGATATCAAAATAGCAGCTCTAGGGTCTGAGGGCCCACTGACAGGCAGTTCCAGCAATGCCCCATCCACCTCCAGAGCCAGTGGATGATGGTCACTTTCTATCTTAGGTGCAACTGAAAATCCCTTTAACCAAGACCAGGCTTCAAGATTGACCAAAATATAGTATACCCTGCTTTTAGTCTTGCCGTTGTTGAACCTGGTTCCCGCCAGGCTATCCCTAGAGAATCTGCCATTGTAAGCTTTTAGACTACACCCCGTTATGGTGCTTGCAACCTGGTCTGTACACTTATTAGACCACTTGGGTTTAGGGTCATTGAGTTCCGGGGACACCCCTGATTGAATTGTCTTCCAGGATCCCTTCCATGAGATCTAAAGGGTCATATTGCACGTTAAAATTCCACATTAGCACACGAGAATTTACTCCTTGGCCTCCATGCTGTTACCTTTTGGACTAACAGGGTGAACAATCCAGTGCCCCCTCCCTTCTGTTGTCGATCAAATACATGTATGAAAAGGCCATCAGAGAAATCCCTCACCATACTTTAAGCACCAGGAAGTCTCTGGAGCCATTTTCACAAACTTTGATATTTGTAAATAACGCAGGGCTCAACCAAATGAACACACCACCGTTAGGCCTAGCTGTACGACCGTGCGTTGCTGGAATGGCAAAAGTGGAATACCCCTGCAGGTGTAGTGGTTTGACTGCCCATGTCTCCTGTAAACATATTACATCAAAAGTATGCACAAAGTCCAGACAATCGTTGTTCATTATATATCTATTAACCTCAGCAACACATTCTACAACATGATATGCTCTCCGGCTTCCAACAAGGGGTTTACTCCTGGGTCACCTCCCTCTGCTTAATCAGCAATGGGGAAAGCCCCAGCCTTACTGATCAAATTTGGGCTGGAGTGCGCAGCCCATCAAACCGTTTTTTGAAACGGAGGCCACATCCCGTTACCAGCTTAGCTGGCGTTGAACTTGAGACAGCTGCTGGGGATTGCCTCTATGTGATCAGTTGGTTAGGAGAAGCACTACGTATTAGTAAGTTCATAGAAATCTGAGCAATCCGCCCATCTGGAGTAGCAGGTAAACCATTGAGCACCTCTAGCGACCTGGGAAGGTCAGTTGGCAGACAAACAATCAGACAGGAGGGGATTTAATATCAGGGAATCTGGTGTTGCGGTCTTACCCACTACGGGAAATTCTATAGTTCCATTTTTGGGTGGGTTATTAGGAATAGACAGCTTTATTGAAATGTCAAGCCCCAATGGCAGTAAAGCACTTTGTTCCATTAGGAGTATTCCTTTGATCAATTGCTTGTCCGCCAGTAGTACTCTAACCGAGTCTCGTGTTCTCCCCCCAAAAAGCAAGTACAGGTGATAATGTCCATATGGGCAATTGAATAACACTGTCTTTTCACATGCAGCCATTGTGTCACTTTATTTACAAAGCTTTCCCGGGTTTCAAAAAGCTCTTCTTGACAATCTTTTGGTATATCACAAGTTCCCCATTCTTGGTCCAAATTTGTCCTGTAAGAGCCATTGACCTTCTGGGGATGCTCTTGGCCCCGTGAGCCATGATGACTTCCACCACATTGCCTAGACCCACACTCTTATATGCATCACCTTTCTTTCCAAAATGTCCCCATAGCTGGCACGCGACCCCTGCCCGGGGGCAGAGCTAATCCACTTTCTCCCTGGATGGCTGTGCCAGTTGATGTCATTAGGGCAACAGGTCCCATCATGTCCATCAAGCAGGTTTTAATAACCTCCACATCCCGCCTAAGGTGCTCAATGTTACCTACCAGTACCTCATGTAAACTCAAAGGTCTTAACACTGGGGGGTTCACCCCAGGATACCCCCTCCCCCAGCTTGACATAAGTTGTCTTATTACCTGATTTACATACCACCAGACTGACTAAGGCATGCCATTATGAAAATACAGATCAGAGGTGTAAAGGATTAAAACAACACCTCTGCCTGCAGGCACTTTGTGCTCCAGAATCTGACAAGGGTGCACATGTGACCTTTGATCCTGCTGTATTTCACTGAAGAACTAGTGTGGCAGATGTCAGGAAACACTTACAGCAAAGGCACATATGTACAGTATAATTTTGGCATGGAGATGACAGGAGGGGCCTTATTATTAGACCCCCCCCTTCCAGTAAAATAATGACTTGCATCTGTTTATGTTAATACAAATAGAAAAACTCATTCTAATCCATCCTCATCAGATGAAATTCTGTCAGAGGCCTGAAAAACCATTTAATTAAACACTAAAAAAGAATGAGTTCAAATACAAATGAAAGTCTCAAAGTATTTCTATGAGATGCACCAATGGAATGTTTAGATGATCAAATCAGGTCAGATTTAATTAAAATACTTGCTCGAAAATTCTTTCAGATCTCATTAAAGGTCTTGATCGAATTGTATTATGAGATTGTTGACAAATGAAAATACCTTTTTGCAGCATTCATTGGCTGTGGGCCGCCATCTCGTTGAATTCTAAATAAAGGTGATGGTTGTCACATATGATGCTAGCCGATGACACCACACACAATGATGTCATTGACCACCTCAAAGTATGTATGCATTACAAAATCCATATCCCACGTTTAATACATTTCTGTAAATTTAGCGATTACAACAATGAATAATATAATGAACAGATATCATCAGAATATGAGCACCAGAGATTTACTGCCTCCGTTTTCTGTATGTTCAAAACGGAAAAAGATGAAGTAGCTGTGGCCCGCTTCCTGTTACCAACGGTCATCCAAGCAGAAATCTAATTCTGACTTGCTTTTTAGCTGACTTCACTGAAACCATATGTGATAAGAGGTCAATTGGCTAAGATATTAATTTACAACCTTGGATATTCTTTACTATGCGTAAGGTTATAAAACACCCTCTAAAGCATTAGAAAATAGTTGGGTATTTTCAATGTTACAGTCACCCTTTTGAATTTAGGTTAATAATATATATACCAATCTGGGAGAACAAAGACACACATTTTCTTTCCAGAAGGTTTTAGTGCCACTGCGTGAAGGCCAGCATGAGCAGGGGGGTCTGGGAGGAGAAGGATGAGCAGCTCTTGATCATAAGGCAGGAAGCTATAATCTTTGCATTTTCCATTAAGGTGAGTACACATGTACTGTTCTATGCCCTGTTTGTAGACTAAGCATGTAGTGTAATGTGAAGGCGAAGTCTGTGCACTTTTAAATTGTTTTCCTTTAACCGACAAAACCTGTTTATACACACAATGGTTATGATTTCTGTCATTGTTGTTAGGTCTATGCTATACCTTAACCATCATTGTGATTGATTTTTATCACGCATGCATATACTTGGGCAGTCTCCCGCATATATTAAAATGTGCAAGCACTTAACTGTGTCATTCGCTAAGTAAGACTTATCTAAAGCTGGCAGACTCTTGATTCATTGGGCCTCATTACGGCAATGCCAGTCTAGAAGAAAGTGCTGGTAACAATGGTTACCAGCACCTTTTCCGGACCGTCATACTCTGAGTCTGCCAGTAGGGGCAGTGAACTACCAGCAAACCTGACCTGACGGTAGTTTCAGGCCTCTATCGGAAGATTTTTCACTGAAGCACCGCCACCGTTAGTAACGGTGCCAGTGTTTCAGTGTTCCCATTCCCATGGTGTCCGATCGGACTCCATGGGAATAGGAATTTAACGTTCCTCAGCAGCCCGTAATATTTCGGTATTACTGGGATATTGGGCAGCAGAAACGGTAAGCCCAGGTTGCCGGCAACCTCATAATAAAGGCCATTGTGTTAAATTGTACCCAGGATCCAAAAAGAGCCGTACAAGACATGTGTAGTGCCATCATGTGTACTGGCTAGTGTCAAGGTATAAAAATAGGATTGATTATGAAAGTGAGAGGTCCCCAATTGCACTTAAACACTCCCAATAAGATTCAAATAGGACACATCCCCGAAGGGAATGAGACCAATACCAAGTGCGTTTGATAACAAAAAGTGTTTATCTAAAATAGGGTAAGCAAAAGCTACTTTGCCAACTCCGAGAGCGCTCTGCAGAAAACATGTCACATTCTGTTTTTAAAGCATAATTTCGTTATCAGTAATAGGGAGGCCTAGGAGGCACATCAAACATGGGGATTTGTTACTAAGGTCTGGCGCCTACGGACTCCATAGGTTCGCAGCTCGGTGATTGGCGGAGTCTCATGTGATGCTGTGGTGACGCTTCTTGAGTCAATCGGTCAGCTGGGCTCATCGGGCTGGCATGCAGTTCCAGACAGTTCTCAAAGTGATACATGTCAAGTTTTTCTAATAGTTGCTAACATTTGCCCTTGTGGCCACACATTCATCTATCAATTACGAATCATCATGCCCTGCAAGTCTACAAAGCCAATAATCTACCATGAAAAGAGAGTAAAATGTATGGTTGAGTATTCACTCCAGGTTAGAGGTTAAGGGTACCTTGACAGGTCTGGTATTAGATCTTATTAGTTTACGGGTCAAAAATAAGTTAATGTGCTCTAAGACATATTTATTGAGAGGCCCTTAGGTTAGAATAACAGATTCACTTGGAATGTTCACCTGGCACTTCAAATGGGGACAAAGAAATGGAGTGTACATCACACTTAGACACCAGTTCATGAACAACATATATCATAGTGGTAACGGGTTTTACTACGAGATAAGGGTCAGTTTATCCAAACACCATTGTATAACCCCTTTGGTTCGTCTTGAAATGGTGGGCTGAGGGGAGGGGAGTTGGGCTTGTTTAAGATGCAGCCTCATGTTGCATGAAGAGACGGGATTCTTTACTTATAGGCTTTGACACACATTCATTACAGTGAGATTATACTATCCATCACATGTGAATACTTGGTTATTATTAAACACTTCAAGACATGTGGTAAAATGAGGTAGCTTGTGCTTACATGTGCAGTTTTATATTTGCATGTACATTCTACTATTATATTCTAGTTCTATCACATTTCTAATATATAAATCATAACATTCTATAACATTTCATACTCATACACATGAATCTTGGCGGCTGTGCTCCATTATACATGTCTCGTGCAATAAAACAATATGCTGTCATTTACTCTAATTCTCTTAACACAACATATTCAGGAAGAGTGGTTCATGAGCAACCCATTCTTAAATGTGCGTTTTTTTAAAAAGGGAATGTGCTTTCACATATTGACGTATGAGCAAACATTACACACTCGAGGGTCGCTATCAGTTATTCAGGCACGTTCAAAGAGTGTAGGGGTGGTATTCTTTATGGCCTGGGTCTGCATATTGGGGGCAGGTTTATAGAGACATACGACTTTCTGCAGCCAGGCCTTGAGCTAGGCCGCGGCAGAGTCAGTGAGGTAAAACGGAAGACAAAAGATACAGTGTGAAGTTTGTTTCATTCGCATGACCAGTATCCCATGAGAACCGGACGGCTGCAGGGATTACAGAGGGGAGGAGGTGTGGGGAGTACCTTGCTTGCTGTGCACGTCTCAAGGGGAGAGCTGCAGGCCTGTGTTCTAGTTCCATGGCTAGGCCTACCATGGTATGAAAACAAAATGGAGTCGGTGGGCATACAAAATGGATTCTTGATAGGTTCTAGTCTGGGCTGTCCTCAAGGGTCATAGTTCTCTGGTGTATTCCCGTGCGGGTGCTCCGGAGCCGGGGCCCTGAACCCAAAGCAGTCGCACCAGAACTCACCCAGGAAGTGTGTGTGTTGACTCTGAATGGATGGGGGGATCTGTGACCCCCTTCTCCCACACATTCCCTCCTTTCATTACTTATGTAACGAATATTGTAATTGCCCCAATCTCTTGCATTCTTCTTCCTCAGCTACTGCCTCGTCCCATGCAGAGGTTCCCTTTATTGGCATCCATGCTCTACACTGCTCTGAGGCTCTCCCCCCTTCTAGCATATTCATCAGGGGTCCGGGTCCTGTAAATGCACCCTCTATCTCTCTCCAGATCCACTCATGCTTCCCTGTACCATTGTAGCTCCCTTGGTTCTTTTATGGTCGTGTGATATAAGTTATCTACTATGTACCCCGCATTGTATATTGCGGTCATCCTCTATTGTGGCTCTGTGGTGTCTCCTGTTTGTACTTCAGCCTTGTGTTTTATTTGCACCACTCCATTTGAACGGCCCATTGTCACCATCATTAACGCACCATTAGGTACTGCATCGGCACCAGCACCTGAGACCTAATAGGCACACACAGAAAATAAGGAGTAAAAAAACAATGAGGGGTATCAGTAGTTTAACAGTCATTCCGAGCCAGGATGGTACCCAAGAAAAAAAAAATTTGAACCAGTTGCTGGGCTGTTCTCCCCCTTCGTCCTTCATACATTCTCCAAGGTCGTGCACCGGCGCTATGACATGAGAAAGGGAGCTGTTGTCCGTGTCTGCAGAAGGTACAAACGTGCAACATGCGCTCCTGATTTTTCGGCAAACACCTCCATCCATTGCTGTTAACATGTCTAGCACATACCTGTTCTGCATGGTCATTAGCCGTAAAGCTCTGGGTTCCACTTTGATGACGTTGAATCCTTCTTCTGTGCCATTGGCCAGTTGGATGAGCTCCCATCTGGTAATCTGAAGCCATTTTGCATTTGCTCTCGTCTGGATGCTGGGAACAAGAGATGCAAAGAATGTCTCGACAGAGCTGTACAACCGAAATCGATCTGGGATTTGTGCTAAAAGTTCTCAGGATTTGGTGGAGATGTAGTTTGATGATCTTTTCTTCCTCTGCACCGTGCTTTGCAGGCTTTCCTCTGCTAGGACATACATAGGAACCCCTTCAGTCGGAGTTGGGGACAGTTCGTTCAGTGCCACAATTGGTGTTTTTCCTCTTTGGATATGACTTTCTGGGATCACCATCAGGGCACAATGCAGGATTGCCAGGAAGCACGTGCCCCTCCACGATTACAGGAGGTGCAAGTATGCCAGTTTGCCGCAAACCCAGTATGTGTCCCTCATTGCAGCTGACCCTTTCTTTATGTTAGGTATTATCAGAGTTTTGCTGCAGTTCTTGTTTTCTCCCATGTTCGTTTTCCCTTCTCCATAGAAACACAATTCATATGGAATTTCTCTTTATAACTTGAAGGGCTTCTCGAGGGCTGAAATCCATGTGAGTTTTGCTATGTGTTCGGCCATATCGGAGCGCATATTCTTTGTACCCATGCTAGTTTTTCTTCGGATAGTCTTTGCAGTGCCTCTGCTTTGCATAGTATCTCTTCGTTCTGCCATTTATTGTCCAAATGTAATGTTCCTTTTATTACTGCACACAAAAGATCTCACATATACCATGTCACCTATCATCAACTGGCAGTCTAGGCTATCTGCGGCTGGGGTGATTGTGTCCGTGACCATCTCTTGTGTGAATGGAGGTGCTATTTGCTTTGCTATGGCTCACGCGGCTCTTGTGAGGTTTCTTAGATACTCATGGAACTCATCTCCTAGTATTGTGGCACTTTGGTGTGCGCAGGGAGAGTGGGCGGTGTGCATCCTCCTACCTGTCACTATTTCATGGGGTGTCAGGTGGTGGTCCTTACTGGGCTGATTTCTCATTTCAAACAGGGCTAAAGGTAGACAATATACGCAGTTCTTTTTTAGTGTATGACACAATTATGACAATCTACTTTTGATTAATCCATTCATTTTTTCTACAATCCCGTTCGATTGCGGATGATAAATCATGCAGAGTTTATGAGTTATGCTCAACATTGCTGTTATGTGTTTGAACATATTGTTTACAAAGTGCTTCCCATTGTCGGAACGTATAACATCATAGATACCCCAGCGTGGGAATACTTCCCTGACCAAAAATGTGGCCGCACACGTGCGTCCGGATGGGCACAGGGGTCTGCCTCCACCCACTGAGAAAAGGGGCAAACCACAATAATCAAATATCGGGACCCATTGCACCGCTCTCCCATGTCTGCATAATCTATATGCAGCTCTCTGAATTGGGCCTTATGACTTTGGTAATGTCCCTCTCAATGTTCGCAATGTCATTCCAGAGTTGTATGTTTGGCATGTGACACATTCTATTATCAACTTCGTAATTTGCTCTTGTAACCCTGGGGCGAACCAGTCCTCCTGTATGTCTGCAATGATATGTTTTTTTGCATTGTGGGTGGGAAAGTGCAATTGTTGGAATGCTACTTCCAGTACTTTTACAGGCATTACTACCTTACCAGTGTTATTTTGTCTCCATAAAAGGTCAGTGGATGACTGGCTACACCCTCTCTTTACCCACATCTCTTTTTCTTCACTTGGTGCATCTTGCTGAAGTTCAATAATTTGAGAAATTGGCAGTGAGTTGAACCCCTTTGGGTGCTCCTCCTCGATCACCTTTTGTAGTATGTACTCAAATGTTGCTTCTTTTTGTAAATAGGACGCTTCCTTGGCGGCAGCGTCTGCCACCACGTTTCACATTGAGATGACATCATAACCTCGTTTATGGGCTTGGCATTTCACAACAGCCACAGCAGTGGGTTCTGTTAATGCATCAATTAGCTCTCCTAATAGTGCTGCATGTTGGATGGGGGACCCATCTGCTCTCCTGAACCTCCTCCTTCCCCATCTTGATAATTCTCCATGCACTGTTGTTGCCATATAGGCAGAGTCCGTTTATATTGTCACTGCACAGCCTTTAGCAGTGTGCAACGCTTCTATTAACGCTACGAGCTCTGCTGCCTGGGCTAAAAAATGGGATGGGAACCTTTTTTGGACAATTACTTCAAAATCCCCATCCTCCACCCAAACTACTGCTGCTCCTACGTGTTTTTCTCCTGTTTCACAATCTATGGAAGCTGTCCCATCCACGAAATAAATGTCTCCTTCTGTCAGTGCGTTTTCTAGTGCTTTAGGTGTGTCACCATCGTCACCTCTATATGTGGCACAGTCATGTTGCTGTATGTCCTCTACAGTACATGCTTCTGAGAGGAATGTGGCAGGGTTTACACTTTTACATCGCACAATGTGTATGTTTGCGCTAGATATGATTATCTCATACGCTGTTGCTCTTTGTGTTGTAAGTGTACTTTTTGATCTCTCCAGGATGGCAAAAAGGGAGTGCTCTACATACAATGTGACAGAGCACCCCATCATGATTGTGCAGCTTTTTTTGATTGTGTCCTTGCATTACTGTATCCAGTGTTCCACTATAGAATGCCAGGGGCTTGTGGCCTAGAGATGTCTTCTGTGTCAGCACAGCTGTCATAAGTGTGCCATTGCAATGCAAAAACAGATAGAACTCGCGATCGTAGTTGGGTGTTGCTAAAACTGGAGCTGTTGATATCAATTCTTTGAGTGTGTCAAAGGCTGTGTGCATTTCTGATGTCCACTGTAACTGAGTGTTTTCTTGCTGAGCTTCCTTGAGTGCCTCTAATAGGGGCCTTGTTTATGCTGCATAATCTAACATCCAGGCTCCGCAGTAATTACATATGCTGAGGAACTTCTGCATCTCTTTAACTGTGTTGGGTTCTTTAACCGCTTTTATTGCTGCTGCTCTGTCAGGTATTATTCTCTTGCCATCTTTGGATATCACCTGACCCAAGTATAACACCTCTGTCAAGCAATATTGCAGTTTCTGTCTGTCTACCTTGTAACCCTTTCTGTGCCAATAATGTTAACAGGATGATGGAATCTTCCCTACACTCCTTTTCATCCCTACCGCAGACCAACAAATCGTCTACGTACTGGATTATGGTACTGGTCGAGTGTATGTTTCCAAGGTCATTGTGCAAAATTCTGTTAAAAAATACTGGGGCTCACGCAGTATCCTTGGGGCAATCTGCAGTGTTCGTACCTTTTCCCTTCCAGCATGAACGCTGTTAGGTACCAAGAGTCTGGGTCAAGCGGGATTGAAAAGAATGTATTTTTCAAATCCACCACAGTGAAATATGTAGCCTGTGTTGGGATGCCGCACAATATTGAAGCAGGATTTGGAACGAGGGGAAACTCTTTCTATATTACGTCATTAAGGGGCGTAGGTCCCGGATCATCCTCCACGCACCTTCCTTCGCTTTCTTGATTGGGTAAATGAAAGTGTTGCATGGCGAATTGGATGGCACTATTATTCCCTGTATCATTAGTGCATATATTGTGTCCTTTATTCCTTCTTCTGCCTCCCTAGATAGGGGGTATTGTTACATCTGGGGTAAAATGGCCCCGGGTTTGAGTTTTATCTTTACAGGTGTTACTTCTGTAGTAGCGCTACATCGTGTGGGCCTGTGGTCCACAATTGTTGCAGCACTCGGGACATGTCTTCCTCGAAATATGCTGGCGGGGCTTTAACAACCACTACGAGGGGTAGTGGCACTTCTCTTTTTTGAATCATTACATCACAGGTGATTGCTATTTCCATCACTATTTCCCCATCATCATCTGAGTCACTAAAGAGTTCCTCATCTGTTATATCCCGCAGGGCCATATTGGCATCGATACACAGTACTGTTCTCTACTGGCACGCCTCCACGTCCATAGCAATCACTTCTATTCTTTGCGATGACACCTGTACTGCATGTATGTCTAGAGACACTATTGATCCTGGCAATATCTCTGGGTCTGTAATCGGGCGGAAGATAAACTCTAAGGTCACCCTCCATTGCTTTTTTCTCAATTCTGGCCCCACTCTTGCTAGTATCCTCAGCCCTTGTATGAACATGTCCGGATCTACTGGTATGCCACGTGTTTGTGGGACGTTTGCTTGAGGGTGTATCACTAACATGGCAAGTATTGCACATATTCCTGGTGTAGAGCACACTATTCCTCTCTCTGTGAAGGATATGGTCATGTTAAGCTTGCTGAGAAGGTCCCTTCCCAGCAAATTGATGGGTGATTCTTTGTAATACAACAGGGGTGCACGTACAGTCCCCCCCCCCACTGTCATGTCTAATTCTTCAGTGTATGAAACCTCGACCACCGCCCCAGAGAACCCTTGCATTTCCAAAGTCCGATTAAAAAGCGGGAACCTGCCTTCTCTTAGGCATGATTTTTCCGCTCCCGAATCCACCATGAAAATGAATTGTTAGTTTCCTATCGCCGCCCCTACCAGTGATTCCTCTTCTGCGTTAAGGGTCACCGACAGTACTGGACACGCAAGTGCTCCCTGTGCGCTGTCCTATGCTGAGTACCTTGGGAGTTCATCAGTGTCAAATACATTACCCCTCACTATTGCTGTTCCTGAGCAGGGTGTAGAAGCTCCATTCGCTGTGGTAGCATATGCATTTCCGCAGGTGGGGGCTGTGCGCCCATGACACTGGGGGTGTTGTGGTGCGTGTTGTGCCGCGTATTGTGGAGGCATTTGGCGCTCATTCATGTACCTGGGGTCAGGCTGATCTTTCCTTCTATTTACACCCATCGGTAATCCATATGGGTTCCCAGGTTGGGAGGGTCCATACTGCTGCTCATTTGAGTATGTGTTAGTGGGTCTGCTCCGACACTCTCTCATGAAATGGCCCCACCTCCCGTAATTCCAAAATTGCCCTTGTTCTCCTCCTCGGGGTCCTCCATACCCGACACCCTCTCCCCTTGACCCTCTAAATCCTCCTCTATTGCCCAGGCCGCCCCTACCGGCCATTGTTGTCCCTCACAATGATTTTCCACTGGCCATGTTCACTGCCATTCGCACCGGTATTCCCATATGTCCTTCGTCCTCCTCCCGTTCTCTTTCTGCTGTGTTAGTTTCTGCTACTGCACTGACCTTCAACAGTTTGTTTTGTACTAATTTAACCCCGTCTGCCAGCCGCCACTGAGCTATCTTTTTCTCTTTCTCATTGATCCTTTTGCAATGGTGTACTATTATGCTATGAATTTCCGTCCATCCCTTGGCTTCTATCCCAGCAATTTTGTCATGGGCCTTCTGTACTTCCTTTGGGAGTCCCCTTTTTATAATGAAGTAAAACAGGGAGGTTGATTGGTCCCAGGCCGTGCCCGTTTCTGCTCTCCACATATCCTGCACACGGAGAATGAAAGACATTGCGTCTTCCTCATTTCCCATTGTACACTGCATTACCGACTGTAAATCTGTTGTGTCTGGAAATGTTTCCCTTAGGGCATCCCACACTCTCGCTCGTACTGTGTTGAACGAGACCCCATCATGCCGGTCACAAACCAATGTTATTCCGGGGAACCCTGCCTTGGCCCAGACCTGGTTTGCCTGGTCTCCCACTGCAGATACCAGCAAGCTTTTAAAATCCCCCACTGCCAAGGGCACACCAGCCGTGTGTTTTCAAATGCATATATCCATTTACTGGCACAACCGGACAATGGTGGTAGCTGTTTGAGCAAGTAGGCTTTGTCCATTTGGTCCCATGGTAAGTAATTTGGCCTTCCCGCCCCCCTGTGAATTAATGGCAGCTGTAGATTTTTCCCCCCTTTTCCGGTACTCACCTTTTTTCCTTTCTTCCCTACTACCGCCATGGGTCCTGTTCTGTTCCTTAACCTCCCTCTCCATTTTTCCATGGGGGACTGTGCCTTCCCAAATCAGGCCCCACCTGTAGCAGTTCCCAATCTCGTTTCTTCTTCTTCCTGCTCCTCTATGTCACACCAGTATTCTTCCTCCCTGTCCGAGGCCATCCCTCCCTCTTCTACCTCACGTTCGCTACCAGCTGTAGTTATTTATATGATTCTTGTGGGGGTGTCATTTATTCGAAAATAGTATCTCTCCCTTTTTCCACCCATCCTCCTCTGCCCCTTCACTAAGTAGGGGTGTAATACCCCATTCTGCCCTGGGAGTAGGTGGCCCCCCCTTGCTCACCCATGACCCTTAGGCGCGACAGCTCTGTTCGAGCCATGGTTAATCGGGAATCTAGATCTTGTGTGAGTTTCTCAATATCTATTGTGGGGGTACTCACCTTTCCCGTCACTCCTTGGCTCTCATATGGGGGTGGCAGTGTGGCAGATGGCTTAGGTGTGGATGGTAATGTGGATTGTGCCACATACACAGGGTCGCTATAACCCTCTGCAGGCACTGGTTTTTTTAATAATGGGTATATATGTGTAACCTCTCTCCTATTCTCATTTTGTTCCATGAGCCCTTCACTGCCAGCTGTTGTCAGGGGAGATGCAGTATACTCGTACTTTTACTCGGGGGGACTGCTTCAAAAAGTATCCACAAGTCTAATATTTCCCTCCTGTTCTGCAATTGCTTTCCTTTATATTTAATGAACAGACAAGTAGCAACCATGTCTAATACAGCCTTATCAAATGATCCTCCTTGTGGCCAAACCTGGGGTAAACCTTCTGCTTTCAACTCTGTTACCCACTGATCATGCTACTTGTCAATCTTGTCTGCATACCCTGGCAGCGTCTTACAAATGTGAGCTAAAGGTGTCTCCGCACCCATTGTATTAAATCGGAGGTATTTCAACCAAGCTAAATCGTGTCAATTTCACACCTCTTTGATAACCACTTCACTATATCAATGCTTTGGGTCTTAAACTTGTTTTTTCAAACCTCAATTTTGCAAGCTATGTCAATGCACAAATCTTTTCCAAACATTTCATAACATCTTAATTAGTACTCACAGACATAAACAACACCTTGACACTTAAAACATAGCACATGCAACAAATAGCACAAACAACATGAACTCCCTGTCCCCTTTTTCCCCTGTACTAACTAAAACCCTTAACTTCTGTCTATTGGCCTCATCACGAGTCTGGCGGTAACCCTTAAATGTGGCGGTAGCGCTATTACCGCCGCATTTAAGGGTCCGCCAGATCATGGCTTTGGCGGATTTCCCCCAGCTCTGAGCTGGGGGGAAATCCGCGGCAGAATTGCAGATTTTCGGCACGATTACCGCCGGCGGGAAATCTGCCGGCGGTAATAGCGTGAATTTTCCCCATTGGGCCCAATGGGGAATGAGGAATTCCTGAATGGGCCTAATGGGGAATGGGTAATAACCTTTCCGCCAAACCCGTGATCTGGCGCTAATAGCGCCGGGGTGTTTGGAGATAGGGCTATTAGCGCCGGCGCTAATAACGCTGGCATTACCGCCCAACTCGTGATGAGGCCCTATATCTGTTCCTTATTCCCCAATACCTCTAAAGAGTTCTCCCCGTCTACCTTATCCTTGCCCAGGTTTTAAAGAAGGAAGAGGAAATAAATGTAAGAAAAAAAGCATTTCTAAAATACTACTCTGAGTCTACCTTTGAGACCCCTACGTCTTCAGCTTATTTATTCCACATGCACATATCCTGTACTAGTCGAGATAGTACTATGTGCCGCCGCCTTCTACCCCCCAACGGAGATAGGATCACCTTATCCTCTGTTCACCTTTTATTTCTGTCACTGTCCTAATGGCCATATGCGATAGAAGAAGAATAGAATAGAATATAGAACAAACCCAAAACTTCCCTCATCGTGGCTAACGACCTCCCTTTTTATATGCCCCTGCTGGTTTTCTACTTCCCAAGCCTCCTAATCTGACTCCCACCCTCCTTTTGATATCACCCGCACTTGATACTCACGTGTCTGTCTTGATCCGAGACCCTCCGGACCCGATCGGTCAGGGCGCCGCCCCTCGCTCAAAGACCACGACCGGCTCCGGCGAGTGGTACGGTGGGTTTTGTAAAGGGGGATCCCATACTCTTTCACCCTATTGCGTGCGCACGTCTAGGTTTACCGGTTGCCATTGGCAGGTAGCTCTTGAGGGAGCGCGCCCCGGGTCATGACGGCAGGACGTCTTGTGCCAAAAGGAACAAAAAGAACGCTATCACATCGGGGTCACCAATGAAAGTGAGAGGTACCCAATTGCACTTAAACACTCCCAATAAGAGTCAAATAGGACACATCCCCGAAGGGAATGAGACCAAGACCAAGTTTGATAACAAAAATTGTTTATCGAAAATAGGGTAAGCAAAAGCTACTTTGCCAACTCTGAGAGCGCTCTGCAGAAAACATGTTACATTCTGTTTTTAAAGCATAATTTCATCATTAGTAATGGGGAGGCCTAGGAGGCACATCGAAAATGGGGATTGGTTACTAAGGTCTGGCGCCTATGGCCGCCATAGGTTTGTGGCTTAGTGATTGGCGGAGTCTCATGTGATGCTGTGGTGACGCTTCTTGAGTCAATCGTTCAGCTGGGCTCATCGGGCTTGCATGCAGTTCCAGACCGCTCTCAAAGTGATACATGTCAAGTTTTTCTAATAGTTGCTAACATTTGCCCTTGTGGCCACACATACTCATTCATCTATCAATTATGAATCATTGCGTCCTGCAAATCTACAAAGCCATTAATCTAGCATCAAAAGAGAGTAAAATGTATGGTTTAGATTATTCACTCCAGGTTAGAGGTTAAGGGTACCTTGACGGGTCTGGTATTAGATCTAATTAGTGGACGGGTCAACAATAAGTTATGGTGCTCTAAGACATACTTATTGAGAGGCCCTTAGATTAGAATAACAGATTCATTTGTACCTGGCACGTCAAATGGGGACACAGGAATGGAGTGTACATCACACATAGGCACGAGTTCATGAACAACATATATCATAGTGGTAGCGGGTTTTACTACGAGATAAGGGTCAGTTTATCCAAACACCATTGTATAACCCCTTTGGTTCATCGTGACATGGTGGGCTGAGGGGAGGGCAGTTGGGCTTGTTTAAGATGCGGCCTCATGTTGCATGAAGAGACGGGATTCTTTACTTATAGGCTTTGACACACATTCATTACAGTGAGATTATACTATCCATCACATGTGAATACTTGGTTATTATTAAACACTTCAAGACATGTGGTAAAATGAGGTAGCTTGTGCTTACATGTGCAGTTTTATATTTGCATGTACATTCTACTATTATAATCTAGTTCTATCACATTTCTAATATATACATCATACTATTCTATTACATTTCGTACTCATACACATGAATCTTGGTGGCAGTGCTCCATTATACATGTCTCATGCAATAAAACAATATGCTGTCATTTAGTCTAATTCTCTTAACACTCCATATTCAGGAAGAGCGGTTCATGAGCAACTCATTCTTAAATGCGCATGTGCTTTCACATATTGACGCATGAGCAAACATTACACACTCAAGTGTCGCTATCAGCTATTCAGGCACGTTCAAAGAGTGTGGGGGTGGTAGTCTTTATGGCCTGGGTCTGCATGTTGGGGGCAGGTTTATAGAGAGAAATTACTTTCTGCAGCCAGGCCTTGAGCTGGGCTGCGGCCGGGTCAGTGAGGTAAGATGGAAGACAGAAGATACAGTGTGAAGTTTGTTTCATTCGCACGGCCAGTCTCCCATGAGAACCGGACGACTGCAGGGATGACAGAGGGGAGGAGGTGGGGGAGTAGCTTGCTCACTGTGCACATCTCAAGGGGAGAGCTGCAGGCCTGTGTTCTAGTTCCATGGCTGGGCCTACCATGGTGTGAAAACAAAATGGAGTCGGTGGTCACACAAATGTAGTCTTGTTAGGTTCTACTATGGGCTGTCCTCAAGGGTGACAGTTCTCTGGGGTATTCCCGCGCGGGTGCTCTGGGGCCAGAGCCCTGAACCCAAAGCAGTCGCACCAAAACTCACCCAGGAAGTGTGTGTGTTGACTCAGAATGGATGGGGGGGATGTGGTACCCGCTTCTCCCACACAATTACCACAGTGACTATTTAGAGTCCCTGTTCGGATGGAGAGGCAGAGCTGACGAGATATTTAAAATAAAGTCATGTCAGTTCATTCGTTTTTTTGAAGAGGTAAGGATTAGAAGAGCATTTTCAGCACTACAACCTGCCAAAATAAGGTCTGTTTCTTATGCATGGTTGAGTCAGATACAGTTCACTCGGTGTGAGCCTCAACAGGTGAATGTAATGTCGATGCAGTATTTGCATTTTAAGGAACAAATTTGTCATTAATTTTTTCAGATTCCACTTGGAAGTAGATGTATTTAGTTTTCTATGCAAACATTTCGAATTTCAAGGGCCTGATTACATGTCTGGTGGTATCCCCCTGGTAAATCCAGCGGGATACCACCAGACGGTAATACCGTTACCATCACTTGGTCGGCTGGAATTACTGGAATTACTGGCAGATTACAAGTGGCAGCAAGTGCAGGATTCTCCATTCCTTGGGGGGAATTGCTGGTATTAACGGCACTGTAATACTGGCTTTTTTGGTGGTGGTGTGCCGGAATTACTGGCAGCTCAGAACTAGAGGTAAATCCAGCCACCAAACTTGGAGTGTGCCGGAGCAGTAGCGTGCTGATATGCAGTAATACCAGCACGTTATTACCGCAACAGCACACTCATAATGAAGCCCAATTGTTGAAAACAACATGTTGAACCTCAAAAAGTCAAATGGTTAACTTAAAAGTAAAACAATTCAAAGATGAGAAGTTGAAGGGTATGAACATTTTTCACATATGCAGACTTGTAAATGATTTTTAAACCAGAAAGTTTATTCCCAAGTTGTGGCAGTCTGGATCCCCAGGCAATAACTGATAAGTCAACCCTTGACAGGAGTTTGCCGTCAGCTTAATGTGTTATTGAATTGATAGAGTAATATAGAGAGCAGAAGAGCTGCAGGGTAATACCTCTGAGTTAATCACCAGAGCAGCACTCCAGTGCGTCTTTTCTCCTTCTCCGTGCCTTCTCTCTCCCACTCACTCCATGCCAGCTCCTCTGCGTAGTCTGAGGCCATGCCTCGCATACTACCGTCAGAGGCTGACAGTGAAAGAGGATTATTTGCCAGACATCTCCTTATGTATAGAATTAAGTTAGTAAAGTTCATAGTCACTTAACTTTGCACAAGCCTTCCTGCATCTTCGAGGCCTTCTAGGTTTTTCAGATTCCTCAAATGCTTCACAGGCAGATTCTCAGGGGAACTGCCAGCTTCCTCACGTGCCTCTTGTTCTTGTAGAAATGTTTGTTCATCCTGTAGATCGTTAAGCCTCTTTGTGTTTGTCGGTTCCTCTATTTTGGAGCTTGCTTTCCACCCTGTTGATCACTCCCTAATTCTTGTGACCCCTTTCCACATTCAACCAATTGCCATCTTCAGAAACAACATAATCGATGCCAGCCTTCTCCAACCTCACTGGTTTTCGATAGGTTGAAAAAAGTGTCCTTGTCATTCTGCTTGATGTTTTCTATGTCTCCCGGTTGTATGGAGGAAATAGATGTCACGTTGCAAGCGTCATACATTGCTTATTTTTTGTTTACATTAAATCTCTTGGTATAGTCCAATGGAGAGACTCCTCTGATGGGATTGGGAGTAGCTGTGTTTTACGGCTATGGCGCCTAAGTCCATATCCTTGCCATCTTTTCCAAAAGAGGAGGCTAATTGCTAATTGTTCTGACATGTTCCTATGCAACTACTTGATGTCACTTAAATAAAGGATCTTGTGAACAACTATCTGAAGTATCAAGGAGCAGAGGCGTTGCTAGAGGGGGAAAGGAGGCTATAGCCCCTGGTCTTTTGGTTGTAGCCCCGGATAGAATCTCAGGCGCTACAGCCAAAAGGCGAGCTAGCCCGCAGAGCCAACAGTTCCGACATCAGCATAGCCCCAGGTCTTTTCCAGACCTAGAAACACCCCTCTCAAGGAGCATCCCATTATAACACTGGTGACAAGCTAGTCTTGAAACTGGACCTAAGCGTACAGGAACTTGAACAGAAGGAACAGGAGAAAAGGTAAACTGCTGCGGGGTGCAGGTTGAAGATTTCAGGGCCCACTGTTGGCACCCAGGGTGTACAAAAAGGAAAGCGAGGGGCGAATCCAGGACCCCTGCTCAGCAACCCTGCTCAGCAAGAGAGGCTGAAGGGAAAAGTGAGGTTGCCAAGAAAGAGCCAGGGTGACTGCTCCACTGGAGACGCAGCCGGCAGTGGAGGCATAGAGGCTGCCTGGCTGCAAGGAAGAAGGAAATGCTGTTCTGCCAATAAGGAGTGCAGGGCCGGCCTACGCTTTTGAGTGCAGGATAAAATACATGGCCTGGGAACCGGCAATCTGTCCTGTGGCAAATGTACATCCCTGCTGGAATTGGCAAGCTCCTGTATTGGGCTGGGGATCAGGAATATTGTCTGGAATGAGGAAGTGCTGAGGTTGCTGTGGGTCTGACCCGATATGAAGATCTGGGCCGCTGCCGGACCTAAGATTTTGATCATTCCAGAGATGTTTGAAGAAAGGAGTGGAGAAAGGTCTTTGCGGAAAGGTGGATGAATAGCCAGTGATAGGTCTGTGAATAAGTACTTCTCCTTTTGTTTGCTAACGGGTAGCGCCTACGTGCAGAGTGTGCTGTCATCAGAAGTAAGAATGCCTGGTTGTTCAAAATGTGTCTGGTAAGAAGTTGGTTCAAATCTTTACTACACCATAAATACACAAACAGGCTAATTCATGGAATTAATGGGCACTGAAAGAGTGCAAGCGTGAAAATCGCAGCGCACGTGTGCTAAAGCCGCGCACGCAGCCGTTTGTCGATTCATGGAATGCGCTGCGTGTCTTTACCCCAGGATGTGCCGTATTCATGGAATCAAACAGGGGAAACCCGTGCGCCAAAAAAGACACGCTAATCCGGAAACACATACGCCAGCAGGAAGCAGGCGTAAGCGGCCCCGCGCAGCATAAAAGTGCGCACAAATAACAAACAAGCTCATACGCTACGATTAATATACCGTTCCTTGCAGCAGTGGTCATAGGACACCACAGGAGGAGGAGGATAGCCAGGCCCCGCATTTATTTTACCCAGGACCAGCCTTTTTGGGATGCCTGATGACCAGGTCTATGGCAGGTACAGGTTTCCACCACTAACAATCCTAGAACTGGTCAGGGAGTGGGAGGATGACCTCACATCACCCACCCTGTGCTCCCAAGCACTGAGCCCTTGGAAAAGGTGCTCAATGTACTGCATTACTTGGCTACTAGGTCATTTCAGCGGACATGTGCCATAGTTGGGGGTGTCTCACAGGCCACGCAGTCACGCTGCCTACACCAGTTGTTGGCGATCATGACTGCATGCCCCTCTGTCCGCAGGCACATGTACATGCCCAGAACACCTGCAGAAAGGCAGGCCGTGGTCCAGAACTTTTACGGGGTGGCACACTTCCCCAAAGTGCTAGATGCCATTGATTGCACCCATGTGATTCTACGTCCTCCCAGAGCCACTGAGCACATCTATCGAAACCGCAAGCAAGGCATGGCGACACATGGCTCATTGGTGAGTATAAATGCCTTTGCACATGCATGTCAGACACTGAGAAATGGGAAAACCCAACTAATGACAACCATTATCACCTCCCTAGGGGACAGTGCCTACCCTCTGAGCACCTACATGATGACGCCAATACGGAACCCCACCACACCACCCGAAGTAAGATACAACACAGCCCATATTGCAACCCGGGGCATAGTGGAGTGCACATTCGGAGTGCTCAAGTCACGTTTTTGCACCCTTTACCGCTCTGGTGGTCAGCTGCTATATGCGTCCCCAGTAGTGTGCAGGATCATAGTGGCAGCATGTGTCCTGCACAACGTTGCAACCCAGCGGGGCGTGCCAGTGGACATGGTGGTGCCCCCACATCCCCAACCACATGCACGGCTGTTTCGCATGGGAGGGGAAAGGGCACGTGGTGAAGCAGCCCGTACCAAGCTTGTGCCTAATTTCTTCACCTAAAATCCCACCCCTGCGGAGTGCACACAGGCCTAGCACATACCAGCTGACAATTGATGATGATGACAGAAGGGACAGTCAACTGTCACAACCATACCACCCTGAGATTGTTAACCTGGAAGTGCTACATTGTGTGCATCCCTAGCTACTTAAACACACCCAATGCTGTGTCAGTAAAATGCACACATTCATGCAGCATGAAGGACTAACCCCTTGCAAAATAGTACACCCAAATAGTGCCATGTCACCCAACCCCTCCCTAACCCCATCTCAGCTACCCAATCCACCATAGCATGGCATGCAATGTGAAAGCAACCAAATGAATGCACGACGCATGACACAAGTGTAACAAAGTGCACCGTCCCAAATGGAAACAGGCCAGAGAGAATTCCCTCTCACCAATGAAAAAGAAACAACACACATAAACAAATACTTACCAGCAAGACAAAACAACAGTGGCAAAGGCTGACAGTAAAAAATGAAATTGGTGCAAGTGTCACAACGTGACAAAGGCAGCACATTGACCCCTTCCATCTCCAGTGTGTTGCTGGTAGGTAAATGTGGCAGTGTACTGCATACAACATGAACTGCATCTGCAATGGAGACCAGCTCGTTAAGACATGAAGAAGGTACATGCAAATACGCAAAATGTCCTGTATGTAATACAATATACAAATCAACCATGTAGTGGAGAAATCATCACCAATTCCCACTAGGGTTGCATACACAGTTTGGACTACAGACTGCGCACACAACTTATGGGAGCCCAATGCCTCTGTGTAAGTTACTGTCACTTGGTCACAACCTTGCGAGCCCATGGAAAGAGGAAGCAGGAGTGGCATATGTGTCAGGAACCCAAGTTTCAAACCCAAACACAGGACAAGCCTGCATGTGCTCAGCTGGAACACATAGTTGATGCCTACGGGAGCCACACAAAGCAACACACTGTAACATGAATGTACAATCTGAAAGAAAATAGTTATCAATAGAAAAGTAAATGTAACTTAAAATAATTAAATGAAAAATAAGGAAAAAAATATAAAATGAAAAGTAAACTAAATTAATCAATTGAAAATAGAAAAATCAAAATAGTAAATAAATAAAATATCAAAAACAAATAAAATCAAAACAAAATTAAAAAATGAAATGAAACATGAAAAGAAAATTAAAATTATAAACTGAAAAAATCAAAAGAAAAAATGAAAATGAAAAACTGAAATTCTAATGCAATTTTTCAAATCGGAATCACATATGAACTACAAAAAAGAAAAAGAAAAAAATCTATTTTGTCAAAAAGAAAAATTAAAAAGAAAAATCAAAAATGGCCATGTGTCGACCGGGGGAGGGTCACCCAGGAGGGAGCAGGTACATGGTGCACCCCAACACCCACATGCGTGGATGTTGAGAAAAAAAATATACCCTCCACGGCTACCCTATAGTGGGAGAACAGCCGTCGCTGTCATCACCCTCTGGTGGTACATTAGAAGGTGCGCATGGTATGGGAGGCAGACCACACAAAGCCCTGGCATGCTCCTCCATGGCAGCAAGCATGCAGGTCTGAAAGGTTTGGTTCTGCAGGATAATGGTCCGGAGATCCCCATGCAGCACCTCACGGGTAGCACTGACTTCTGCTTGCAAGGCCTCGCATAATGCCCAGATCTCCTCACAGGTTGCCTGGAGCTCAGCTGAGATTGTGCGTGTTAGCTGCTCCAGCTGCTGTTCTGACCTTGTATTCTGGGACACCTCAAGTGCACCCAGAGTATCTCTGAGGGACCTGTGTTCTAACCTCATGGCATCCCTGTGGGCCTGTGACTTTGCAGATATGGCTGTGCGTAGAGTCTCCAGTCCAGCCTGTCGGTCCATGTTGGACGCCAACATGTCTTCCCTGTGTGAGCGGCACATGGACTCTGTTGCCTGCTACTGGAGCTCCACCTGCCTTTCAGGGGGGAGAATTGAAGTGGCCACCCTATCCATGGCTTGAGCCATCATCTCACACGATGCCCCCTGTTGTGCTGCAATAGTATGCATGGAGTTCTCCCACACAGTATTGCCTGGTCGCGCACAGCCACCGCGTTGTCGGCACCACACCTGTTTGGGGCAAGGTGATGTGCACCTTGCTGTGTTGGCACTTCCTGAGGCTGCAGGGCTGCATTCCTCCTTTGATCTGCTGGCCCAGGAACAGAAGCAAATATAGTCGAGTGTGACCCTGCATCCGTAACCACCACAGGCGGACAATGCCCCATAGAGGGGTCTACGCACAGTCCAGGTGGGTTGGACAGAACAGCATCCCTGCCAGAAACACTCACCTGCGATGGGACATTTGTCTCAATGTCAGATTCAGCACCTGAGGCATAGAGGTTTTCGGAGGTGTACCCAGAGACACCCGTGGACAGGATGGTCTGTAGGACTAATGGATTTTCACCCACCACCACCCCACGTCCTCCACTGGTGCCTGGTTGGGGCAGTGAGTACTCCTGCCCCTGTGCCATCTGCTCCTCCTCAACAGCATCTTGTGCCTCATCACCTGCACAAACATAAAAGAAAAGTAATGAAGACAGGCATGAACAGCATAGCAGACACACATAGGCATCACAATCTACACATCAAATACATAAATGACACATGTCACACATGACACTAACTCTGGCATGCATGCACTGGCAATGAAGTGGAAGGGGACCCTAAAAGCAGACACTGAGGACTCCAAGATGGAAAAGCAACACATGTAGTGCATGCTGCATAGCACCTGCATCACACATTAGCCTGTGAGTGGCATGGATAATCCACATACATGACACATGCCAGCACACAGATGGCACATAGCATAGCCATGGCAGATTTGACAAGGACACCCATATGGTAGGAAATCAGTACTGTCCCTCATCCATGTGAGATGGACATCATGAAATAGAACATGCAAAAGAGTGTGACAAAACATGCATGTGTTACACACTGAAACAAAGCCAGTGTTTACTAATACAGTGATGGCAGGCACATGGATACATCAATGGTTGGTCACTTGGACATTACAGAAGTCAATTGTCATGTTGAACATTCAAACAGGGCCCTGAAGTGATCGTGTGCAGAGCATGTGTAGGTGCAGAAAAGTCAATCAGCCTGATTGATGAAATCATTTCCATAATAAGTAAACAAATGTGGGGCATTGTGGGGTGAAATCTATGTCTGAAGTATGTTGAATTTGGGGCAGAACAGCACAGAAACGTGTGTTTATCATGCAAATGATTCCATCAATCAGGCAGAATGAACAGGAAAACAGTATCAACAATGTTGTGGCATGATGGCAGTTGAAGAGCAAATGCAGTAATCAGGTGCAAAGTGTTAACTGCAGTCAGAAGGGATACTGTGAAACCCAAACCCAAGGGCAGGGGATGGTTTGGAGGCACCACATGGGTGACCTATAGCAGTCATGACTACACAGCCTCACCTGGCACTCAATCAGAACACATCACCCAAGCAACATACACATGGTTTGCACACACATGCATGGCCACTCACCGGACATTGCCTCAAGATCTGGCAGTCTCCCACACCTTGGATCTGATCCTCTGTGATGAAGCCTCCAGCGATTGACTCATGTTCTGTGAGTACTTCCTCCTCTGGTGGAGACCCACTGCCAGTCACCAGAGTAGAAGCATGATTGGAAGCCAGCTTGTTTTTTGCTCTGCGTTTGAGGTCATTCCACCGCTTTGAGCAATCATCAGCTGTGCGCCTCACAAATCCAAGGGAGCTAATCTGGTCTGCGATTCACTGCCAGTGGGCCCTACGTTGAGCAGTCGTAGTCTTGCACCCTGCAGTCACCAGCATTTTGCGGCCATGGGCTGACACGTAGCCCACAAGTGCGTCTAGTTCCACATCATTCAAACTCTGCTTCCTTGACGTGCCGGAGAGGTGAGCCGTGTCTGGGGTCCCAGTCTGTTCCGCAAGAGCATGCTTCTTCCTCTTGAGAGGTGGTGCGGACCCTGAGTGGTTATGCCACATTTGGTCAGTAGGGGCTGAAGTACAGGTGGACTGGGCACTGGAAGTAGGCAAAGGCACAATGATCAAAGGTCTCACTGCAGGCATTGGCTGCTGGGTGCTGTTGTCAGGACCAACCTTGGTGTGATGGTCTGGGACCAACACTGTCCCGGCTGGGTGAATCAGAGCTGGGGTGGATTGAGCTGCAGCTGCCCCTGCAGCCTCCTCACCCTGGCTACTTGGGGCAGCAGATGACATTGCTGCCCCAGATTCACGTGGCCTTGTGACAGCAACTTTCACCACCACACGTGGCTTTGACTTTGTGACACGGAAGTCGGCCTGTGTGTCATCCCATGCTAGTTCAGTGAACAATGTGGGCCGGGTTAACAGGGCCTTAGCTGGGATGGTGTCAGCTGCATCTGCCCCGCCCATTGGGGCGGGGCATAGGTGTCCCTGATTGGTCCTCCACACACTGGCCTCTTGGGCCACCCTGCACATCCTGGCCACGTCCCCTACCGCGGACACCTCTTGGAGGTCAGGCAATTTTTGCCTCCCTTACCACTTGGTCGCCTCCCAACCATGGCACTGATGTTCTCCACAAAAAGCACGTACAAGAAAATGGCGTCCTACACGTACCTTTTATCCCTGCCCACACGTGCCATGTCACTTACGCGCTTACGCGCTAAGGGCCTTTCCTCCAATTACACGCAGTGACACCCGGAGGTGCAGTTTTTGCACGTGTGGAATCACTATGCATCTGTGTGGAGGGAAACGCTGTGCGATTTACGTCACAGATACGCTTACGCGGTAAGAGCCTTTCCTCCAATTACACACTGACGTGCTGTTTTTTCACGTGCCAAATTACTCTGTATCAAGCTGGCCATGCGACAACACATGGAAGACCACGCTCCTGCCCAGAAGGCCATTTTCCTGCCCCCCAGAGCCGCGAGCCGGCTCCCACCAGCCATCTGCCTGCCCCTGTCTGTCTCTCCCTGTCTGCAGCGTCAAGTGATGAAGAGGGCGGAGATGGTGCTGTGGAGCACAGCAGCAGGGATACCACCGCCAGCCAGAGACGCAAGACCCAGCTCCCCTCCCAGGTTGTCATCTCTTCGGGGTGTGAGGAGTCTGATGCTGCATCTGCAGCTGCTGAGGGAAGGTCCAAGAGGCGGAGGTCGAAAGTGGACTCCTCGGCAGCAGAAGGGGTAGCTGAGCCCCCACAGGGGGGTATGGAGGTAGATGGCATGGAGTCATTCAGGTTGGTGGGGGTTCGGTTGAGGAGGAGGCCATGGAATGCCCACGCACGGGGCCTGGAAGGGGGGATTCCACTGGTGCTAGTGGTGCAGTCCAGGGCCAGGGACAGGAGGCAGCACAGGCCGCCACGGAGGTGCCTGTGTGTAATCCTGTCCCCGATCCTGTGACTGCAACATCCTGCACCAGCAGGGATACCTTCGTCCAGACCCGTTCTCAGGGAGGGGATGCGTGAACAACAACTGGCCTTCCTCTCCCTGCGGACGTGGCAATCCATGACCGGGTTGAGCCTGTCCTAGCTGGGGTGGCGTTGCGTCAACGTGGTATTCGGGATGACTTGCGGACTTCTCGTGAGGAGACTGCACGTCATTTTGAATACCTCATTGACTGCGTCGACCTAATAGGACAGGTCACTGGTGCTGGGTTCCTCCGTGTGCTGGATCTTCTACCGACCCCCTCCTCAACTGCACCCCCTATGCGCCAGTCGTCCTCTGTGCCATCTACCTGCCCAAGAATCACCTGGTCACCCTGTGGAGCTGCCCTGACCCAGCGGCCAGGCTGGTGGAGGACACATCCCTGCCACAGTCGGGAGTCAGAGGTCCAGCAGGGTTAGCCACCCCAACAACTGGACCCCAGCAGGGGGAGGACGTGCAGGCATCGACAGGCAGGGCACGTGCATGGCAGCAGCAGGCTCAAGGTGGGAGTGATGATGGCTAGGGGGCCATCAACATCACAGGGGCAGGAATCGGCCAGAGGGCAGGAGGGCCCTGGATTGGGAGTGTCTTCCGTGTGACAGCGGTTGGGCCAGCAGATAGATGAGGAGCGGCAGCGGGCAGAGGAAGCACGTCTCACTATGGTCAGGTTGGAGAACTCCATGCGCAGGGCATTGAGGCGGGCTGAGTGCCTCGAGGACTGCCTCCCTGCGAGATCTCGAGGCCAGGGAAGAGGCCCGCCTCTGGGACGTTGAAAAGGAGTTTGATGATGCCCTGGCCTGGAACATCAAAGAGTGAGCCGTAGGACTTGCTCGCCGCCTTTGTACATAGTTCTTTAGTGTTAGGTTTCCTTTGTTTTTTCATTTTTTTGGAGTTAATGGACTTTGCTCCACTTCATGTATATAGTTATTTTTTCCTAGGACTTTTTGGTAGGTTTCATTTATTTTGGGGATCATGGACCCTTTGGACTTGGTTTGTATATAGTTGAAGACTTGTACATACTTTTTTATGGACAATTCCCATGGATCAATGGTTTTATTTTTTTTGGGATTTTCTTTTAATTTTGACATTGGTGATGGACCACTTTTCTTTTTTCATGCTGTGGATTTTTTTTTCATTGGATTTTCATTACTTTTTGTTCATATCTGTCATTGTTTATTGATTTTCAAGTTTGATTTTCTTTATTTAATTTCATTGGGTTTTTAATACATTCATTCTGAGTTCATGATTGGTGTTGTGTACTATCACTGGTTTTGTGCATGTCTCAGTGAACATTTCCTCAGTCATGTGTTGCCACTGTGTGGCTCTGTTGTGCATTTATGCATGGGCATGGTGGTTCTTTTAATAGTGTCATGCCATGGGTCATTTGGGAGTGGGTGCTGTGGATGGTTGCATGCTTGTACTGGGGGGCAAGGGGGATTTGGGTTGGCATTAGGGCCATGGGTCTCTTTTGTTAGGACATATTGTTTGGTGCCCCATGTGTCGGGGCCTGCTGGCAGGTGCCCGTCATTGGGGGTGGGTAGGTGGACATGAGTCGGGGCGTGTTGGCAGGTGCCCATCAACGAGGGTGGGTGGGGTGGGTTGTGGGGACATGAGTCGTGGCCTGCCGGCAGGTGCCCGTCATTGGGGGTGGGTGGGTGGACATGAGTCGGGGCGTGCTGGCAGGTGCCCATCAATGAGGGTGGGTGGGGTGGGTGGGGTACATGAGTTGGGGCTCCCATGTGCATGGTGCCATGTGGGCTGCCTGCAGGTCATGGGCAGGGGTGATGGGCTTCCTGCAGAGCATGCCCAGGGGTGATGGGCTGCCTGCGGGTAATGGACTGGGGTGTGGGCAGGTCCCCTGTGGTGTGGGATGCCAGTGAGGCATCCGGGGGGCGGACACCCGGGAGTGCACACACTGCCAGATCGCGTGTGAAAATCCCTGCTCACCCCGAAATACACGTTCCCCGCTCGCGCCAGGCCTATCGCGTGTGAAACTCCTTGCGCACCCGAAATACACATACCCCGCTCGCGCCAGGCCTATCACGTGTGAAACTCCACGCACACCCCCGAAATACATGTACCCTGCTCGCGCCAGGCCTATCACATGTAAAACTCCCCACCAACCCCTGGAATACACATACCCCGCTCGCGCCACGCCTATCGCGTGTGAAACTCCCTGCGCACCCCGAAATACACGTACCCCGCTTGCGCCAGGCCTATCGCATCTAAAACTCCCCGCGTACCCCCGGAATACACATACCCCTTCTCGCCTCAGGCCTATCGCGTGTGAAACTCCCCTCACACCCTGAATTACACGTACCCAGCTCGCGCTAGGCCTATCGTGTGTAAAGCTCACCACGTACCCCCGGAATACACGTACCTCGCTCGTGCCAGGCCTATTGTGTGTGAAACTCCCTGCGCACCCAAAAATACATGTACCCACTCGCACCAGGCCTATCGCGTGTAAAACTCCCAGCGTACCCCTAAAATACATGTACCCCGCTCGCGTCAGCCCTATCGGCGGCCACATTTGTTGATATTGGTTGCCTAGCAACGGCCCCCAACTTCTCCCAGAAGGCTGCCGGCAGGCGGAAGCCGGCCAGCGACAGGAAGGCCCAAGAGAGAAAGGCCCCTTCCTGTTTGCCCCTGTGTCCATTCCAGCATGTGCCCCGACAGGGCAGGAGCCCTCTTCCTCCAGCTGAGATCTACTGAAGGGATCTACATCCACGGCGCCACGAGGCGCACAGGAGCAGCCGCCATCGTTCTGCATTGAAGAGCTCAGCAGGATCCGCCGCACGGAGCTCCTCACCATCCCAGGCAGATCCTACTGCAGCCCTACCGTGCCCCCGGCCCCCGCTGCACAGGCACCCCACCCGAGGATCGAGTAAGAGTAAGCGACACGGATCCAAGCCAAAATGGCTGCCGGTCACATTTGTTGATATTGGTTGCCTAGCAACGGCCCCCAACTTCTCCCATTCTGTCCAATCCTGTGTGAACAGCATTTGGCCCATTCTGTCCAATCCTGTGTGGACTGCATTTGGCCCATTCTGTCCAATCTTTTGTGAATTGCATTTGGCCCATTCTGTCCAATCTTGTGTGAATTGCATTTGGCCCATTCTGTCCAATCCTGTGTGAACTGCATTAGGCCCATTCTGTCCAATCTGGTGTCAATTGCATTTGGCCCATTCTGTCCAATCCTGTGTGAACTGCATTTGGTCCATTCTGTCCAATCTTGTGTGAATTGCATTTGGCCCATTCTGTCCAATCCTGTGTGAATTGCATTTGGCCCATTTTGTCCAATCCTGTATTCATTGCATTTGGCCCATCCTGCGATACATGCTCCCTGCCTATGAGCAACATACTTATCTCTAGAGCCCACATACTAACGGCACAGCGAACCCACCTACAGCATGTACTCCCTGCCCCTCTACGCATGTCTACTAACGCGCTACTCATTGAAATGACCACACCTCACCTCCCTATCTTAGAGCTTAACCACCTCTATCGCAACGCCTCCAGTCGTCCTCTCAATATGGACATCCTGCCCAAGCCTTCACACAACCCACAAAACATAACAGTCACACTGGTGCCTAACCTCAGCCTGAGATTGGGCAGCCTCAAATCCCGCACCCTCCCCATCCACTACCATACCACCCCTACACTCATACCACACAGAAACTGCCGATTTAGCTCACGCACCACCAAAGTGAATACACCAAGCACTAAGCCAACCCATACCACACCTAGCGGCAACTCCTACACTCAACCGCCGCACCCAAGTCAAAATCTCCTACCATAACTATAAAGAACCTGTGCCCCACGCTATATAAGTGCGCTTTAATCAATGTACGCTCTCTCAATGCCCACGCTCTAGAAGTAAATGACTTAATAACCACCCAAGACTTAGACATACTCGCTATCACAGAGACTTGGCTCAACAAAGCTTCCGGCCCAGCCATCACATTAGCCTTACCGCAAGGGTATGCCATCCTTAGACAAGACAGGATCGCCAAAACAGGAGGGGGGTAGCCCTTATTCACAAAGAAACACTATCTATCAGAACCATACCCCACCAAGAGGAAGGGGATGTTGACAATCTATCAGTCAAACTAGCACTCTCACCAAATAGCACAATAAATATTCATATCATATACCGACCACCTGGCCCCACCACCAATTTCGTAGGTCAAGTCAATCACCTCCTAGGAAACAATATTAAGAAATCCACTAAATCACTACTTATAGGAGACCTTAACCTAGGATTCAACGACATCAAGGACAAAACTGCTATCTCTCTAGCCAAAGACCTCCACGACCTAGGCTTCTCACAAAACATCACCTCGCCTGCTCACGCAAAAGGATGCATCCTAGATTGGATCATAGATCATAATTGTAACACAGCCATCACTTCCAATACTAGCCTCCCTTGGACAGACCACAACTTTCTCCAATTCGACATCCCAGCCTCAATATGCACTAAAGTGCCTACCACAGCACTGGCGACCTTAGCCAGAAGTGCCATAAAACTCACTGCTGACAACGTCATTGCACACCTTAATCTGCCATGCCTAGCGCTCCCGTTCTCCTCAGGCCCTAACATCCTCACAGAAATATTCAAAGACACCATTACCATGGCTGTCAACACTGTTGCCCCACTGGAAAACAAAAAAGAGAAAAAATCCTTTCTCTCCAATTCCTGGTTCACAGAGGAACTCAAGACTCTGCGCAAAGACAAACGCCAGGCGCTCAAAAACTGGCAGTGCAATCCTTGTGACTCCACAAAAGATAACTTCAAATCCATAGCCAAAAAATACAAAGACGCCATCTTCATTGCTAAATCTGAAGCCTACAACCACTGCATCTCCGTTGCCAACTCCCACTCTAAAGAACTCTTCAGTATCTTTAAGACATTAACTGTACCTCCCACATGTCCTGATGAGATCGTCAAACACGAAGCATGGTGCACAGGCATACAATCAGCCATGCTTGCAAAAATAAACCTCCTCCAAAACAAGATATCTCACCACTACAAAACTTTACCTAAGCAAAGCCCTCATGTACAGATACAACCAAATGTAAAAATAAGCAACATGCCTAAATTCGCATTCACCGAAATCTCCGAAGCCGATGTCATTGACATCCTCAGACACCTCAAACCTTCACAATGTAAGGGTGATGTGTGCCCTCCAAAAATCATCAAGGACTGCGCAGAACCGCTCGCCCCTCTTCTCACGGCATTCAAAACGGGCATAGTTCCAGACAGTCTTAAAGAGGCCTGGGTACGCCCTCTTTTAAAAAAACCAACCCTAGACCCCGCTAACGCCAATAACTACCAACCCATAACAACAGTTCCATTCCTCCTAAAAATACTAGACAATGCTGCCCACAAACAGATTCAACTATACCTTGAATTGAACGCGATCCTAGGAAAAAGACATTCTGGGTTCCGCAAGGGGCACGGAACTGAAACCGCCCTTCTAGACCTAAAACACGAAATCATTAACATCCTTGACAAAGGCAAGCCCGCTCTCCTCCTTCTCCTTGACCTTTCAGCAGCGTTTGATCTGGTAGATCACATCACTCTTACCAGTCATCTGACGCATGCAGCACACTTCTCTAAGGACGCAGCGTCCTGCGTGACCTCTTTCCTAGCGGGCAGAGCTATGAAAGTGTTCTCAAACACAGCTCATGCAGCACCCGCCATCATCCACTGTGGTGTCCCACACGGCTCATGTACGGCCCCCACGCTCTATAATCTTTTTACAAAGCCTCTCTTTGATAAACTGGACGCACTTGGGATCACATACAAAAATTGCGCTGATGACACTCAGGTTCTCCTTCCCCTGACAGGGCATTATCATCAAGACACCACTATCCTACAGCAAATCTACTCCACCATACAAGCCTGGATGGCTACTAACGGCCTCTGCCTGAACGGGGACAAGACCGAAATCCTCATTCTAGGCCAGAAATCCACACTCTCCAACCTCAACCCGCTGTACCTCAATTTCAACATAGATAACTGTGTCATCCCAGTATTATCTTCAGTCAAAACACTGGGGGTTCACATAGACGCTACACTATCTATGGACAAACAAGTCAGTGCCATAGTCTCAGCCACCGCACTGAGTACTAAACTCATCAACGCAATAAAACCATTCCTAACTAAGGATAACTGCCTCTCCATCGCTAGAGCAACCATAGGAGCCAAACTAGATTACTGTAATGCGCTCCTAGCCGGCACCTCCAAAAAAAAAACTATCTAGGCTCCAAACAACCCAAAACAACGCTCTTAAGGCAGCCCTCAGCATTCCGAAAAGAGACCACATCACACAAGTCAGGAAGACAGCTCACTGGCTCCCAGTCAAGGACCGCATCTCCTTCAATATTCTCACAACCACTCATAAATGCATCAACCTCTCAGCACCCTCATACCTATCTGACACCGTATGTAGATCTCAATCCACCAGACTGACCAGATTACAATACACCAATCAACTAACAATACCTTGCAACAATAGGACAAAGGCAGGAGGTATAGGCTTCCCCTTCCTCGGACCTAAGCTTTGGAACTCTCTCCCCACTGACCTCAGAGCGGAAACATCTCTCTTCTCCTTCCCCAAAAAACTCCAAACTGCCCTCTTCAACTAACCTTGCTCTCCCAGTTACCTGTTTTGCTATGTATGTATGTAACAAAAGAATAATATCGTCCAATGTAACTCCCACGGACTTGAATTGTATGTAACTAAGTATAAACAACACTGTAACAAGCGCTGCGATGCCTTCTGTCTGCTGCGTGCTCAACAAATGCGAATGAATAAATAAATAAATATCATGTGTAAAACTCCCCGCGTACCCCCGGAATACACATACCCCGCTCGCATCAGGCCTATTGCGTGTGAAACTCCCCGCACACCCCGAAATACACGTACCCCGCTCGCGCCAGGCCTATCGCATGTAAAACTCCCTGCGTACCCCCGGAATACACGTACCCTGCTCGCGCCAGCCCTATCACGTATGAAACTCCCCGTGCACCCCGAAATACACATACCCCACTCGCGCCAGGCCTATCACGTATGAAACTCCCTGGAATATGAGCAGGCAGCCCATCCACCCTGGGCATGACCCACAGGCAGCCCATTCACACTCCCCATGCCCCACAGGCAGCCCATCCACCCTGGGCATGCTCCACAGGCAGCCCACACCACAGGGGGGACTTTTTCCACGCAATTTACCTGGCGCGAGTGGGGTACGTGTATTCCGGCTGTGTGCGCCTGGATTTTTACACGCGATTTCGCTAGCGTGAGCGGGGTATGTGGATTCCGGGGGTGCGCCTGGAGTTTTACACGCGATTTTGCTAGCGCGAACGGGGTACTTGTATTCCAGGGGTGCGCGGGGAGTTTTACACGTGATTTCGCTGCATGAGCGAGGTACCCGTATTCCGAGGGGGTGCACGGGTACATTTTCACGTGTTTTGGCTGTGGTGAGCGGGGTACGCGCAGTATTTTCACACGATTACAGTGTAGCGGCCTTGTGAGCTGGTCCAGGGTTAGCACGGCCCTCTGCGCCGTATTGGGAATTTCAATGGCTTTTCCTTGCTCAAGGGGTGATCTTGGGGGCGTAACTGGTGCTACGGGATGTTCGCTGCGCCAGGGCTCAAAATAGCTTGGAAAATCCATGAACACGTGGTGCGCCAGAATGCTGTTTAGCGCACACGGCTGGAGCACGCTGGTGCCAAGCTCCCTCTCTGCGCTGCTCACATGCGCTGCTTCTGCGCTGAAATCTATGAATTACCCCCATTATGTTTGTGTGGTTATCAGAATTGAACGATTTTCAGGCTTTGCAGGTTTTAGAACTGCTCTATGCAGCATGGATTGTTAGGACACCATCTAAAGAGAAAATGTCATTCTATTTGCGACTCTTGCTGGAGAGTATATCAAACAAAGGTTATCAGTGTTGTCAGTTGTTGTTAGCATTTAACATTGTTTAGGATTTCCAGGTTCGAGTCGCTGCGCACGATGTGGACTTGTAGGTCAATTCACACTTCACGAAGAAATCCTGTATCAGTTGCATGGATTGCTGCAGTGGGTGTTGAGGAGTGTGAAGGCAGCAATTACCTCTAGAGTATTTCCAGA